>NC_066259.1:1771236-2086003 GCF_000011425.1 Aspergillus nidulans FGSC A4 | reverse complement strand
ACGAAGTGTGAGAGATGAGAGGATGAGGAAGGAAAAGCAGATGGGTGAGAGAATCAGATGTCAGCCGGGGGACACCGCCGTACTTGAAGGTGCCGGGTAGCACAGAGTCCCGTCACAGTCGCGGTGCCAGTCGAGCTCTCCGGAGGAGTGGAACGGTTGGGGGATGTTGAGCTCTCCACTCTGCAGCGGGTGAGTGGGCTCTCCTGGAGTCGGTCTGGGCCAAGTCGCCCGGATGTTTAATAGTAGCGCCTCTAGAGATCGATCTTCACGGTGTTTTGGTCAGGCGACAACATCTTCATCTCATTTCGCTGAATTTATTGAAACATCGCATTTACCACTATTGGCTACAACATGGATCGCGGATAGACTTCAGGCAGAATATAAGGAGGGGTAAACCGTAAACGAGGTTGAGGACGCGGACGGGCCCATGATCATCCCCTCAAATGCATACAAATGCATACCGTAAAGAGTACAGACAACAGCTTCTAAGAGACCACTCTTATCTCATTGCCATCCTCCTTCGGAGTTACAAGGGTGGTCACCTTCGGGGTACGTCCAGCGTGGGCCAATAGCGACAGATCAGGCAATATATACAGAACGGCTTTGTGTATCCTGAGATGGAAGGATGGTGATCTTACTTTTCTCCTTCCCTTCTCCTTAACTGTTTCATTGGGAAGCCCAATAACCGCCCCGTTCCGTCATTCATGAGGCGTGCCCAGAGCTCAGGGTAATCATGGTCCCGGACAGCCACAGCTAGCGCAGATCACTCGAAGGCAGACGAAGCTTCCATCACCTATCTGTCTCAAATCTTTGAAATCATCATCAGTATAATCGCTAGTTCCGGTAGTATTCTATCCTCTTCGTGTTTACGTGTTGACTGCATCTCAGCAGGCTGCGACTCTGTTCGCATGCTGCAAAATCCCACTCATGACGTGGATATCGAATCCGTCACCTTCATGTAGCGCTGAGACTTTGACCATGAGTAGTCCATGACATGACTTGACATGATGCCGTAATGCCCCTCAACATGCTGCAGTATACGCATGGTTGGTGTGCGAATCAATACTAACGCACTGAACGTAATCCTTCATCTCCATCCAGGATCAAGAATACTCTCAAAACCGAGCACAATGCAGCGACTCATGTCGCGCGATGCAATTTACGGTGAAAGTGAAACAGCAAATCAGAAACGGGCTGATTAAAAGAATTGACTCTTAGTCTGCTGCTGTATGATTACAGCTACTGTGTAGATGTAAGAATAGGCGCTGTATCTCTAGAACCGGCACTTGTTGAGGGGCGGTAAGAAAGTCATGTGAGCTCTAGGTGCTTTTGGAAGGAGACCGGAAATCCGGGCTATTTTTGTTGAGGACTCCTGGTTGCGGGCTTGATGAGGTCAGATTCTGGCCATGTTCTATTCTCTAACGTTTGTTGCTTATCGTGCTGGAGTTAACGCCGCATCTTGAGATGCAAACAGGATGAGATGTCTAAAACTGCTGTCTCCACTGACTCACTCGGCAGCATGGTGGTTCTACAGCGTGCAGGTACACCTCACCAGGTATGATTAGGAAAAAAAATCGGAAGTTATGCAAGCTGTTATCTATTTCTACCTTCTTCTGAGCCGATAATTAACGCCAACAATGGGAAGCTATGCTGTCTGCGGCTTTGTGATCATGCTCGCTAGACTTGAGAACCAGCGCTTGCACCTAGAGCTTAGAGCCTTGACACCCTCGACTTTCGGCCCTTGGCGATCTTTCGAGCATAGGGGTGCAGAGGACCCTCTGGCACCAGGTGGTCAACATCCCCAGTGTGGACAAGATGAGGCCCAGCTTCATCGAGCGAGGTGATCCCAATGTTTCGCATAGCAGTTTCCAATTCGTCTCGCATAACTACGTATTTTAGCATACATTCGAGAGATGCAGTAAACAAAAACTTACTGTCGATCAGATGCTCGACTCCCGCTTGGCCATAATTGGTAGCAAAGAGCATGCTGCGTCCCATTCCGACCGCTGTTGCGCCTAGGCAGATGGCTTTCAAGATATCAGTTCCCCGCCGAATGCCGCTGTCCACATAAATCTCCATTCTGTCAAATATCTCCGGGCAGCGTTTGTGGAGCTCAAGGAGGGTGATAATCGACGGGGGGCTAGTGTCGAGGTTGCGTCCGCCGTGATTGCTGAGTAGGATACCGTCCAAACCAGCTTCCATTGCCAAGATGGCGTCGTCTGCAGACATTACACCCTTCAGGCATACAGGAAGGTGGGTATGTTTCCGAACC
This sequence comes from Aspergillus nidulans FGSC A4, assembly GCF_000011425.1. Taxonomy (NCBI): domain Eukaryota; kingdom Fungi; phylum Ascomycota; class Eurotiomycetes; order Eurotiales; family Aspergillaceae; genus Aspergillus; species Aspergillus nidulans. The sequence goes on along the minus strand of NC_066259.1, from coordinate 2,083,731 downwards.
CACACAAGATCTTCCCAAGTCAGTCCAGGATCGATGAAACCTGCCATCACTCGTCCCAGCCCGCCACCTTTGCTATCATTCCTTGCTTGTGACGGGGCCATGGGAACGGATAGACTCTCATCAGCCTTCACTCGCTCATCTGCTTCTCTCTTTCCCGGCCATGCTGCGTCGACTGTAACAAAAATGGCCTTTATATTTGGGTTGGCTGAGCATTTCCGTAGAAGTGCTGCCGACTTTTCACGCTCCCGGTTGACGTATAACTGGAAAAAGAAGTTTGCGCCAGGAGCAGAGTCCTTCAACTCCTCCATCGTGTAGGAAGAATTGTTTGAAATCTGTCACATCTATTAGCAAGAGGATGAGCCAAACATCGCCGACCACGTACTCCCTGCATGATCCCGCGGCTCTCACACGCTCGTGCGATGGCGCACTCGCCATCCCGGTGGATAAGTTTGGCCATGGCCGCAGGGCTGACGAACAATGGGATAGAGCTGTCAACTCCAAGAATCTTTGATTTGGTATCCACACTCCGAACATTCCTTAACACTCGAGGTCGGAACCAGATACGGTCAAAGCATGACTTGTTTGCATCACGCGTAATGAGATCCGTTGCTGCACTAGAATAGAATGCCCACGTCTTCTTACTGGCAGTTCTCGAGGCCACATACTCGAAATCATGGGAATTTATCAGTGTTTCGAGCGGCGGCTTGTCGTTTTCCCATACTCGTTCAGGATTTTCACTCGCTGGTTGTTTATGCCAGCTTTCATCTATCGTCGCCTCGTCAAGCTTGCCTTTGTACTGCTCCGGTGCCAATTCTGCCTTTAGAAGCCCCGGGGTGTGAACTTCGGAGTACGCCTTAGTGGCATCGCGACCCGCATACTTCAATATAACTAATGAGTTGATCAGTCAAAGCACTCAGCTAATCTCGTCTTTTGATCTCACTTGTGGGGCCTCCAGGATGTGTAGCCAGGAAGTTGGTAACATCCCACACATGATTGTCGACCACGATCCAACAATCATCTGGTTTGTTGTGCCCAGATATCTCCTGCGTAGATACGAGCTTCCCTTGCGCCATATTGCATGTAGGCGTGAGTACCCACGCTGCGAGTATCGTTCAATTCGAAGACGCAAATTCCTATTATCCAACCAGACCGAACAAGCTGCGCTACTTGCGATGCCCCAATCCCTGCAGGAATACGTTGAGGGAAGACTGAAGTTATACGAGTTAGTGTTCGGGCTAGGTGCGTCCGAAGAACCCTTTGACCTCCGCACTTCTCAGCGATATTGCGGAGAAATGTTAGCAGGCCCACAAAGCAGCGGGAATAACTCCGCAAAACGGGATGATTTCATTCGCTATGAGACGGAGTTCACAACAGACATCACGGACAGTTTCCGATTTTGACTGTTCCTATACTCTAAAAGGTGAAAAATTGTCTCTAGAGGGCAATCTCCCCCTCAGTAGCTGTTCGGCATAATGTCGTAAATACTTTCTAGGCTGGTTCAAAATACCGCAGGAAACACAAACGGCCAATCACAGCGACATAGGTGTCAAAGCTCCGCGGCTTGATGTTAGGTAGGCTCCTCCGTATATTCTCTCAATTCTCGGCCGAGTCGGGTACGGGACCCTTTGGCTGATAGCTGTAAAATGGTGTCAACTGCCTTGAAGGGAGCAGGAAAGAGAGGATCGGATACCTAACCGCCGATAATTGCTTTCTGGGTAGGACAGCACCAGCCACACTGACAGTGGCTGGTGACTGCCAAGACCCAGACACAACTGGCGACGTTCAGCCTCTGATGTTTCTTCAGTCTAAGAGCACTGCATAGACAGTCATCGCATAGGCTACCAAATGAATGGAGGCTTCTGTGTAGGTGGCACTTTTAAGAAGCTAGGTAATATCAATAAAACTTGTCTTTTCCTCCACTCTATTAAAGGAAATATATTGCGCCGTCGCACACCGGTTCTTCTTTGCCGGAGTCAAGGTACGTGATTACTTTAGGAGTGCTAATCGGCGTGCCCTATTACTCTCGCTTATCTCCCGTTCTGTACTGTGAACTATAATACTCACGGCTGCGCAGTTTTCCTCGGAACCTGTACTGAGTCTCGACCTTCGCTGCTCTTTTGCAAATTGCCCAAGTGGGGAGGCCGTGCGTATTCATCGGCATCTGTCCCATTGTTCAGAATGGGTGAGACAGGTCCAACCCTCAGATATGTGGATGTGTGTTCCTCGTGTCCGGTAGTTCGCCATTTGAAAGCTAATTAGAGGCTTGAAACTCAGATCGGAATCAACCTGAGCGATCCGGTTTTCCAGGGCAATTATCATGGAAAAGAAGTCCATGAGAGTGACTTGGACGACATCGTTCAGCGCGCACGCGATGTGGGCTGTCAGAAGTTCATGGTAACTGGCTCTGATCTAGAGGAATCCAAGCGTGCCATTGAAATCGCTCAGAAATACCGTATGTTAAGAGTGCCCCTTTCTTCAGACCATAAAGATTGACGTCTAGCAGCTGGCTTCTGCTATGCAACGGTTGGAGTTCATCCTTGTCAAGCCAAGCTTTTCGACAGCTTCCCCGGTGGCCCGGAAAAACTGTTAGAGGAGCTTCGGTCGTTAGCGCTGGAGGCGAAGCAAGCAGGTCACGCCGTTGCCTTTGGAGAATTTGGGTTGGATTATGACAGGCTTTTCTTGAGCCCCAAGGAACCGCAGCTAAAGTACTTTGAGGCTCAGCTTGATCTTGCTGTTGAGATTCAACTTCCACTCTTCCTGCATTCGCGGGCCGCCAGCGAAGACTTTGAGAGGCTTTTGACACAGAGGCTGGAGAAGCTTCCGAAGCGAGGACTCGTTCATAGCTTTACAGGGACAATGGAGGAGATGCAAAGACTGGTCGCACTTGGTCTGGACATCGGGGTCAACGGGTGCAGTCTGAAGACAGAAGAAAACTTGGAAGTGGTAAAGGCCATTCCATTGGAGCGTATTCAGATTGAGACGGATGGTCCTTGGGTGAGAAAGTTCATTGCCATATTTTATCTATGGTTACTGATTTTTTAAACTTTCAGTGTGAGATCCGTCCCTCGCACGCCTCGTCGAAATTCTTAGATGGGGCACCCCCCTTACCGAAGGCAGTCAAGAAAGAAAAATGGCAAAAGGGATGCATGGTCAAAGGCCGAAATGAGCCTGTTGCCATAGCTCAGGTTGCGCATGTCATTGCTGGCGTCAAGGGAATCACTGTGGAAGAGGTTTGCGAAGCGTGGGTCTTCTTTCCCATCTACTGATATTTTCACTGCTAATCCTCACTCTCAGTGCGTGGGCCAATTCGATCAAGATGTTCGGGCTGGGAGAAGATGCTCCTTAGTTCCTTCCTCAAAGCATACCCGCTGCTTTCTCAGCAACTCAGTGAATTATAATACCAAGCTTGTGGATAAGAATGGAGCGAGCTTTGTACTTTTCCTTTTTTTTTTTTTTTGGCTGTATAGATCTAGATCAGGGGCAAATTTTCACCACCAACTAAAACGAGTTCTGGAGTAAGTCTCGCAAGTGTTGATTCCGGTGTTGCTAGACGGCCACTCTCCTTACTGCCATGCCATACAAATGCCCCGTTGTGGCGTCCGTCCTTCGTCCCTTCTCCACCATCTTCCCTTTCATTTTCACTGGGCGCTCTCTGTCTTAGCACTTTCCTATGCAGCTCATCAAGCAACTCTACCTTCCCGCGGAGCCCACCCTATCATATTGCCGGTTATAGAAATGTCTTTAGTACTGTGATTCCGCTACTAAGCATTCTCATGCCTTCTTACCTACCTTGACATCTTTGTTTTTTGCCAGATTTTAAGCGTCCTTGATCACTGTTCGTGCCTAATTTGCTTCTCTTTCATACTGCACACGAAGAGACCTTTTTTTCTGCAGCATCTTGCACTTGTTTACTTCTCTTCACACCTCACCGCCCCCGTACCTTTACTATAACACCAAACCTTTACCTCCCAACATCTCTTCCACTCACTGAAACTCACTGAACGTTAATCAAAAAGCAGCTTTTTTTGTCGTCTGTTCTGTTCAGCTCGACTATTTAATGCCTTCATCCAACATGGTTGGCCTTCAAAAAGACAGCTAGACTTCCGGTCTACGTCAGATTTGCAATCACATTCTTCTTTCCTCTCAATTCGACACATAGGTGGTTTTCAGGAGTTGACACTCTCTTCTGAGCTCTGGATAGTTCCAACGGTGTCTCTTCTTTTGACCCTGGACGACAGGTCGAGTTATTCACCTATCGTCTCTGGACACGCCTTCACGATGACTTACCCTTTGACGAAGAAAATCATCAATAATGTGAACGAAAGCCAGCAAGGTTAGTTTCTTCAGCTGAAGACCTGTATCTTCCTTGCAAGCTAACGCTGGTTGCCGGTATAATAGAGAAACAGGTCACCACGGTTTCGCCGTTGGATCCGGGGGAATCAGATGTTGGAAAACTAGAACTCCCTGAGAATTTTGGCGAGGTCGTGAAAGGAATTTACCGTTGCGCGTTTCCCCAGCCCTGGAACCTTCCGGCGCTCAAAACTCTAGGGCTGCGAACCATAATGTAAGAGCTTGTCCACGTATTGTGGGACTATGGCTTACATATGGTTTATAGTACCCTCGTTGATGAGCCCTACACACAGAGCCACGAGAAGTTCCTTGAAGAAACTGGGATCACCCATCATCGTATTCCATTCATCGCGAATAAGGACCCTGCTATCAAAACGCCAGAGCGTGTGGTGAACACCATTCTGAGATTGATGCTCAATAAGTCCAACCACCCTATCCTCATCCACTGCAATAAAGGAAAAGTAAGTGCAATGTTCCGGCCTCTACGGATCCACTTCTCACTAAATGGTAAACAGCATCGTACAGGGTGCGTGACTGCGTGTTTTCGGAAGCTGCAAGGATGGGACAGGCAAGATATCATGAATGAATATATCCGTTACTCTCGCCCAAAGCAGCGACTTCTGGACGAAGTATTTATCGATGAATTTGACCCCTCTGCACTCTCTCATTTGGCTCAGGCTTCTGGCGCGATGTCCTGGGAACTCTCAGGGACCTATGCCAGTATTACGCAAGAGGACAAGAACTCGCCAGAGAACCTTATTCAGCCCCCTCGGAATGGGATTCGCGTCGCTTCATGACTCTGGAGTTGGAACATGTTCTCTTCGAAGCACAGTGCAGTCAAGTTCTTTAAAATCTACAGCCGGCTTTGATATGAGTATGTGGCTTTCATGACGTTAGGTGATATGGCTTTAGCGCTGAACTAGACACTTAAGGAGTCAATGTTTCTTTTGTTATGGCGATCTATTATATGAAGCTCTATGCACAGCGCAACATTTCGATTCTAGAGGATTGATCCGAGTATCTTTGGCTTTTGCTTGTTTCCCCCCCACCAACTCATTGCCGCTTGTCACTACTTTGCCAACGTGCCCTTGAGACCACAAATTTAAGGTTCGCGGATCTCATGAATTCATTCTCCTCAATTCGACTGCTAACCTTGTTACTTTCAATCCGGGTATCTAGCTGCTGTGACCATGGCGAAGACTGCCAGCCAGGGTACCGTGCGGTTGTCCTTTACCATACTGTCGCTTCTTACCTTTATTCCACAGACAGTTTCTACGGTGTGGGACAAGCAGGTTCGTTCTAGCCGGGCAATAGCCACAGCTATGATTATAGAGCGATTATATCTATTCTGGATTCTGACTGCGCAGCAAAATACATGGCGTGGTCTACGTGAGAAAAAAATAAAAAACAACAACTATATATCCCGGCCCTTATCGGACCACCACAGCGCCATGTTCAGAAATTGTTACAGAGCATCTCCATATCATACTCCTCTTCACCGTTGCCGACGAGTTGTTCCCAGTCAAGTTTCTGGCTGCAATTGAAGGATATCTGGACTTGGCTTGGGATTATGTCGTCCCCACGAAATTCGATGCATGACCGATCGCATACATCATGATTTTGTAGTGGAGACGCTTGGCTTGATGGAGATGCGAAGTCCTCTGCAGGGTCAGGATCCATATCGAGCATTTCCTGGTTTGGGTTTATTTCACTGCGGTCGCCGAATGATAGTGGTACTGATGATGTGCGTGTATAGGGCGGCGTTGGAGTCAGCTTATCTATCGGTACCGAGCACTCGGTATGGAAATCTTCAAGAATCATTATTGAGTGGGATTCTTCCTCAGCTTTCTCAGCATCAATATCAAGATAAAGTTCGTTGTCGTTTGAGCAGATATCCGATTGGAAATCTAGGTCGTTATTAGCGTCAACGGGACCATTGCCGATATATACCAGTTCTTCTGTCATTGTTTCAGACAAGAGAGTCTCATCCCAGGCTCTATCATTCCCGTCTGTACCGAGCATGTGATCTGAGCAGGGCGTCGAGTGTTTCAGGGTAGGGGAGCTATAGAGTCGCTTCTGCGCGACAGCCCATAACCGCGTTTTGATCATACTTCTTGTGCTATCACCGCCTGTAGATGCTGGGGAGCGCAGGTCCGAGGCAAATACTGTCTCGCCTACGGCGAGCTTGTCCCGAAGAATCTGGTCATTGCTGCGCTTCAACATTGAAGCCAAGGATTTTGCGATGGATGGCATTAATCGTGACCGTTGATTGATTGCCTAGGTCAAGAAAGATGCTGTCAGCATTCACCTTATATTATCCGCACACTAACCCACCTCGCGATATCCGAGCTTGAATATCGAGGGTGCAATTCTAGATAAGCTTTTGAAGTCGTCTGGCCCTGTCCGGTTTTTCTTGCGCCTCAGTGCAGTATCTCCAAAGATCAGTGTCTTCAGTCCCTCTTGGAACAGAGCGCCAAATTCTGAGAAGGACTTTCTGGGGATTGAGTGGTCAGGAAGCTGCCAACCTTCGCTCATTTCCTCCGCATCGATTTCGAGTCGCCCGTCGTCGGCTTCTATGACAGTTAAGTTGTCGTCCGGCCAGTATGTCCCTTGACAAACCCGATCATTGAACCGAACCAGTTGTACTATGTTGTTGCCTCCGTCATCACACCCTTGTTGCCCAGATCGTGTGCATTGGCTCGTTTTGTGACTATATTCCATGCGGACGTCGATGGAGGTCATATGAACAGCCGGTATTTCACCTGGAGGAATTGCGTCGCTAACATCCTTCAAGATTTTGGGTAGTCTAGGCGTCGCCCTCTGTACCAGTCCGAAAGATCTTTGTATTCCGAAGGAGAGAATATATGTAGGTGTCTGTTCGGGTCCGTAAACGCAACTTTTGTAGGAAACAGAAAGCTCTAGATCAGACCACATCTGTGGTCTGTCAGCTTAGAGGAATACAACAGGCCGGAGCATGCTGCTAGTTTGACTTGACGTACCTTTGCCTTGCAAATAGAGTCACCTAGCTGGGACACAAATCGTGCGAAGGATGGGTGCATATCAGGTACAAATGTAATGCGAGTATCAAGTCTAATCTCGGGTGCTTGAGATACCCAGATATCCCCGGAGAGCAGTAGCTCTTTCAAGAGCTCCAAGTTGTGCAAGTTTGGTCTCCCCTGGGGGGGCAGCATTGACACAGAGGCTTGTAAGGATAACGTTAAGTCTGAAACTGAAGTAGAAAAGTGTTTCTGTCCAAGATGTATAGAACAACTCATGATATATGCTTCTTATAGGCTGTAAATAGCGGGAAACGAGCGGCCATCTTTCGTCGAGAATCGGATGTGGAAGGGAGCTGGGGACTCGATTGTGATAAGCGATTTGAGAAGCCGCCCAAAAGATATTTAAGCACAACACTCAAGTCCCCTACTATCCTTTGAATATCCTGAAAGAGCATCAATGTGCCGTTTGTTAATGAAAGAGATTCTGGGCTGTATTTTGCGGAAATATACGGGCTATGGTTTATTTGATAAAGTCGAGATGCTAAACAGGTGCGGCTTTGGGCTGACAAACAGACTGCCTGTAATTACGTACTATCACATATTCTGTGATACAAGAGGCTGATTGTATGTGAACTATGATTCAATTTCTTATTGACAGCAATCTCCTACTAATGATTTTGAGTTCGCCAGAGTACATCTGAAGGAGTAGGTAATATCCGATACTGTGGAGATAGCAGGCTTATCGATAGAGAGCTATCACGTGTATACTGACCACGCATTAGACCAACAGTTTCATGCAAGATGATGGCTATAGAGACTCAAAACCAGCAATGCCCGGTGATGAGAGACAACAACATTCTCAGGCCGAAACCAATGGTCATGCCGAGGTGGAATCGCAGCACCTTCTTTCAGATGAGTCGAAGAAGGAGAACAACGACACACTGCACCCAAACATAAGCAGCTCAGTACCCGATGAACCCCCGTCGCGACCTACCTCGTTTTCGCCCCCCGATAGAGAGCGCCGCCCGCCCCGGACGCAAAATCGCGTGAGATTCGACATTGCAGATGATTCTGAAGAAGAGAGCCGTGACAATGGGGTCAATCGCGATTCGGATGACGTACTGTGGCTGGACGAAGAGGACTACGTTGACAGGGGCCGCTCGGGGCGGCATCACGCCGGACAGCGGATTCCCCTCCTAACGAACATCGAGGCGCCGAGCGTGACGCTGGCCACGTCTGAGGAATTTTTTCCGGAAGAGCATCTGGAGAGCGCGAGGCCGAGGAGCGGCATGAGAATGGCGTTCATGAACATGGCTAACAGCATTATCGGGGCGGGAATTATTGGTCAACCGTATGCACTGCGACAATCGGGCATGGTAACGGGAATACTCCTCTTGGTTGCGCTCACAGTTACAGTCGATTGGACTATTCGCTTGATAGTGGTCAACTCTAAGCTGAGTGGCGCGGATTCCTTCCAGGCAACGATGCAGCATTGCTTTGGGAAGTCAGGCCTTATCGCCATTTCCGTTGCTCAGTGGGCATTCGCGTTTGGTGGTATGATTGCGTTCTGCATCATTGTTGGGGATACCATACCCCACGTTTTGAGTTCTTTATTTCCCTCTCTGCGGGAAATGTCATTCCTGTGGCTCCTCACTGATAGACGGGCCATCATTGTTCTCCTCGTTCTGGGGATTTCATACCCACTATCCCTATATCGAGACATCGCCAAGGTTTGAACCCACTGATAGTTCTATGTCTACCGCTGACTCTTGGTTAGTTAGCGAAAGCATCAACTTTGGCCTTGGTTAGCATGGCAGTCATTGTTATTGCCGTGGTCACTCAGGGCTTTCGAGTTCCACAAGACTCGCGCGGTGACGTGAAAAACCTACTCTTGTTGAATACCGGCTTTTTTCAAGCCGTGGGGGTTATTTCCTTTGGTATGTCCAGTTGCCACCCCTGCATATTTCAAAACCTGGTACTAATTATGCTTAGCATTTGTTTGCCGTACGTGGTAGTCCCCGGATAGCACTCAGACAACTGACTTTTCAACAAGACCACAATAGCCTCTTGATCTATGGTTCACTGAAAAAGCCAACGTTGGATCGGTTTGCCAAGGTCACTCACTACTCGACCGGGATATCGCTCTTAATGTGCCTACTCATGGGTGTCTCTGGCTTCCTATTCTTCGGGTCCGAGACACAAGGCAACGTGCTTAATAATTTCCCGTCCGATAATATTCTGATAAATATCGCGCGACTGTAAGAGCAAGATCTACCTAAAAATAAGCCCAATATTAGTGAGCTGACACTCGCATAGTTGCTTTGGCCTCAACATGCTCACTACGTTACCGCTTGAAGCCTTCGTGTGTCGTGAGGTCATGACGACTTACTATTTCCCTGACGAGCCTTTCAACATGAATCGGCACTTAATCTTCACATCTGCCCTGGTACTAACATCCGTAGCAATGGCACTGCTAACGTGCGACCTGGGCGCCGTGTTCGAACTGATTGGGGCGACAAGCGCAGCCTCGTTGGCCTATATCTTTCCTCCGCTGTGCTATATCAAGCTGAGTAATGGCTCGCAAAAAGCGAAAATCCCCGCGTACGCGTGCATCGTCTTCGGAGTCACCGTCATGGGCGTCAGCCTTCTACAGGCAGTTGGGAAGATGATAAAGAGTAGGTGTCCCTCCTATCCATAAAATAAGTGCATAACTCAGAATGTTTATAGATGAAGGCGGCACGGCGACTTGCAGCACTTAATCAGAGGGTAGCGTTTTACTTTTATACATATCTACAATAGGCTATGGCTAACCGGTCGTGACCGAATGTACATATAGACAAATGTCTCGAGCTAACACCAACCCCAAAACAATTTTTTGTCAAGTTCCCAGCTCTTGATGAATTGACAATAGCCGTTAAAAGAAGCCAGAAAAATTACACCAGAAGAACAACGCTTCGCAGATAAAACTCTTGCATTGAGCAAGGAGCAAACATAGACTAGCGAGAACATTTATGTCTCCTGCAACGTCTGCTGCGCGGGCGTTTCATCTAAGAACCTAGTTAGGATCTCTCCTCAACCCGTCCACCTCTTCGCATTCAAAATTGCAGATTTTTTGCAGCAGTCCTTTCTAATTGCAAATACTGCATCCTTTCTACACGATTTCGATCTCACTCTTTCTATTTTCATGCTTCAGAGAGTGAGGTAAGCTGTAACACATGCTCTGTGAAAAGAGAGTGAAGCTTGTACTGATCATTCTAGTCATAAGTGCTGAAGGCGGCTTTCTCTTCCCTTCTTCCCTCTCATACTTGCATTTGCAGTCTCGTACCTGAAAGACCTGTTTTCCTACGTCCATAACACGTCTACTCTGACATCCAGTCTACTTAACACATTGCATTTTTCTATCCTTCAATATTTTCTCCTCGTACTGGGCATACGATATGGCCGAAGCAGCAACTGAGCGCCTTAACAGGCTGCAGGAGGTCCGGTTTTCTCCCTTTTTACTTCGAATGTTTCTCTGACTTATGTCAATTTTGAACACCATAGGCAGACCTCGGGACAGCTCGCAGAGAGGAAATCTCCACGGCGGATCACGATTCCAATACATGGCTGACGCGGCTAGATGTCATTGAGGCCTCTAGGAGATCAAACGTTCAGGGAACAATTGAACAACAACTTGCGCAAGCCAACAGAGATTGCCTAGATGCCTGGACCAGTAAAATCGCCACCTGAATTCTCAGGTCGTTTGCATTGCTAACTCTGGACTAAGATATTCACAAGACAATATGTGACACTGGAGATCTAGAACACCTTGATAATCTTCTGGACGGCCAGAGCCACCGTCTGCGGCTCGAGAAAGAGTTACGTGGAGGTAATACACATGACCAGCAGACCTCGAATAGAGGCCAGAGAGCTCTCAAGGGTCCTACACAGAATAAATCGTCCAACCATAATGCCAAGTTACAGAACCAAGCCGTTCCACATGGTACCTTGGCCGCATCGGTGTCTGTAACAGGTGGTAGCCCTTGCGCGGCTCAGTCAAAGCGACGCCTTAGCAAACGCAAACCTAGCCTCTCATCCCGTAGGGGACTGGATCCAGCACTTGACATTCCTAACCTTGCCCACGACACCAATTCCTTAACGTCCCAAATCTCAGGCAGGCCCGCTCGTAGTAAGGGATTGATCTCTGAGACACTTACTGTGAGGGAACTAATGAAGATATTGCTAAGATGCGCAAACTGCTCCAATCCCTAGAGCTAGAGCTAGACCTAAGCAACCTCCGCTGTAAGTTGGAATTTATTTAGCCTTCTCAGCTCTGATGTTCACAGCAGCAACAGCAGCAGCAGGGTTTATTCGCAGAAAATCAGCAGCGCCGAAGAGTTTCTTGTGGAGGTTCGGAGTGTGACGTGCGTTTTCAAATCTTCTGTATCTTTGGCACAATGTGGCTAACAGTAGCAGACGCGGACCAGAGCAAGAGCCATTAATTCAAAAGTCAAAGGCTAAGGTTTCTGCGAAAACGACAGACCGTTGTGGTAAGGATGCCTGTCGAACTCCGAGGTCGCGCAACATTGTAAAGCCCAAAGAACAGAAAGTCACAACCCAGCTGACAATTTCCATGACTCCTGAGGACAAAGTGGAGGATAAATTCGGAACAACTAATCACGATCTGGGTGCAGGCTTGGTGAGCACGGAGTCACCTAGAGAGACGCCACCAACAGCCTCAATAAACACGACCGGTCAAGCGAAGACAGGGGAGAAGCTAGAGCCAAACACACAGGAATCTGTGGCAACTCCCATGGACTCGACTCCCGCATCGCGTCCCCAAAGAGTCGTCGGTACACTTGTCGACTTGGACAGTCCAGTGGAATCTGAGAATGCGGCTGCAATGAGTCCAGCGTTACAAGAATTAGAAGGACTGGACTTCACGCAATCCCTCGAACCAGAAATCTCTCAATCGTCGACTCTAGCAGTCGCTAAGAGAAGACTTGACTTGGGAAGGTTCTCACATCCGAAACAACAAATGACGAGTGATTTGGACGTTCTTGAAGCTACTACTGATACCGAGGATGAGGAGTCAGTCGATGAGTACAGGCGTGAAATTGATATTGTCTGCCAGCTTTTACAACAAACACATTTGTCTAAGACATTTTTGTGCAAGCTGACTGAATGTAAAGATGTTCTAGAGGCTAGGCTCCGACAGCGTTGCGAGCCAAAGCTGGGAAAGCCTCAGAATCAGCAGTCTTTGACACTTCCAGATCCTGAATCTGAAAAGGCTGAGATTGCTGCACCTGTGAAGGCATGCAAGGCTGCCGCTCCTGGGCCGAAAGAGCCTCATTTTGTCCGTCCTGTTGTTAACGATAACACACCGACTCCCGGCGACATTACACCAACACCTAGGGTTAGTATTCCGTCGTCGCCATCTCGCTTGAATGTGAGCGTGCTGCAATTCACGCCGAATTCGTGTTCTGAACAGAAATCCTTTCCCGATGCTACCACCAAATCTATCAGCCTTGAGCCCATTGCTGATGAGGTTGTTAGCGCAACCCAGTCGAAAAGCGCATCGAGTGAAGACACTGTTGTCCTAGCGACGGCGGATACACCATCACCGGAGTCTCAACCCTCCTGTATATCTATATTCAAATCCGTCGCTCAGGAAATATCTGGCACCGGCCACTTGCTCGGCGACCATCTGTTGCCTGGCAGCGAATACAGACAGCCGGAACAATCTCACTTATACGGCAACCATTTGCTTCCAGGACAGCGCGTGACACCGACTACTATTTACAAGCAGACTGTCCCTGAAACTACCGAGTTCGCCTTGGCTAGTGGGTGCCCAAGAATCTGTTTGCCGATACTGTTACTAATCTGCTTGCAGAAGCGGCTATATCTAAGCCAGCTCCCGCTGTTCTCTCCTTTTCTCCGCCAAACAAACAAGGTCAAACCGCTACTAAATCATTGCCCGCTAACTTCACCATCCCTCTGCCCTCTGAACCGATCAGGATTGTGGATCCGAACATCTTGGTATCTAGCATAGCAAAGTCTTCAAGCGGTGCTTCAGCGGCTCTAGGTGCACCGTCTAGCACAACCCTAACGACTGCACAAAAGACACCCTCGATGATGAAGTCTATCTACGCACCGCAGCTGAAGGAAGCCCCACCCTCGATCATGGATGTGAAGAAGGGATCGCCGGCCTCGCAATAGTCGGACTTGTAGTGACCGCAAAACACTGTTTGCTCAACTTGCTCCTTCACCTCCGACGTCGTGAGTAAACATGGCTCTGCGACACAAAGAGCAGCATTGCCTCGAAGTCTTTGAATCTTAAAAGCGACAGTCACCGCTTTTGTTAGGGTTCAGCTCTGGATTCCATCTCTTTCCTTTCCAATTCTCCCCCCTTTCCTTGTGTTCTCGTAAAACGGCATTAAACGCCATGGAGGACCCTTATTTCAATCAGATCGCCAAAACGAAACACATTTAATTATGTCACTCGCCTTAACCGCTGATGTTACCTTCTTTATTTGCCAATATTTAGTTTCAATTACTATGCTTCCATTGCCTTTGATAAAGCTGGCGTTGATTATCACTCACTCCGCGATGCAGACTACTTCATCCTAAAGAATCGCCATGCTTTTTAACTTCCAAACCCGATCTACTAAAGCAAGTGGGAGCGCTTATCGACTATGCAATCTCGTCGTATACAGGTAGTAGTGAGAAACAGCAAGATATGATTGGAGTGATTACCTCACTTTCTGTGTTCTTCGTACGCCGGATGGAATTCACTAGGAGATATGCGGCCTTGTGAAATAGGTATATAAGTCGCGTACGGAGGCCTTGACTCAAGTCCAATTAGACATTTAAAGTTCAATAGTACTCACACGAAAGTAACAGCTTATAATTGAAGCCGACATATGAGGTATGGTATGTTGAAGAATACAAGCACTTGAAGCAAGTGGCTGGATTGAAATGCACGGTATTACAAGTAACTTCATGGAAAAAAAAAAGAGAGAAAACGGAACTTCGCTTTTAATAGCAATGCAGGGTATTATTTAACCAGGGGGAAGGGTGCTGGCGTCAACAACGTCGGCAGCTTCCTTCTCGAGCTCTTCATTGGCCTCAAACAGAGGAGACCGGGGCAAAGCCATCAGACCGGTTCGGGTGGACTCGAGAATACCGAAGGGGGAAATGAGCTTCATGAAGGAGTCAATACGGCTGGGCTTGGCAGAGCTATCAAGAAGTCTGTCAGTATAGGGACTAGCTGAAAAGAGTGAGAAGGGAGGACTGACAGTTCAACGATGCAGTTGTTAGTACTGATATCCAAGACCTTGCCACCGAACTGGTGGGTTAATCGTGTGATTGCATCCAGATGCTCGTGCTTGTGTCTCAAAGCCTGACTGCTAGGAAGGTTGCGGGGGTGATATTCCTCGGTTTTCGTGGAGGCCTTGCTATCGGTGCTCTTCTTCTGCGCCTCCATAGACTCAACGGGGGTGGTGATCTCGCGGTGATGCTGGAGAAGCTCCTCGAAGTACTCTGGGCCCAAAATGCTGACCTTGGCCAGAAGCAGCTCACGCTGAACAAGCGCAGAGTCCGTGTAATCGAGGACAGCCCAGACGGGGACAAGATCATCCAGCTGGCGGCGGGCCTGCTCGACAACGCCATCCTGACCCTGCAGCACGATGGTCATGCGAGACAAATCCTCCACCTCGGTATTGCAAACGACAAGACTGTCAATATTGAAGCCGCGGGCGGCCAAGATCCCCGAAACGCGGGAGAGCACACCGGGCTCGTTTTGTACCAGACAGTTCAAGACATGACGCTTGGGCGGGTTTGTCGGCCGAACGGGGGTCTCGTAGAGAATTGACGAGACGGCGGTCTGGGCGTCCCATTGCTGCGAGACATCCGTTACGGGGAGTGTGAGCGGGGAACGTCGGTGCAGCGCCTTGTAGGCCAATGCTGAGGTTGAGCTGGAGGAGGCCCTGGTGGTTGTAGCGAAAGTGGATCGGGTCGCCAGTCCAGAGGTGCGGCTGGCTGCCGATAAGAAAGACGATGATGCCGTCTTGGACAACATCCGGGTATACCGGAAAGCCATGATCTCCCCGGGATGGAAGAGACAGGCGGATTTAACACGGTGCAGGCGGGTTGGAATGAAGAATCGTAGACCGATGGACTTTCGCATTTCCTTTTATCTGGGTCCGGTCACGGGTCCGACCTCGGGGAGCTGACTCATTCTCCGGCCGGGGAGCCTGAATGGCTCTCCGTATGGGAAATACCGCTAGCCTAATGTAGACTAGTGCGCTCTATATACATGTGACCACAAGTCTTGAAGGGTTCCCTTTTCTGATATGCAAGGCGTTGTGTCTTCTTGGGCAATGTGCCAGGAACTGAGCAGCTTCATCTTCAGTTGACTTTAGCGCCTTGGTGGCTTGCCTGTCTGCATATTGGATGTGATTGCAACGAATACTCTGGGTCCAGCCCTCTTACAGATTCACACTAGTCTGGGATCGTCTTTTGACTCCACCGCCAAACTAAACTTCTTGCAAAATACTGGCCTAGTCTACAGCCACAGACTACAGCATTCTCACCCTATAATCAATTCCACTCCAGATCTCAGATTCATAATAGCTACCATGGCTGACGAAGATCGCCGTCCAAAACGCTCTCGCTTCGACCAAACCACTCCGGAGCCTCGGCGACAGTCGCGGTTCGACCGTCGTTCTCGGTCCCCTTCGTCGCGACAATCCGAAACCACTCGAACTCGCAGCCCTCTCAGTCGCGAGCCTCGGAGCCCTGGTGCTGGCAGCAAAGCGGACCCGGTTGCTGCAGCTGGTACGTCAAGACCCTTCTTCGGTCTGGGTATGTATAGCAGGATGCAACTAACCGCAGAATAACAGCTGCCGCTGCCGCCAAAATCAACGCCCAGCTGCAGGCTAAAAAAGGAATACAACATGTCGAAGTGCCTCCAATTCGCGCCGTCAGTTCACTATCGCTAGTTTACACCTCTTCGGTATCGCGCATATGCTGACACTATTTTGCTGTAGACATCCAGCCCATCCCAATCAGCTACTCCCACTGGCGGGGATGCGAAACTCAACGCCGAAATATACGTTGCCGACGGGGATTATATTAAGGACATTGAGATCAATGACCTGCGCAATCGCTACACACTGACCAAAGGATCTACGCAGAAGATGGTAATTACTCCTATTGCACTCGCTGATCTTCGAGGCGTCTTTCCCCTTAACCAAACTCCTCTCTGCTGTGATTGTGAAGAAGCTTACCCAGTCCATTCATAGCATCTCTCTCCCCTCATTTGCATCTGCTGACCTCCATTGCCTGATATCTAGATCAAAGATGAAACTGGCGCCGGTACGCCTTCATTCCATGTTATATGTTTAACAACTTTTTTTTATCAAGAAGGAAGCTCATCAATCTGATTTCAAGATGTTACTACGCGAGGAAACTATTATCCGGACAAAAGCATGGCCACAGCAGCGGTATGTGAGCTCCGACCCTCATTATTTCCTGCTGTCTAACTAGTGTTTCTTATCTACAGAACCCCCCGTTATACCTCCACGTGACGAGTACCTCGAAAGAAGGACTCGAAAAAGCGGTCGCGCTGATTGAAGATCTTATGAAGAAAGAGCTGCCCAATCTAGTGGATGAACGACGATTTCGCCGCCGTGAACCAGAGCAAGTTGAGCGGGATGAATTTGGTCGCGTAAGTTTCATTGTCCATGAATGCATCATTACATTACTGATTGTCCACAGCGCAAATGGCCTGAAGAGAAAATACCCGTCGGCCTGGAGCCAATTCCTGGATTTAACCTTCGTGCGCAAGTCGTCGGGCAAGGTGGTATGTACGTAAAACATATCCAGCAGCAGACGAGATGCAAGGTTCAAATTAAAGGCCGGGGATCTGGTTTCTTGGAACCCAGCACCGGCAGGGAGAGCGATGACGCTATGTATTTGCACGTTGCGTAAGTATTTTGGTGTCCAACCCAGGAATGCACTAACCAAGATACAGTGGCCCCGATCCCAACGAGGTCCAGCGCGCAAAGGCGCTATGCGAAGACCTGCTAAATAACGTCCGGGAACGCTACCAAGAATTCAAGGATAACCCCCCCCAGCATGGTGGTTATGGTGGTGGCTACGGAAATCGTGGGAACCGCCACGATAACTACGGAGGAGGTTACGGCGCTGGATATGGAAGCCAGCACCAGCATTCGCCCGCCCCTGCGACAGCCAGCCCATCAGGACAAGGAACCCCTGGAGCCGCAAGCGCAGCCGACTACAGCGCGCAGTATGCCCAGTACTACGGATCTGACCCCTACGCTGCGTACGGCGGTTATCAGAACTACGTCGCCTACTACCAATATTATCAGCAAGCCGCACAGCAGCAGCAACAGCAACAGTCGCTGAGCCCTGCTCCTCCGCCTCCCCCGACATCTGAGGCTCCTGTGCCTCCTCCCCCGGGGTCAGGATCCCCCCCGCCTCCACCTCCCGGTGGCAGTTACAGTGCCGTATGTATACCCCGTTCGATGCATCGCTGCTCAGCCGCCAGCTAACCAATCATCTCGATTCAGGTACCACCACCCCCAGGGCTTTAATCATTATTCAATGATGCCCCCTTGGATATCGAAGTTGTTAGCAATGGTCTATTGCCGTCTAATCTACCCCTTATATCCTATGGTGACGTTTAAGCTTGATTGTCGTCCTGTATCTATACCGTTACTCGCACCTAACTGGTTTGTGACTTGGAAAAAAGGAAGGAGTAGCGGGGAGTATTATAACTTCCAAAGATGGTTTTGTCGTCAAATGAAAGTCGTCGTCAAATGAAAGTTCTCTATAGTGTCCTTCCACAACCCTTTGAAGAGTTTCATCAAGCCGTTGTAGCGTATAGATTCAGTGAACCTCTCAAGACCCCTTAGTCCAAGCCCTCAATGTAAACACAATTAAGCGAATTCGTCACACAAGGTATTGCTACCTAGATTCCTTTTAGAGTATTTTGGCGGGCCAGTTCAGGAAACATCTGATCTAGCGGAAACATTGCGTCAAGCCAGCTCGCCTCAGTAAAGTTCTCAAGCTCCTCTGCCGATGCCATTCTCGCTTTGCGCGCTGTTAGCTCACCAGGTCCTTCTTTACAGAAGTCACAGGCATAATCACAAGGTGATGAGGGTGATGATGATGTGGCTCCGCCTGCAGAACCATGATCATTATCATCATGACAAGCAGACTGGAGCTTTGAAACCTGAGAGCCCATCTTCACTAGTTCAAGGTCACCAAAAAACTCCTTGATGAGTTCGTGTCTACATCGTGTAGTTGTTTCACAATATCGGACTACCTTCTCGAAGCTCTGCTTACGAGCGTAGAGATTTCTCAAAAGCGAGACTTTGTCTTGGTTAAGGCCCGCATTCCGGCCACCTGTGCTGTTGTTGACATTTTCAATGTCCCGGCGGAGATGGTTAAGAACGCGTTCTCGCTCCTGGAGACTATAGTAGACTATTGATGCTGCGGCGCGGCCATCGCGACCTGCACGGCCGGATTCCTGGACGAAACCTTCGAATGTACGTGGCGGGCTCCAGTGAACGACAAAGCGAACCTCGGGATTGTCGATGCCCATGCCAAATGCAGTTGTTGCGACGATTATGTAAAAGGTTACGGGCTTTGCACCAGGTCCTCGTTGTTGAGGCTGCTTTTGAGGCGCAATCCATTCGTTCTGGACCCTGACTCTATCGGCGGCGACAAGGCCTGCATGGTATGCTACTGCGCGGATGCGATTATCGCTCTGGCATAACACGTGCGCGAGTCTCTCTGCTGCTACCCGGGTTGAAACGTAAACTATACCCGATATTGGGGGTAATTTGGAAGCCGCATCGGTTCCTAATCGGGCCTCACGCCGGCCCTGAATGGAGTGAAGCCACGATAGGAGGTCGTGGACCTGGAATGCCTCGGGTTCTGAGGGGTCCGGGGCGAGCTCTTGCATGAACCGGATTTCGTAATGAATGTTTGGTCGTGCTGACGGTGTGCTGAAGATTTTGAGCCGACGTGGGTTCAGGCCCAGGATGTTGATGATATCTGTACGGACCTGTGAGGTGGCAGTCGCTGTCAAGGCGCTGATTGGCACGGGTGGGTTTGTTAGGGAATGCCTGAACCAAGAGAGTGCCTTGTATGCCGGACGAAAATCATGGCCCCATTCACTGATACAATGGGCCTCATCGATGGCGATGCGCACAAGCTCTCGTTGCTTGTGCATAGTTTGTAGATTTCGCCGGAATGTATTATTTTGGCAAAGCTCTGGGGTAACATAGAGGAGTCGAATCCTCGGGTGACCAGAGAGAAGATCCTCAAGTATAACTCGCCTTTCTGCAAGTGAGACTGTTGAGTTGATGGTAGCTACCGGCACGCCCAGCGCTTGAAGTGCGTTTACCTGGTCCGTCTAGTAGAGTATCAGCCCGATATGTCAGAGATCGTACGGCAAGAAGGAACCAGTGGAGCCATCCTGGTCAAACTCACCATCAGAGACAGAAGAGGGCATACAACGACAGTCACTATGGAACGGGACTTAGCGTTGGTTGAGCATGGACCATTAGCAGGAGATAACACCAACCTCCGTGGGTGGTCATGGCAGGTAACTGATAGCATAAGCTCTTCCCGAAGGAAGTTGAAGCCTGGAGAAAAACATCGTGACCCTCAACTGCGGCAGCGATTACATCTCGCTGTAGAGGCCTAGCAGTCGATCAATTCAAGTCACGTTGGATTTAGTGATAGAATCCAAGCTTACCGGAACGATTTCTTACGGAACACACGGTGAAGATAGAAGTCTAAATCTACCTTCCGGCGGCTCAGACCGTTATCCAACATCACTGCGACATCTTTACGGAAAGGAGCATCCAAAAGCCACTGAGATAGATGAAAGCTCCGCTGAACCGAGGTGGATGCAATATGCAATTAGGAAGGTCCTACTTGGATCCTCAAACTCAGGAAAGGCATGTGATCACGTGAGACCCATACCTACCGTGAGTGAAGCCAACGAAGAGACAATACGGCACAAGAATACGATGCACATTTATTCAAGGTGTATCTCAAGTCTAATATTGTAATCTATTACTAACGCTAAAGTACAGGATCATTTGAGCAACAATATATAAAAGCTCGCATGGATGGAGGCTGAACAATGAGTTTAATGTACACAAATGCTATTTCAATCCCGGACCGACGCGGCGACGGGCTCTATTCAGTTGCAGCTCCAGTTCCTCCTTGACGGCTATTACATCAGTCCCCCTGCGCTTTTCGGGCTGCCATATGCTCTCCATGCGAAGCCAGGCCTCCATGATATCGTCGGGCCCGCAACAGGCGCCAAATGCGCGTAGGATGATCAGGATCATTCGCCGGCCTAGGAAAACGCCATTTTCAAGTCGGTGTTCCAGCAATCCTAGGGTGTCTCCTTCGCGTGGGCGTTCCTGGGTCAGGTCCGTTGGTATGTCGATGTGGACGTCAAGATCTAGTGGATCTTGGTCAAGGATATCTATGAGGTCCTCCTGTACGCTTGATTGGTGTTCGTCTTGTGCTGGAGGTTTCGACGCTGGACCTCGCGTGCTTGATGGAGCGATCGGCAAGGGTGTGTATAATTCGATAGAACTGTCCACCAAAACAGGTGGGGCTGTTGCGCCATCGTCTCTCAGCGGGTTCTCCCATACAAAAGATGGGGGTAAAGCAAATGATCGATGCTGGATTCTAGTCTTGGATTCATAGAGTGCCCGAAGATAGGCTCTCCAGGCCATCCGCAGCTTTTCTGCAGTCCAGCCTCTCTTATGTCGCCCATGGCGAGCGAATCCCTCAAAAAGCAGCAAGTAGATCATGCCACGTGGTGGTACAGGAAAGACCTTCTCCATATCCTCGAGAACGGACTCAAACGCTCCCAGATCCCCAGATTTGTAGGCATGGTGACTAAGCAGTATATGGAAGGTCCTCGTATCAGGGCCTACCACGAGGGCTTCTTGAAGGGCCTGGTGGTGTTGTGGGAGACGGCCTTTCAGAGACGCCGAGGCCTGCAGCACGCGACCCAGTTTCTTAGAGCTTTTCCGATAAGCAATGAGCTCCGATGTGAGGTTCTGTCGCGCGAGATTCGTAGTGGGCTGATTCTGTAATAGTTGCTGGTAGATCTGCATCGCAGATTCTGTTTCGCCAGCTTTGAGAAAGGATGTCATAAGACAGTTCATCACCGCAGTATCGACTATCTCTCCGCTTTCCACAAACTCGTCAAAAGCCCGACAAACACCATCAACATCCCCCAATAAACCATTATAGAAGATATTGGTGACCTTCCCGGCGCGACCAAACTTTATCTGCCTTCTCTCCATTTCTTTTATTAAGCGCTCGGCGACGGTGAATTGGCCTGCTTTGGCAGCTATATCGAATAAAATTGTGAAGACGACGCTGTCTGATCTGATTCCTGCCAAATGCTCCATTTGATTCCATATGCCAACCGCCCGCACCAAGTCGAATTTAGTCACCTTGCCCGTCGATCGACCTGCCAGGTGGATAGCGGAGGACCAAAGTGACCGAGATAGTGGAAGGCCGGCAGCCAACATATCTTCCACCAATGCTAAATAACGTCTAGCATCAACCCAACGACGGCCTGGAGGATCGGCGAACCTGCGTAGAAGCAGACCGCGGGACCGCTTTGAGAGATGCCTCACCCCAGGAGAAGGAAGTTCTCTGTAAAGCGTAAATATGTAATGATTCGCCTTTGTCTTATCCCCAAGATGTTCTTCTAGTTTTCGGACGGAATTGAGATCATCAGAACTTTTCGTATCATCGAACTGTGCTGGAAAATGTTCAAACGCGGCAGCAGCGTCGGCAGCCTCCCTCCAGGCCTGATCTCCTAACAATTCCTGGTATATCTCGGACGTCTGCTCATATAATTCCTTCGCGGAGCTCTTGTAGCTCTTTTCCCTGTCTGTAAGCCATGAGGTTTCTTGCTTGTGGGCCACCTCGTGTGCTGGGCCGCGACTCTTGACGCGCTCCCAATCCTCATGAGGGACAATGCTACCGTGTGATCGGCCGGAATTTGTTCCTTCGCGCTGCAGTGGTCGAGAAGCATTTTCGGTGCAGGCTGTATTGCTCGGCCTCGCGTAGTTAACGGGTGTGCTGCGGGAAGAATGGCGTGTGGATGTTTGATGTATCCGATGGTCTTGCGAATCATAGATCTCCACCCGCTGTGCGACAGTAGAACTGAATATGCGTTGTGTTTTTGATCGACGTACTCCTAAATTCTCAATTTGGGTCATAAAACCCGGTGGATGTTTGGCCAGGGTCCGCCTGCGGCTTCTCCCCAGGCCCCTGTCCTCCCAATCCCCCGTCAATCCCCGCGAAGCTTTGGCAGATGTTGTGCTAATTGCCCTGCTTCGAGGAGAATGTTTGTGACAGTAGCCAGCTACCACCAATGAGCGGACAAATATATCCGCTATAGAAGTCGCGACCGGTCGAGCACGTTGAGAGGAGCCGATTCGCCGGGCAGAAACATTGGAGAAGAAGAATGACTGGTAACGCATAGGCGTATAGTCGGAGGGCAAGCCCGTAATCGACCCCTGCGAAGAAAGAGATCGCAGGTGTGGTGGGCTCTGGGACTTATTGGGCTGAGGCATGAGATGGCAGACATTGTGGTATCGATTCAGCCATGCATAACCAAAATAAGTCTAGAGAGACTTGAATATTTGGGCGTAGATAATTGGTGAACGTCGATTGAGGTCGTCCGACGCGGGGGGAGAGAGGCAGAAGGAATGCTCCGCGTGGAATAGCAATTGCTCTTGGTCGCTGTCTGAGTTCAATATTTGAGCAGATGCGCTTTTCTGGACGGAGCGGAGTCTGCGCTCGGACCAATCGGAGCCGGTCATTGCCAATCCATCTTTTCCTCGTCCACCCGTCCAGCTCCTCACCAGACACGCCTCTTCAGCAAGCCATCATTCATCCTCGCTCACGAGGTCACGTCCAAGGCCATTGAACGAGGCGTTCCGGCCAGAAAGTAGCCGTTAATCTCCAAGCTGCTACACGGCTCCCGCTCCCACCTTCAAAAACAGTACAGGAGCAACCGTTCTCGACGATGGGGAAATACAATCTCACAGCACTTCAAGTGCGAAAAACGGCAATCGACTCGATTGCGGCTGGAAAGAAAGGCGATCTCCCTCGATGGGTTAATGTCGTTGGCGATATCCCTCCTGCCCAAATCCTCGTGCGCGAACGACCCCAGCAACACCCACTTGTACGGCAACGCATGAAAACTATACCGGGAAATCCAACACCGCAGCCAGTCTTTCAGGTCCAGACAAAGCGTGTGAAGCCAAAGAAAGCCAGTCGTATGTTCTTACCCGTCGAGATCAAGTACGAGGAGGATCAGTTGCGAAAAGAGTTCTTCCGCGACCATCCCTGGGAACTGGCCAGGCCTAGAATTCTGGTAGAGAGTTCAGGCAAAGATTCTGAGCGTTACAACTGGAGTAGAATGCAGCAGCCAGGCAAGAAGCTGGATGGCGAGAGGTATGTATTGGTAGTTTGGAATTGTCCTTCTATGTTATCCTATAGTGGCTAATGTCTCGTTCTCAAAGCGTCGTGCAACGACAGCTGTGGCTCCTGAATAACGTTCCCGATATGACAAAAAGTCGTGCTTACGATATTGCGCGACGCGAATTCTATCGACTCCGCCTACAGGAGGATATTGAGCGTCGCGTAGCTGTTGAAGAGGCAGAGGCTACAGGTGCGGTCTTTGGACCTTCTCGCCTAGAGATTGGTATGGAACTTGAAAACCAGCAATTCGAAGCCTGGAAGTCATGGGCGAAGACGGAAGCACAAATTGTCGATCAGGCGTCAACATCGGAGGATGGCTCTGAAAACCAGAGCCTTCCTTAGCCGGCTTGATCTCTCCAGCTGGTGTCTGGTCTGAAAGGAGATAGTCGATACCAACGGCTTATGTATATTATTGTACTTTGTTTGGTCCATTCAGTTCCTGTATAAATCTCCCGGTGAGGTCGATTTTACGTGACGGGAGCAGCATTTGTCTACATAACTAAAACACGCAAACAAAAATAAAATAAAATAAAAATCAGAAATCTACAACTAAACACGCAAAAACAGGATAAACAGTACACACAATTGTATTGTCTAGAAAACAGGCGAACAGTGGACTATTCAAGGCGTTGGATATTGGGCCAATCGTCGTTTCATCGGCGACCCGAACTTGGGCTTCTCCGACTGTTTCACCCCGACATCAACCTCAAGCCGTAACGCTTGATCCTACTGAATGCGAGAACGAATGGTATCTGCTGCAATTGTGTTTTATGATATTCATATTTATCCTTCATCTTATTAGATGAGGCTTTTTCCCCAGTTAGTATCTCGCTAATCTCCTAGCACGCCCGTTCCCATGACACCGACCCAACGCGGTTGAGCATTGCACGTAGCGACCTGCCAGCCTTTTGATATCTACAGTCTATCGGTCTGACGACTTAGTTTGCCTCTGTACGATTAATACAGTTATTCCCCCTTGCTCCTCTACTCCGAATTAAACGAGCTACGGTCTATTTTTCAACGCAACGGACGGTCTCGCCCCCGGCTCTGTTTCGCGCTTCGAACAAACGTGATCCTTTCTTCTGTTTACTCTGTTCGCGACTTCTCGCACATCTCTATCATTATACTTGCTTTCCGGAGTGATTATCAACGTCCCAATACCTCGTTATCGATCATGCTTGGTTTCGACCCGAATACGGGCTGCGGAGATCTTCAGGTTGTTTGAGTGGATAGCTTGGAAGGCCAAGTCTGAATGCATGCTTTGGGTGTATTAACTGTGGCTCTTCCTCACTCACCATGATTTCTACTTTGGTTCGACCGGAGGATAGTCTAAGAATGCCTCGCTCATATCGAGACACTGAAGAGGAAGACGCGAACCGACACAGTCCCGAGCCAGCGGCGCCGTTATCCTCGTCATCCTCGACCACCGACGGGTCGAATAAGAGCGAAGATGAAGCCACGTTGGTGAACGGGTCTACCGGCGATACCAGCAGCAGGCCGACAAAGTCGCGTGAATCGCTTACGCCGGAGGAGACAATCCAACTTGCGCGCCGAGCAGTAGAGAACGGGATCCAGGAAACGAAACGGTCTTTGGCAGGAAGCGAAGCGGTCGGTGATGTGGTCAAGCCGAAGCTGACCATTGATTTGGGCCACTCAAATATCAGTCGTATACCGGAGCCGGTTGTGGATATTATCAAGGATGAAGTTGAACGGTGTGTAATAACAAAGCTCCTGGGATTCATCGTGCACGAAGCGAATGAAAGTTGGTCCACATGATGCTGACTATGTCGTAGGCTCTCGTTATGGAACAATCAACTGGTCCATATTCCTTACCGATTCGCAGAGTGCTCTCATCTTCGATATCTCAACGTCAGATCTAACAACTTTCGTGAATTTCCTAGAGGAGTACGTTTCGTCTGATTGATTTCTTGTCGTAGCTTTCTGACTGGTATGCTAGGTGATTAAACTGCCATTACTGGAGATTTTGGATTTGAGCCGCAACAAAATTAGCCAGCTTCCGGAGGAAATAAAGAAATTAACATCTCTCCGAGTTCTGTCGGTGATGCAAAACCGCCTTGACGATTTACCACTTGGTGTGTCGGATATGAACAAGCTTCAGATCCTCAAAGTAGCTGGAAATCCACTGCGGTACCCGCTCCGCAAAGTAATAGAAACATCTGAGGCCGAGATTACCTCCTCAATGATGAGCGATAACGAAAAAGAAGTTGCTTTAACGGCTGAGCTTAAAAGGTATCTTAAGGCGCGGCAACCTATTAATTCTAATGATTTTGAATCAAACAACGAAAGGTATGTTTCTGAAAGCCGGCTGCGTTGGGTTTGAGCTAATTCTCGGCGACGTAGTGATGGCATCTTGGACACTCCAAAACCCGTCAAACGGGGAGTGAGCAGTCGCTTCCCAGTGATTCCAAGCACAGGCGACGGCGCTGACCCTAAATCGCCGTCATTATCACGGCCACCTCCCATCCCACTTAAATCACATTATCGCATTGCTTCTGGACATGGCGGTGCTCTGCAAATCCTCCAGCGTCCCGGTCCCATACCTGGGGCTAATGAGCGGAATCGAAGTAATAGCGAGGGTATCATTCAAGCCTCTTTTGCAACACGGTCCAAGCGCATGGGGGTCATCAGTCGAAAGAACACAGACTTGGGCACACTGGACGAAATGCGGCCATACCGCAATAGTCACCTCCGTGGTCTCAGTTATGGATCTATTCTTCGGACAAGGCCATCTATCAGCAACTCATCTAGTCCGAGCAGCCCAAGAGAGCGCAGGCGGCCCAGAGATGGATTTGTGAATCGGATGTCGAGTCTACCAGAGCACAAGGGCGAGCGGGAAACTGAAAGCCCCATAATCGAAAGCGCCAAGGGAATTCTTTTTGCCCTCTTTCAAGTCCAGTCTCATGTCTATGCCCTTATAAATGTCATCAAGCGTGATGATTACCGGCGAAATAGTCTCGAAATTGTCTTTTACAACGCTTCCACTCATGTGGACCGACTAAATGAGGCGCTTGAAAATGCAGAAAACTCACGAGCAGATGATGCGGAGCCAATGCGAGCCTCCTACGAGGCTGTCAAGAGGGAATGCGAGACGTGTATCATGGCGTACTCTCACGTCGGAACCCAGTTACGCAACAGCCTTGACAGAATCGTTGCCAATGGCGATTCGCGCTACATTCGCTCGCTGATGCTTATGATATTTGGTAGCGTGGTTGAGCTCCGCAACGCATGTGCATGCTTGGAGGTACCTGTTGGAAACCGACCGAGACCTACTGGAAGGCCACCAGTACCTGAGATCAGCAGAGAATCTGCGGATTCAGATAGATACCACTGCACAACAGTCACCCCAACGCGGGGAAGAGAACCGTCCTTCTCCACTCGCCGGCTCCGTAGCGATACAACAATCTTGCATCCACAAACTAATATGCATGGGCCCCTGCCAGCCTCTGCCACATTTCAGTCCGCCGTTAGCTCTCCAGGCTTCGCTCCCACTCCATACAGCTATGGAGCGAGGAGTCGGTCGAGCAGCAGGTCGAATCATGTCAACACATCCGTACCCTCGTCCCTTGCTACTCCTCGGTCAGGCGAGTCTTTCCCTCCGATGCCTACTTCGGTGATACCTAAAATAAACCCCTTGACCGGCTTGGACGAAATAGAAGAGGAACGGATCTTTGAGAAGATTTTCTACCAACTTACCGCTGCTTACACCGCTGCTCTCCAAGCGCTACCTGTTGCCCGCCGTCATTTTGCGAGGAACCTGGAGGTCGCGGAACAGAATCGGGAATTCGAAGATATCCAGATGCTATGGAACAACCTCATTCACCGCTGCCGGGTTTGTCTGGAAGTATCAGAAGCCCTCGGGCTTCGTTTGTCTAATATGAAAGTGAAGGAACCAGGGGGTGGAATGCGGAACCAACGAGAGTTCTGGCAACTATGCAAAGCCTTTATGCAGTCTTTTGTCGAACTGGTGACTGACATGCGCGAAGTACGGAGCATGCACTTACTCCCATCTGAAGTAATCGTGATTCTTCGGCCTGTGCAGAAGGCCAGCAGGGAAGCAGGTCGCTTGATCGAGGCTTCTCCATGGTCATATCTTGCAGACATGGCTCCCGGGAACGGCCCCCCGGCCATATACGGACCACCCTTGCCGTCCCAAACTTCACATCAGCAGCAGCAGCATCACCATCACCATCAACAACATCACCCTCAGCTCAACACAAGCATGTCACCTTCTGTTGCGCTTCCCGCAACCCCCCTTAGCGCTGCTCTGGGCCCAGCGGCGCAAGCAACAATACCTTCGACACCTGCAAGTGCCTACAGCGATAAGTTCTTCGAGGGTGACGTCTTTCAACGAGCCGACTCCTTGCTTTCAATGCCAAATCAGGCGCCATTCTTCTCGCGACGGTGATCTGTCCATGTGTAACGCCAACCCCGCGCTCTTTACGATCCAGCCGTTACACAACCAGATCATCGTCCATCACTATCTCAATTTCTCGTCACAAAAGGACAGAAAAAGTGACGTGACCACACAGAAATCCCCGTACTTTGTCCTTGCATCCGCTGCATTGGGAGTAAGGCTCCCTTCGGCAGGACCGAAGACAGACCATACGAAGCCCCTCCACCAGCTTAATCCTGGGCTCCGCACACGGAGTCCTGCATAGCACGCTTCTCGAACAAAATAGCTGTAGACGCACAATCCTCGTGCTTACGCTTCCAGCCAAGTCCCCCGGGCAGGGAGGTCATTACTTAGTGCCTATGCTTACTCCCTCGGAGCCTTCCCGGTAGTCCATCTAGTCTGTTAAAGTGGCAGATCCATAGAACTGGCTAGACTTGAGAATCTGATTTTTTTTTTTCTTATTTTCTGGAGGTCACGGATCTGTACTAGGAGTAAGAGAATGTGCGTTTGTATATTTAACTATGGGAACTAGCTGCATGGACTTTGCTTTCATGACTCGATTCTTTCGGATTCTGCTCTGTTTCGTTCTATGTTTGTGGGATAGTCATGGAGTATAAAAGGATTGTTGAGTGAGCATGGCGTAAGAGGGTAGATGGTGAAGGGATTTCTGCTTGGAGTGCTGATGTACAGAGTATATATAGGTTCTATTTTATCCATTCTCTTGAACGCTCGGCTTTTGGCGTAGCGTACTTCTTGTTCTTGTCAAAGTATCCTAGCATAAGTGCTAGGAATGGTTTACGAGCCAAGAGTGCAACACTACTGGGACAATAAGTAGTCCCATACATACAAGCCACGAAGTAAAAGTACCTAGTACAAGAGCCGGACCATCAACTAATAATCTGTCTATTCTCTTCTTCACTTAGCCTACGCAGATCCTCGAGTCGTTCGAGCTCGAGTTCCTCTCATCCCGGTCATGTATGTGCATGCAGTGTATGTAGGCAAAGCGCAAGCATAGCGGAGGAAAGAGGGGTAAAAGTACGATAGCAAACAACAATGCCGAAAGTCGACTATCCCATTAACTCCATGCATACTAACACGTACTGTATGTAGCAAGGCTACGTACTTCTGGCCTAGGTAAGCACAGCAGGGGCCACAACAATGTCCGCACGTAAGCAAACATCTCACGTGGCTTGCTGGGGGAAAAAACACTGTGACCTGCGCCTTTGAACTGGCAGTACGTTACACCGCGCTCGGAGGTCCATTCCCGGCTTCTGGGAATTTGCAGGTCCTCTGGGGGTTCTTTCCGTCCCTTTCTCCGCTGCGCTCATGCGTACCCTTGCTTCTATCTCCGCGGGAGTGCGAGACGGAAGGCGCCGGCGCGGCATTGTCCGAGCAAAAAGGACAAGTCATTGGTGAGGGCAACCCTGAGCCCTGTTCCACGTCATGTTTTTCAAGATGAGCTCTGCGTCGTAGGGGTTGGGCAGCATGTCGTACTCGCCGAAAGAGATGTGGAGGGAGATGTTGTGTGATGTGACCAATTCCGGGAGGATGGAGTAGACGGGTGGTTGTGGGGGTTGCCCGCTGCCAAGGGTGACCAGGGCCGCTTGGTTACAGTATGTCCGGTGATGGCGTTGGAGGGACGCTGCTTGTAGGGCTAGCTGCTGAGTCTGATTGACGCTGAGGCTGAAGAAAGCACATTCAGCAGACCTGCTAAACGCCGGCACGGCCGAAGTACTGCGCAACGAGGCTAGAGTGATCGATTGTGTGACAGTCATGACTGATTTCGTAGAAGTCGTAGTTGCATAGCTTGTTGGCTCTAGTCCGTATAGTTTCATGCGGTGGAGAAGGTTGCACACGAGCCATAGCAGGATGAGTAGATGGATGTTGAACACCTTCGGCTGTAACTGGATGAATGGTAAAGATTCCACTGAATATGGCACTTAAGACTGCGCCGGCGCTTGAAGGTTTCGCGTTCCCATTCCCAGGAATATAAATGGCGCCCTCTGGAGGGAGTCGAGCTGCTTGTTTCAGGAATCAATGAAGCCGCATGCTCCGCTTGCAACTGAAATCGGTCATAATATTATCAGGAACATCAACAATTAACACTGCAACTGCAGAATCTGGCAAATGTGACCGACGCCATAGCAGCTCAATTGCCAATCGAGCCATCACAAATGGTAATGGACCGGAGATCGATGGAAATGAGTCCTGGTTGTCGAAGATGGTCAAGGCAAACGGTATGTATATGCCTGCCAAGGCTCTCCAATCAAATCGACCTGCTTTGACTGGGGATACAGGAAGTATGCGAAGAAGGGTTGGATCCAGCTGCATAAGCGAAGTTACAACAACGATGTCAACAGCCGGGTAGCGCTCGCTCGCGGCCAAAAATCCCGTTCCGACGGGTTGGTCGACATAAAGGACATGTCCAATTTGGCCCAAGTATATGGAATTGCGACTACGCGAGTGGGATTGCCATCAAATGGAATAGACCGTTCCTGGTGGTGATTCCTATCGTAGAAGAGCAGCCGGGGCCGCCATTTGATCAGACTGTTCAAACTGTTGTTAGTGCTGACTAGAAACCGTCCAAGCAAGAACCAACTGATCAGACCATTATCGCAGACAGAGTCTTCTGCTTGGAAAGGCCAGAAAATAGCGACTCTCCCAGTTCAACAAGGGGACAAATGCCGTCTGGGCCAGCTAGAGGAAGCGGGAGGCCGTCTGGCAGGGGCTGGATTCCCAACCGAGAGACATCCGCTCCTGCACATGCTGGCCTGAAGAGTAGAAGCAAGATTGCTGCTGAAGCTCAGAGCAGAATGCCTGATGCGCATTTCATGCATCATCCAGGCAGCAAAAGACACTCCACAGAGCCACAGAGCCACAGAGCCGTCCCATATGAGGTCTCGATGCACGATACACCAAGAAAAGGAAAACATGCATATTGATGACCACTCGCAATGGAAGATATCCAGAAGCAATTCAGCATCTAGAAATAATCAGAGACCCTGCTGCAAATGATAAACACTTCCGCATGCTGGCCTCGATAAGCTATAGACTCTATTGAGACCAAAAAATACTTGAAAGGACACGGTCGACGAGGTTTTGGGTGCCATATAAGAAGCGTATAGGTAAGTAAAGCAGCTGGTTCTGTTTGAGACTTTGTCTCTCTCTATCAGAGCAAATATGCTATTTTCCCACTGAACATTCAGAGGTCAGCTAGTACACCAAGAATGAGGGATGTAAGGGAGGCTAGGTATCGTCAGTCACTGTGATATAGTCAGGATTGATGACTGCACTCTGGAACAGGTCACATTCTGGGTTTGCAAGTCTCACAAGTGAATCGACATCCAGAGAGCGAGAATAAAGCATCATGGACAAAGCCATTACGACTGAGGAACAGGGAGACCGATAGAGGGGGGAGTACACTAGAGTAGATGTCCAAATTACGCGTCAAGCTATAGTTAACTAGTTAACTAATTAATTAGCTGGCTTATAACTATATGGCAAAGCTTATTCTCTATGTATCACATGATGGTTTGGTTGGTGTCCCTTGATCCTTCTGAGGCGTCTGGGCCTTTCCTCGAACTCAACACTTGACCTTCGTTCTATTCTGCTCCTTTTGAGAATCGCTGAATCTCAAAAGGTCGAAGAGACTTGTCTCTTTCCTATGTATCTTCCACATTCTGAAACAAACTCGTACGTTACGAGTAGGCTGCGCCCGAGGCGCCGCCTATTGAGATAGGGCCGTGCCGGGCCATGCCCACCATCCTCTCTCAGCCCTAACGAGCTTACCAATAAGTATCCAAGGTCCTGATCGATAAGAGTGGTAGCACTACCGGTGCTACGCGGCATCCGCTGTTTCGACACGAATCGCACGGGACTGGAGACAAAGCGGGTTCGAAACACGAGACCGCTGTTTCGTGGTGACTGGATGTAAACAACTTGTTTCCAGTTAGATCGCACCGCTCTCGGCCCGGTACGAGAATGAGGCGACCTCGCATGTGGTGGGCGAGATTTTTAGTCGAGTTTGACCGTAAAAAGTGAGGCGATAGACGGCCATATTCTGTACCACTCTGCCGCTCCTTATTCGTGTGTTGGTCTTGGAGGATCCAACCACATGATTTTCCAAGCTTTTACGGGCTTTTACTCCGTACTCCGTACGCCGTCCTCGAATGACCTCCCCATCGACCCGTGAAGCGGGAGCCAGCCTATACAGATCATTGCGGAGGATGCAGCAAGCGGCCATGTAGACGGCGACTTGCACGATCTGCTTGCCAATTGTACTGGAGACCGCATCCCGGGGCGGCGTGGCCACGTCCATTGGACATCGACTCTGGCTGGCATCCCTAGAACGAGTCGCCACAAACGGCCACCCCCAATGCGCGTGGGTTGGCTGGCAGCATTTACTCTGGGAGACTGCAATTGGGGATTCGACCGCCACGCAATGTTGGCTAGTATCCTGGGCTCCGGTCGGTAAATCTGTTCGAAAACGGAGTGTAACGCGATATCATGATATCACGGATCCCCAGGCGTTGCCCGCAATTCTCATTCATTCTCGCTGAACCGAAATGTCGGTGACAGGAATGGGTCTACGCTAGGGTTACGAAGTATAATTATAGACTTCCAGAGTTCGACTCAATTGCTGAGGAAACGAGCACAAGCCAACCTACACAGACAAAAGTTTTTTTTTTTCAGCTGGACAGCTGAAACGCAGTAAGCCAGACAGGGATACTGAGTAAAAGGCCAGCAGAATGAGGAGGCGATGCGTACGCCGTAGGTATGGTAAATATGTAAATATGGTAAAAAGGCTGCGTATCTGATATTGGGACGGGAACGAAGCCGGTCGGCGTGTTCCGAGCTGTGGAGGAGCCGAGAGTCGACCACAAAACCGACGATGCTGGTAAGGCGACAAAGTACGCTGGCTGGCACTGCAACTGGCAGAGGCAGGTTGGGATGGGCCTGTCAGGAACACAGTTAGGCACAGAAGGCACAGAAGGCACAGAGATGATTGCTTTTTTGACGCGGGTCGCGATTCCTCTTGCTTCAGAGGTCAAAAAGTCCAAATGAGTTCAAAAGAGTTCAATAGAGTTCAAAATCTCCCACTGAATTCTGGCTGCATCACGGTAAGGTGCGTCAATTGCATCCAGCACCCTGCACAGATCGAGGATGGACTGCGGAGTGGATGGAGCAATGGATGGAGCGATGGAATGATGGGCGATGGAGTGGACGATGGAGCGATGGGAGTGAAGGACCAGTATAGGAGCCACATTCCGCTTAAGGTTCTCGCAGTCCTGTTTTCGGATAGGGGCATGAGTCTGTGTCCAGCACACTCCTTGGCCTCATTCCTCTCGTCAGTATTCCGTGCTATAGCTCAGCAGGGATTCCACTTGCAAATCAAGGCGTCCACCGATCTCATCATTGCTTCTGTTTCTGGCACACTGATCGTCCACACGCCGCTTGCAGACAAAGCCTCACCTTTTGCACTCGCTTTGCTCTCGCTGCCTCTCAGTTTAATCGATTTCTTCTTTTAATTCTTTGTCAAGCAATTTGGTTCTTAGTTTTCCTTGTTCTCATCTGAACCATCACATTCCAATTGCTGTTCTCGTCGTGTCCAGTATACTCGTTCAGCCACACTTGTCTGATCTCAGTAATAATAGACCTGCTGCCTCTATCCGCATCTGCTTTACCTACTGTTGCTGTTTTCATGTCCAGATCAAAGTAGTAGTATGTCTCCTTCACCTTGTCATTGGCTATATCAGAGCGCCCTCATCCCGGCTCCTTCCCTGTGCTTCTCTGACTGATCTGCTGAAGTCCTATACAAGCAGTCGCCGCCAGCGCTTTGTTTGCTCTCTTTGACCTGTCCACACCCTACCTGCATCTTCCCTTTTTTTTCCCCATCTATTGCTCTCTTCGCTTTTTCACCTCCTGCGTCTCGTCCTTTCAGGATTCCTTTTCTTGCTGCTACTTCGTCTCTATTTCACCAGATAGCTCGTTCTGGGTCGGTCTGGAAAAGGGAGGGCAAGCGAAAAGCATCGGAAGACGGATTTCGCACTATCGATATATTATCCTGGCATAATCATTGCCAATCTGGGAAGCACGATTGGCGATCGACTATTACTAGCTGCTGGGTAGGTTTGTTGACCGTTTCCCTGAGCCCCTCCCTCCTGCCTTACATTGTTTCTCCCCCCTCACCAGGCAAGGACTGACCAAAGGGCTTCTGTGAAGGGATTCTATTCTCCTCGGTTGATCGACCCGACAAAAGGGTGAAGATCACTGACAGTGCCTTGCATCGGTAAAGAGGACATGCTCGTGACCCTGGCAACTACTTAGCGCGCTGCCACTATTCCTGGTCTCAACTCTCTCGACTCCAGGTTCCCCGGCCACCTCCACGATCTTGCCTTCCACCGCCAACCGGGCTCCGTGAGTCAGGCGCGAATGCAAGATGGACCTCCAGAAGACCAAGGAAGCCCGTCGTCGGGACGCGCCGGGAAAGCAGGAGGAGGGCTCAGAGTGTCCTTTGAAACCCTATAATGGAAATGGCCACTCTAAAGATTCGCCCAAGGCAGATTCTCTAAGTCGCAACTCGGATACGAGGAATACGAAAGAGCCTGCAAATAAAGGCCATCGACAGCAGAAGGATGAGTTTTATTCTCAAGCTGCTCACCAATCTTCGCCGGCGCCGGCGCCGAGCTCGTCCACGACTCCGCAGTGCGGACACCCACTGTCTTCAAAGGCGATCAGGATTCCTGCGGCTCTGGGCCTCTCTCCCAAAGAAACGACCTTGTTGATCACTGCGAACAGATACCCTCCGGTTACCAAGAGCACGTTGAGTGAGCTCGATCTCCCTTGCATCATGGGCAACATCAACCTCCGCATGGACGCCAACTTCGACCGCGACCTACATTTCAAACCGGATCTCGACGGTGAGAAAGGCAGGAAAAAGAGGAAAGATGCTGCAGACTATTGGAATGCGATGGCTGCCGAAATCAAAGTCTATGCGTTCTGCGCATCCTGTGGGCTGGATAACAAATCCGATAACTATCATGATGAAGGATCAAGCTTTGAGCCCCGACTTCCGACCATGTTCGAGACGTTGCAAGATGTACTCAAAACTCTTGTTCCAGAGCGCGACCACCCTAATATCATGCAGAACCTCGAGGTCCCTCTGTTGATGCAACAGATTCAGAAAGGAGTCCTTGACATGGTAGGGATAGCGACGTGGCTTGCGGCCCTTCTCAAAACACACTGTGCCCCAATGCGTGATGAATGGGCCGATAGAATGGTGAATCAGATCACATCAGGCTCGCAGTCACAGAACACGACAGAAATCGTCCGCGGTCTCGAGACTCTGTTTGCAATCTTGGAGGCTATGAAGCTTGATGTCGCCAACCACCAGATCCGAGCATTCCGTGTTCTTCTCATCGAAGACACTATCCCCTTTCTCCAGGAGTATTTCAGAAGCAAAATTGAAAGGGGCGATGTCCAGGTGGAATCATCTCGACACTGGTACCTAGACCTTCGGGAGCGTGAGCTGCGTAGAATGAAAAGCCCCGCGCAAACTGACAGCTTTTGGCCGCTTGCGCTCCTCCTCAAAGGGCTGAGTGACTTTATGCTGCATTTTCATAGCCCTGACGGATTTCCCGATACATTTGACTTTGATGCAGACCGCTTGTGGCAGGCGCGAGGTTGGATGCAGAATACCATCAATCTCGAGATCTGCTGGTATATCTTCGAGTCATATATCCATTCTCAGAGACGGTATCTTCCAGCTCCAACACAGACCTATGCCACATTTCGGTCTCGTATCGGGACTTTGCTGGAGGAGACCGAGGATTGTATCCGGGGATCTTCCCGGTGGCTGAAGAATGTGCGGTACATCGCCTTGGAAATTGCGCGGCTTGCTTCAGAGTGCTGTGGTGACACTACCATCTCAGACGATATCATTGCCCCAATTGAGGCCTCGCTGGAATGGCATTTGTCGAATGAGCATGGTTTATTTCAGCACTTTCAGGGTTCTTTTAGGGAGAAGCTACTGGAAGCAACGTTCAATACAGCCAAGCGGTACCTCAACATGTCGCCGCTTGCCATTTGTGAGGCTCAGCGAACCCCCGCTCGTACACCCGATCAAAACTACGATATAGACCGGGTTGCGACACGGCTAGCGCACATTGGCGTTTTGCACTGGAGAGTGTGGGCGCCCTTGCTCTATGTCCGCGAGAGCGTGCCATCGACCGCAGAGTCGATTTTTCCCTCCGAATCTGAGTTAACATACGATCGCCTCCCGTTCTAGTGTGGCACAAATGACAACATTCGCAGAGTATCATCGATACATCTTTTATTTTCTTATGATTGCAGTTTAGCGTCTTGCATGGCAATTGCTGGTCTGGCGTCTGGGCATATATTATGTTGGCGGCGTCGTTTCGGGCATTGCTCTTGGAATAGAAAGCATTCTTGAGTTATACTTATGTATGATAATAATACCCACCGGCTAAGGTTACAATAATATATTATCTTCACGCAGCATCCGGACTCTTCAACTAGGAATTTGTCTGACTTATGTAATCGCTGTTATGCGGATAATTAAAAACATTCGATCTGAGACAACACAACATCAACAATACTAATCACTCTACGTTTGAAGCAAAGGAACCAGATATCGACGCTGGGATATGATAAATGCGTCCCACCCTTCGTCTTGCAGGAAGCTCCGGAAATAAAACCGTCTCCAACATATTCAATCAACAAGCATCGTCAGCATCCCCATTCCCATGGCTCTCAACCCTCAAATCAAAACAGTTGCAACACCTAGCTCATAAAACCGGCCTTCCCAGCTCGGGCACCAAAACTGTTCTCATAGAGAGTCTGGAGCGGGGATTAAGGCTCTGGCAAGAACAGGATGAAAAATTGTTTCAGGGCAATGGAGAGCCAGAAAATGTTGGCCTGACGAAGTTAAACGGAGATGGGGATTTGCATGAAAAGTACAAAGAGCTGAGAATCCTCAGCATCGATATGGGAATTCGAAATCTGGCATTTGCTGTTCTGAATGTGCGTGGGCTCAATGATGGCTTAAGATTTGGGTCTAGGCTGGGTCTCCTAACTGAGAAATTGGAGAAGCCCAGCCGAGGAAGGAGTATGGCAAAGGCTGCCCAAGGTCTCGATGGTGAGGGCGAAGGTAATGGTGAAGGTGATAATGATGATGCCGGTGCAGTTCAAGTCAGCTTAGAGGCCTGGCGACGAGTCTCTCTCCCGCTAGACCGGGGACTTTCGGTTGAGGAGTTCAGCCGCTATCTTGACACTCCTTATTCTGCCTTTCCTTCAACTTTGGCATTAACGTCTCTACCTAATCCTGATATTAAATCTTCGGATACCAATGAGGCCGCCTCGACTGCTTCGCCAACCGAAAAAGGGGGAAAGGGAGATAAAACCCCCTTTTCCCTCCCTATTTACGCCACTCATGCACACAGCATTGTATCCGCTCTCCTAGCCCGGTATAAGCCCACGCACGTTCTCATCGAACGCCAGCGTTTCCGTTCTGGCGGAGGGTCTGCGGTGCAGGAGTGGAGTCTGCGTGTTGGTGTATTCGAGGGGATGCTCTGGGCTACGCTGCATTCTTTACGGATGAACCAAACTCAGGTTCAAAACCAATCTGAACAGCATAGGGTAGCACCAAGAATTATTTCCATCGACCCGGCCAGGGTAGGGAGGTTTTGGGCGCCTCCTACATCTTCTCCTTATGGCTGCGGCGTCCGTTCCGCAGCTGCAGCTGGCTCTGACAAAAGCAAAATGAAGAAGAAGAATACAAGTGACAGTCGCCAAGGCAAGAAACTAAAAATCGACCTCGTCGGGTCATGGCTGGAACGAGGCATTTTCTTGAATGGTCACGGCCCCACCGTCCAACTCTGGATAGACGCTTACATGTCGAAGTGGAAGAAGACGCCGAAACCGAGACTAAGGACGAAGGCCAGATCATCGGATTCAGACTCTAGCTCAGGGTGCGGTACACGTGCGGATGCAAGTCCAGTTGAGACTGGTATTGACATTGCCAAACTTGACGATATGGCCGACTGCCTCGTGCAGGGCATGACGTGGCTCGAGTGGGAGAGAATGAAAGAAAGAATTGTGCGGGAAGGTATTGGAGGTGTTGTCTAGAGTGGGTATTTCTGCTTGACTGTAGTGCATATATATAGGTTAGTTGTTGTTTATGATATGCCGTGATACCCCTGATGTAGGACACAATCGCTTATGCTGAGTTACTAGATGCAGAACTGGTTGGGATTGAGTATACGCATAGTACTACTCTATGTCATAGAAATGTCTTAGATATATCACTCGAAATAGTAAACGATACAGTACTGGAATGTGTGCTACGGACTTTATGTTTACTGCTTGTATGTGTTTCAAATGACAGGTGTAAGTTGGCGGTCGTCATGCGTGAATGGTTGCTTTTCAGCTTAACATACGTACAGAGAAATAGAGAAAAGCATAGGTCAAAGCGCAGAATCTGAGATTCTACGAGAAGAAGAGAAGGTAACTTCAAAGAATATATGGCGAAAGGAAACAAATCTAAATGATGCTGAATACCGTCAAGAGATGGACCGGAGCAACTGGACCTGTATTCCCTGAATACGTAATCCAGACTACTCCTGTTGGCTGAGCCCTAGCGTTCAAAGGTTACGGCGGCGCCAGTGCGTAGGGTAAGGGCGGCTGGCGGTCACGAAACCAGAGGGCTTCGGGCTGGGGGTGGGAATAGTGCCGTTGATAGGACGGTGTGGGAAGGGAGTAGGGGAGGAAGAAGGAGTGTGGGAAGTGAAACCATCATCCTCGTCCTCATCGTCGTACCCGTCACAGTCCTCATCGTCCTCGTCGTCGTACTCGTCGTCGTCTTCGCCAGATCCACTGGAGCCGGAGCCAGGTTGAGCAGTTTGCTCAGGGCTTGTGCTTGAGATAGTGGAGACGTGCACGTTGGTGTCGGGCGATGTGTAGGTGGCGGCCGCAGTAGGGTTCGCAGTCTAAGTCGTTAGCAGTGATATGTAGCGCGTCTGATTGAACATACCACAGTGACAGTGAAGGACTCAGTGACCGTAACGGTTTCTGGAACGCAGCTCTCAGAGCCAGAGTCTCCAGAGCCCGAGCCCGAGCCAGAGCCGGAGCTGGAGCCAGAACCAGAGCCAGAACCAGCGGTTTCAGAGGCGACAGGAGTGACAGTGTAGATCTCAGTGGTGGTGGAGGTGAGGGTTGTGTCAGCTCCAGAGCCAACGGCGTCTGCGCCAGTGGGAGTCTAGATTTATAGTCAACATTGCACCTTCATTTTAACAGCAAGAGGAAAGTGGATACGCACTGCGTAGACAGTCTGGGTGCGAGTAGAGGTCTTGTGGACGGTGGTTGTAACGACACTGGTCACAGTACCCTCAGTCGCAGTGTAGGTGATAGTCTCATACTCAGAGGCAGCGCCAGTAGCCGTGGGGGTCTGGATAGTGCCAGTGCCAGTGGCGGTGACAACACTCGTCGACGTGGCACCGTTCTCGGTAACAGTGACAGTAATAACTTCGGTGGCAGCACTAGTAGTCGCCGGGGGCTGGGCAGTGGCCGTGACAACAGTAGTAGAGGTACCGCCATTCTCAGTGTAGGTGACGGTCACAGTTTCGGTAGTAGGAGCACCGGTCACGTAGGCAGTGCTGGTAGCCGTAGCCGGACGGTCAATGGTGGTGGTCACAACACTTGTAATAGTGCTGCCGGTCAAAGTGTAAGTAATAGTGACGCAGTCGTCGGTAGGAGCAGGAGTAGCCACTGGCCGAGTGACGGTGGTCGTGACAACACTGATGGTCGTGCTCCCCGTCAAGGTGTAAGTGAGAGTCACACACTCTTCAGCAGGAGCAGGAGTCGGAGTAGGAGACGGGGTCACAACGGCACTGCTAGAGCTGGGGCGGATCAAAGGAATGCTGCTGCTAGGCCGAGGAGTGAAGCCAGCGCTGGGCACGGAAACAGGTGTAGAGGGAGTCTCGGGCGCAGGGACAACGGGCGCAGAAGGAGACTGGGGAACAGGAACAGCAGAAGTCTGCTCAGGAACAACAGGAGTACTAGCAGGCGGAGTTCCAGGCGCAGGAGACTCGGGGACTGGAACAGCAGAAGTCTCTCCAGGGACCGAGGTGGCCACAGACGAGGTGCCGGGCACGGAGACCACGGGCGTCTCAGCAGGAGCAGAGGGCACGGGAGTCTCGTCAGAGGCTGAAGACACCTCAGCCTCTGGCACAGACGCCGTCTCAGATGAAGCCTCAGAGGCCGGGGTCGGGTAGACGGTCACATAGTCTGTTGTAGCCGGCGTTGTAGTTGTCTCACTGCCACCGCTGGGAGGCCTGACAGCCCTACGGTGAAGGAGGTTGTCATGAGCCCGGTGGCCGTGGGCAGCCTCGCTGGCAACGGCCAGGGCCCCCAGAAGGGCGACTGAGAGGTTGGGGACAAAACGCATTGTCTTCTGCTAGAAAGCGGCTTAATTGTCCG
This sequence comes from Aspergillus nidulans FGSC A4, assembly GCF_000011425.1. Classification (NCBI taxonomy): domain Eukaryota; kingdom Fungi; phylum Ascomycota; class Eurotiomycetes; order Eurotiales; family Aspergillaceae; genus Aspergillus; species Aspergillus nidulans. The sequence goes on along the minus strand of NC_066259.1, from coordinate 2,042,922 downwards.
ATGGTAGAGAGCAAAAGTGAGAGTGAGAGAGAGAGCGAAGTCAATTCGCTAAACGAAGCTGAAAGAGCGACTGGAAGGAGTGAACGTGTCACTGACACTGAGAGAGTGAAGCGAGAGGATGCTCTACCAGAGAGAACTCGAACCGATGAGGAGGGAAGAAGGGGAAGAAAAGAAGGCAAGAAGGAGAAGAAGAGGGAAGAGAGCCGGTGCGGCGTTTGATTAAATCTGGAGACGGCCAGACCTGAGACGCCAATGGGCAGACCTTAATATTACGGCGCACTGTCTTACGCCGGAGTATATCCAGTAGTAATGCTTAATAGACCGATACTATATCATTGTTTGATACCTCTCTTGTTCCATGCTGGTACAATCACCAATGCGACTCTGTCCAGGTACAGAAGGCTGTTGAGTGGTGCTGTCGTGCTGGGACAGCCATGAAGCCGTGACTGTGACTGAGGAACACTGAGCAGGCGGCCAGACTAAGGTGGGCGAGTCTGTTTCATCTCGCCATCGCAGCTCCACCGTGCTTCATCAGCTCATCTCCCAGGTCTAGGCACCCGACGTCCAGGCCACCGCTGCTGAATTACGTCTAGGGATGATACATCCATCCTTCTTGTTTGGTTTGTCTACTATGGAAGCCATCTGATGTCGGTCTTGGACGTAGATCGACTGCAGGTACCTGACTACTGTCGATCATCGTGACAATCAGCCGTGCGTATCGGGAGTGGGGAACACTGTGGTGAGTCTGCTGTGTACAAATGCCAGGACGGCCAATCTGTCACACTAAGATAGATAATATATGACCTCGAGATTCGCTCGCTAATTTCTCCGTTCCTGCATAGGTTCCTGGCCTGACACTGTCCGTTATTGACGACGGGATGGATCTCGGCGCTTCGCCCATGTCACCACTGAGTGCTGACATCTGCGCCAGTGTTTCAAGCGTCAAAACTGGGGCCACTTTAGATTCATGGTATTATAGCTCAGCCACTTCATCCCGCGGGTGTCCAATCGCAGAACCGCATTCGGCGTCTAATTTCCACATGTCCACGCACGGGATACCGGTGGGATATCGGTCGGTGCCTAGACACAGCAGAGGGACGGCTCGTGGTGGTCGTGGTGCTGTTGGGGGTGCTGGGGGTGCTGGAGTGCGGTCTGGATCTCGGCACTGAGCAGGCAGCGAGTACTGTATTTCGATGAGTTCATGAAATGACCTAAGATCAACTTGATCTCATCGATAATTTCAGCTAACATTCTGTCAAAACATCATTGCTAGAAGATCATTACTGGTTTTCATTCCTGAAACAACCACTTCCAGGGTTCTGTCTCGATTTCATCATAGGCCCTGCGGGGATCCAGAGTTTTGGGTAGGTAAGGTTTGTGGTTGAGACTCCATGCCCCGCATGAAAAGACTCACCCTGCGACCTGCGACAGATCACTTCGGTTTCATCAACAATGGACCCTTCGTCCAAGTCGTTCCAGACTCAACGAGCACAATATAGCTCGGCCTTGAAACGCTTTCTCGATTCTACCAAGGATTTTGAGATCATCACCTCCGTATCCCGCGACTACGGTGAACCCCGCGTACCCTCAACTGCAGAGGTCCTCTATGTTCTGGATTCTTCTTTCAACCCCCCAACGCGCGCCCATAGCCACATTGCGTGCTCTGCCGTGTTGGAGAACAAGGGCCAGCCTTCCCGCATCCTCCTCCTCCTCGCAACCCAAAATGCGGACAAGCCCTCTAAACCGGCCTCTTTCGAGGACCGCTTAATTATGATGCAGCTCTGCGCCGAGGAGGCTTTGGCGTTCTTAGAATCGGAAATACCAGCTGCAGAGCTTCCTGTCATCGACATCGGCGTAACAAAGAAGCCATATTTCGTGGACAAGGCCGCCGCAATTGAGACTGCGAATGTATATCCTCGGAGCACCCAGCAGGTCCACCTTACCGGCTATGATACTCTAATTCGCATCCTCAATACCAAGTATTACCCGCCGGAGCATACCCTTGCGCCATTGGAGCCGTTCCTGTCCAAGCATAAGCTACGAGTAACTGTACGCCCGGACGATGGATGGGGTAGTAAAGCTGAGCAGGAGGCCTACCTTGCAGACTTAGCCCAGGGAGGGCGAGAGAGCGAGGGGGCTAAGCGGGAATGGGCGCAGCAGATTAGACTTGTCGAGGGAAGAAAAGTTGAGCAAGCCGTGAGTTCGACCAAGGCACGAGAAGCTACCCAGACAAATTCGCAAGACCTCGACTGGCTGGTACCAGGAAAAGTCCGAGACTTCATTTTGTCGGAGCAGCCTTACCAAGAGTAAACCGCTCGATATGGACATAGACATGGTATTTATCTCTTCCATAATTAATAGTACATAAATATCAATACCCAAACACCAAGCATGCTCCAATCCCAGTACCATCTAGTACTATATATCTGTCCATCGTACATCTGCGTAAAGTCGGGAAACTCCAGGCTGCACTAGCAATGCTCATTTCAATCATCATCCTCATCCTCCCTCTTTCCCAATGTGTAAGCCAGGCCCCCACCAACCATATTGACCAGAGACAATCCCATGGTCGCCCCCCGCGTGATGCCGCGCGCGCCCCATTTCTTCATGAACGGCTGTCTCCGACGCCCTGCGAGCAGTAGATAGAGACCTGACCAGGCGGCACTTATCCCCGCGCTGTCTGTCTTGAAGCCAGAAACATTCGCGTAGCTGGTGAAGAGGAGGACTGGGGGGAAGAGCATCGGTAGTGCCTGAAACGGGCGCATATATTGTGCAGTGATGAGAGTTGCAAGAAGAGTTGGTGGGAATGGGTTTTCTACAGGTGTGTGTCAGCGAACGTTTAAATCGTGGACTGTAATATGAGAATCGCGTTGATATTGATGTAGAATATATTGCCGCTTGCAGTGCAGGCTTACCTCCCCATGCTCTGAACTTCTGCACGAAAGTCTGTTTCGTCTTTTCCATTTGTGATTCTGGTCCAGCCATGGTCATAGTGCTGTTGAAGAAATTAATCGGCTATTTGATTGAAGAGTGGATGATCCACTGTATGGAACGTAGAGAAGGCTGCAGAGCTGTGGTGGAATTCACCGCCCGGCTATGGCCGCTCAATGACCCTAGCGCAGAGCCGAACCTAAACAGTCTCACCACGTTTATCAATCGCCAAATCTCGTCCAACTGCGGCTTTCTCCTCCTGCCAAACTCCTGGTCGCTTCATTTTAGTTTCGTTATCCCAATACTGTCCGAAGCCAGTTTTTGGAGTAGGAAAATAACTAGTTCTGACATTTTCAACTTTCTATACCCCGTTATCACGGACAGCGCGCGTTAATTCTCAATACGGACGAAAGCACTCTATCACGCTTCTCCTTCAAGCCTCTGAGAAGGCTCGTTCAATATGCCGTCGGCCACGTCGTCTGGGACTGACTCAGGAGGCTCAGGAAAATCCCGAGACCACAACCAAGGCAACCAGGACCGCAAGTACACACCTGAGCAAAAGGCGGCTGTAATCCGGATACGAAAATGCAGCGCAACGGCATTCTACGAGATCTTGGCGGTAGAAAAGACAGCAACCGACAGCGAGATCAAGAAGGCGTATAGAAAACTGAGTTTGGTCACACATCCTGATAAGAACGGGTATGAAGGGGCGGACGAGGCATTTAAGAGTGAGTTGAAAGGCAGGCTATCCATTGCTGAAGGATAACTTGTCTGATAATGTGTTTGCTTGATTAGTGGTCTCGCGCGCCTTCCAGGTTCTGTCGGATTCGGAGAAGAGGGCAAGGTATGATAAGTTTGGCGGGGATCCGGATAGTAGGTTCCAGCCGAGCAGCGGCCCTGCAGGTGCTTCACCGTTTGGTGGCGGATTTTCTGGGGGCGGCTTCCCTCGGGGAGGTGGAGGGTTTGAAGCGGAGATATCTCCTGAGGAGCTGTTCAACCGGTTTTTCAACGGTGGGCTTGGTGGTGGATTTGGACCGTTCGGTATAGTTCATGCTGCATGATCTCTAAGGAAAGTTTGCTGACTAGGTCGCAGGTGGTCCGCAGTTCGTTTTCAACATGGGAGGTGGGCCGGGCTTTAGGGTTCATCAATTTGGAGGGACTCAACCTCGAAGACGGCCTCGCGCCGATGCACAGCCCGAGCCCACGCCATCTGCCGCATCTGTATTTCGGCAGCTCCTGCCTCTGATCCTCCTATTCCTGCTTCCTCTACTTTCGTCGCTCTTCTCTAGTGGCCCTGCCCCATCTGGGCCATCATATCGATTCGACCCTATTCCCCCTCATACGCAGCAACGAACAACTCCAGAGATCAAAATAGACTACTTCCTTAACCCGAAAGACGTGAGCGACTTCAGTTCCCGAGAGTTTCGCAAACTGGACAAGCAGGTGGAAGTTGATTATGTCAAGAAGCTCCGTTATGAGTGTGAGGGCGAAATTCTCGCCCGGGATCGCATGATCCAGGATGCGCAGGGCTGGTTCTTCCCAGACGTAGAGAAGATTAAGGAGGCGAAAGCGATGGAGCTCAAGAGTTGTCGGCGGTTAGAATCTCTACCGCTGAAGAGGAAGTACTAAGTGACGTGATGACTGCTTTTATATGCTTGATTCTATTTAAATTCCGTCCGCGGTCGTCTAATGATCATTATTAATGTAGATACTGGAGTTGCATCGATGGGTGCCTCAATGAAATAGAAGCGAGATATTGAGATATGCAATAAGCGGGCCAAGACAAGTTATATTTAAAAAAATAATACCCTCGAAGCGTCTAAGCTTCAACCTTTGAGCCTAGAAAATAGAAGAGGACCTAGGCGCTCGAGTGAATCGAGATGTTGCAGACACGAGTCTTGGGGTCAAAACTGACTTAGTAAGAGTTCATTACTACAGGCGAACCTCAACGATCATCACAGAATCTCTGTCGAGTGACTTGCGTCTCTCTGCTTATACCCCGTTAAACCCCTCACTTTGTTGGTTTTTGGGTCCTAGTTCCTTTTGGCTCTCTTTTTCTTTATTTTTAGGGGCCTACTAATTCCTTCTCTTCACCTACTGCGAAGTTGGAAGCTCTTTACTCGGTGCGGTGCCTGTATCGCTTCCCGACATCGAGTATGGGCGATAACATGTCCGAGGCGGATAAGGTTAGTTTGATCTTCATGCTGTTTATTACATGTCTGTCTATCCTAGAGCTAATAAAAGCTATTCTACAGATCCGCAGCAAACGCCTAGCAAAGCTTGCGAGTGCGAATCCACCAACGTCCGCGGAAACAAGCAGTGAGCCGTCATCCGCGGCCTTGACCCCTCAGGCCCCAGAAGCATCGCGACCACAGTCCGGCGAGACTGTCGCACCTTCAACACCAAGGTTAGAACGAGAAGGATCAGAAGGGAAGCGAATCAAAATCACGCCGACGTCCGCAGCGCCCGCCGAGCAGCGACCGCAATCCGGAACAGTGACACCCGTCTCGAACACCCCACCTCCGCCCAAACAAGAAGACACACTCGAAGCATTTGAAGACCGGACATTAAGCGCCGTCTTCAAGCTTACATTAGATGAGAGCCGTCAAAGGGATATTCATGGACAGAGATTGACGTTCCTTTCGGGGTTGCGGAGTGAGTTGGAAGACCAGAACCTGAGCTTGAGGATTAGTACCGCCGTTCTGGATCAGGCTCTGCTGGAAGCGGCGTCGAGTCAGCCTGATGGGAAGCCGCTGGATTATCTACTGCCGTGCTGGAAACGGGTGACGCGGCTGCACAAAGGCTTTCGAAAAGCTCGCAATAATGATCCCAAGTTCGAGGTGATTTGTGAGGCGCGGCGGTTGTGTATGAGCTATGCAGCGTTTGCTCTTACTATGCCGGAGATGTTCGGGTGAGTTTCCTTCGGTAGGACTGTGAGAAAGGGATAGTTACTAATTGTATGGTTATAGTCTTGAGCCAACTGGGCGGTCGCCACTCAAGCCATATCTCCTCCTAGACCCGGAAGATGACAAGGGCGTGGATCTCGAGTTCTTAAGCGAGGCTGTCAAGAGGTTCGAGGAGGATGAGACCATTAAGCCTGCTTTTATTGCGGCTGTTGAGGAACTGAGTCGGGAACTCTCCTCGATGGGGATCAATGATGATTACAAGCCATACGTGACTGTATGTTAATCTACCCTCACCTCCAGTCCTTTTCTCAACTGCCGCAGGCTCTGCGAAACCTCGTTCGCCATTCCGCCATTGCCTCTGCTATCACAGAGTCGTCCATCTTCAACCACACACGGGATCCCGCTTCATTCGAAAAAGAGACCCTCCTCGGACCATGGTTTCGCCTTTCGCCCTTGCAGGGTGACGCTACGATGTCTTTCTTCTCCGCCCCGAAGTCGAGAGACCAAGGCTACATCCTAAATGCTCAGCGGTCGATTCGCATGGTCCAAGAATTGCTCAGCTCTGATATCCTAGATATCATCAATCATATGGTTCGAGCTTCAGCAGAAGCGAGAAATAGGATTTTGGACTGGTTTGCGGCGGCTCTGAACATCAACCACAAGCGAAGGGCGATGCAGGTAGATCCGGCTACTGTTTCTTCTGACGGGTTCATGTTCAATCTTACCACTTGTCTTGATCATCTCTGTCAACCGTTTATGGATGCGAACTTCACTAAAGTAAGTCCAACGCATGTGACCGAGTTTTCATATTAACAGTTTATAGATCGACAGGATCGATATTGAGTATCTGCATCGGAACCCTCGTGTTGACATGAGAGACGAGACCAAAATCAATGCTGACCAGCACGCTTCTGATGCCTTTTATGCAAAGAAGTCTGAAGGCACATCCAACTTTATCACCGAAATTTTCTTTCTGACGGCTGCGGCCCATCATTATGGTAGTGAATCGCTGACCTCTAAACTGGATACGCTTGAGAGAGACCTGAAGCACATGGAAACTACTCTTGTTAAACTTGAGGCTGAGCGACCTAAATGGTCGAACTACCCGGCTCAGCTTAGGTTGTTCGAGATACAACTGAAGAGGTTCAAAGATAAACTGGACATGGGGCTGGCCCTGAAGTACAGTCTCCAAGGCGTATTGTTCGACGATCAATGGCAGTTCCGGTCTATGACTTTCATGCGTTATGTTGTTGTCTGGCTGCTCAGGGTGGCTTCGGGCAAAAACTTTCCCAAAGAACAGCTTGTTCTGCCTCTTCCAGAACAACCGCCTGAAGTGTTCAAGTGTCTCCCTGAGTACTTTGTGGATGATATTGTCAGCAACTTCAAGTTCATCATGTGGTGTATGCCGCAGATCATTACGGCAACCCAAGGTGACGAGCTCGTTATGATGTGCATTGCCTTTTTGGAGTGCTCAGAGTATATCAAGAATCCCTATCTTAAAGCAGGCCTCGTTTCGATCCTGTACCGAGGGACATGGCCTCGCCCTGGTGGCGCAACAGGTGTCCTGGTCGACCTATTGAACTCGATGCCCTTTGCTAATGAGTATCTGCTGCACGCTTGCATGAACTTTTACATTCAAGCCGAGCACACGGGTGCCCATACTCAGTTCTATGACAAATTTAACATTCGGTACGAGATCTTCCAGATTATCAAGTGTGTATGGCCCAACACGCTCTACCGAGCGAAGCTCCTCAACCAGGCCAAGCACCACCTGGATTTCTTTGTTCAGTTCGTCAACTTGCTTCTCAACGATGTCACCTATGTTCTCGACGAGTCGTTTGGCAGTTTCAAGACCATCTACAACACTCAGCTGGAGTTGCGCAATGAGGGAGCTAGCATGGATCCTGCCGTCCGCCAGGAGAAGGAAGAGCGTGTTGCGCAGGCCCAACGTAGCGCCAAGTCGTACATGCAGTTGACCAACGAGACCGTGGCCATGCTTAAGCTCTTTACAGAAGCCCTAGCAGACTCGTTCACCATGCCCGAAATCGTTCAAAGATTAGCGGATATGCTTGATTATAACCTGGATGCTATGGTTGGCCCAAAGAGTTCGAATCTGCGAGTCGAGAATTTGCACGAATACGGGTTTAGACCACGTGCGTTGCTGAGTGAGATTGTGGATGTCTATCTGAACTTAATGGGCAAACAGAACTTCATTGTTGCCGTCGCCCGTGATGGTCGCTCGTACAAACCTGCCAATTTTGAAAAGGCTGCCGAGATCCTGCGCAAATGGAATCTCAAATCTCCAGAGGAGCTGAAACGTTGGGATCAGCTTCAACTGAAGGTCAAGGAAGCTAAAGAATCTGATGATCAAGCTGAGGAGGATCTTGGAGAAATCCCAGACGAGTTCTTGGACCCCCTTATGTACACGTTGATGGAGGATCCTGTTATTCTCCCTGCATCCAAGATCTCGATTGATCGCTCAACTCTCCGTGCTCACTTGCTGAGCGATCCGCACGATCCGTTTAACCGAGTCCCATTGAAGATGGAAGACGTCGCACCTGGTATGGATTTCTGCCCCCTTTATCTTTGAGGATTAATAAGCTAATAAGTCCATAGATACCGATCTTAAGGCCAAGATTGAGGAGTTCAAACGGCAAAAGATTGCAGAGCGACGAGCAGCGCAGCAGGGGCAGGTTGACCAGATGGACACATCCACAGGCTGAAGGAGTATTAATAGCATTCTGAGGACTACGGAGTTACATGACACAATACGATACTTATGCATCATGATGTCCTTTTTTGTTTTATGTAGAACGGTCACGTGTGCCACTGACATCACGAATCGTCTTGAGCTTCGATACGATCGATCTGCAAACTACAACAAACACATCAACCCCTACTCACACTTACTCCTCCTTCATTTGTTTTCTTCTGAGATCTTAAAGTCAGATACCCTGACGAGCCTAGATATCAAGTCGTTTCACAAAACTTAAGCTGAGTAAGATCTTTTGATTTGACCAGCGAAAAACGCCCAGCTTCATTTACCTCAGTCAACGTTATCTCTAACTTTATCTAAGCTTGAGCCTTCAAGCTCGCGCTTTCTGACGGAGCTATGGGCTCATTTCTCTCCTCAACGCTCAATGGCCTCCCTCCCCTACGAGACTTCATCCTCCCAACCCCAGAGGCCTACGTGATACTGCTCAATATCTGGCAGTACTTTCCGCTCGTAAGTCAAGCCATACTCCCTCACTACCTCAAGCAACCTCCTCTGATACTTACAAATCCTCAGATAACTGTAGCCCAATGGCTTACGGCCTGGCACCCGGCAGGCAAAACCTCCAAGGACTCGATTCTCAACATTCCCGGCCGCATCGCCTGGTTCGCTATGGAAATCGTCGGCCCCATAAACCTCCTCTATATCCTAACAACCCTTCCCGCAAAGCTACCAACTCTAGATATACGTACCCTTCCGCTAACCAATAAGCTTGTGGCTTCACTCTACGTGCTCCATTACGTGAACAGGGCAGTCATCTCCCCGTTTTTCACAGCGCCGAGCATGTCACCTATCCATGTTTTTATCGCGGTGTCAGCAGCGGCATTTAACTGGGTCAATTCGACTTGTCTTGCTTGTTGGCTTGTCGGGTACAATGTAACCACTGTGCCGGGTTACTATCCTACTTCCGGCTTGGGCGCAGCTGAAGCGGCCTTGATGACACCAGAAAAGGTCCTCGAGGATAGTTTGTCCAGTACGGTGGGAACGTCGCTGGTGATTCCAGCTGTTGGACTCGTTTTGTTCTTCGTTGGAATGGCCGGGAATATCTATGCCGAGCGAACCCTCTTCGCGCTTCGTCGCGAGGCGGCAGACAAACAAGCCAGTCAAACTTCGGCCAACGGTGCAGACGCAAAAGAATCAACAGACGGAAAGAAGCCAAACAAATACCACAAGGTCTACGTTATACCCCCGAAATCTGGCCTCTTCGCATCAATCCTCTACCCACACTACGTTTTAGAGTGGCTCGAATGGACTGGTTTCGCTCTCGTGGGCACCACAGTCTTCCCTGCTCTTTCGCCGCCGTCTCTGATCCCCGATGTACTCAGTACCTCTTTTAGAAGCACAACCGGCGGAATACCAGGCTTTGGACTGGGACTGGGCGCGAGCAGGACGTCGTATGGTGCTGCATCTGCACCTGCCTCTACCGTGCATCTTGCACCCTGGCTTATACCTGCTGTTTGGGCGGCCGGGAAAATGAGGCTTCCCGTGTTGCCGCTGCCGGCAATGGTGTTTGTTGTTAATGCGGTGAGCAACATGTTGCCGCATGCGAGGTGGGGGAGGAAGTGGTATGTTGAGAGGTTTGGGGGAGGGGAAAGGTGGTGTGGAGGGTAGGGGGGCTGTTTGTGCCCCATTTGTTTCTTGGGTTGTAAAGGGTTAAAGATCTCCCAATTTTTCCCCTGCCGTGGACATTTTATATAATAAAATCGTACGACATAGTATATTTGAATTGTACACGACTGCATGTTCTATAAACCGTTTTAGGATAAGTTGTTAGGAAATAAAGATGTAAAGTGAAAAAAAAAAATGTTGTTGCAGGTTAAAAGGGGTGCATTCCTATCTGACAACCAACCGTCTGACTGGGCAGGGACGGTCTTGGAAGGAATAGACCACTAATAACAGTTTACAATCAGAGAGAACAATTATGAAATAAGAGGTATGATTTTGGCCCCTAGTGTGATTATACACATTGTTGAAATATATGGACATCGGCCCAACCGACCATCGCTCATGCTCCTGCAATCCCAATAAGATTAAAACGAAACCCACGCCAGGGGAATCATGTCGATGCTTGGCTAACGCCGATGTTGAATGTAGTAAAATGTTGAACTCCGTTACCCCCAGGATATCTCTAATATAACCCCGAACCCATATGTTGAACTTTTGGTATCATCATCATAACTCATTAAAGGAAAGAAAAAAATTTTCATCCTTCTCGGGACGACATGGTTGACAATGTCGCCCCCACCTTGGGTCATTATTAAGTTGTTAAAAATTATTTGGCGTACTTCTCACGGAAGTACTTGGCCGCCTGGACCAAGTTGGAGAGAGCAGCCTTGGTCTCGGGCCACTGGCGGGTCTTCAGACCACAGTCAGGGTTGATCCAGAGCTGCTCAGGGCGCAGGTACGCAAGCATCTCCTCAACACGGTCCTTGATCTCCTGCTCGCTGGGGACACGGGGAGAGTGGATGTCGTAGACACCAGGACCGATGTGGCGGGGGTAAGCCTCGTCGATAAAGACCTTGAGCAGCTTGGCATCAGACTTGCTGTTCTCGATGGACAAAACGTCAGCATCCAACGCGGCGATGGCGTGGAAGAAGTCCTGGAACTCCGAGTAACAGAAGTGGGAGTGAATCTGAGTGCCGTCAGACACACCGCTAGTGGACAGACGGAAGGCAGCAACGGCCCACTGGAGGTAGTCCTCACGCTCCTTGCCAGCACGGAGAGGAAGACCCTCACGAAGAGCGGGCTCGTCGACCTGGATAACCTTGACACCGGCCGCCTCGAGGTCAACAACTTCGTCGCGCAGAGCCAGAGCCAGCTGCTGAGCCTGCACAGACTGGTGGACATCGTCACGAGGGAAGGACCAGCGGAGACAGGTGATGGGTCCAGTAAGCATACCCTTCATGGGCTTGGATGAAATCGAGACAGCGTACTTGGACTCCTTGACAGTCATGGGAGCTGGACGAGAGATGTCACCGACGATAATCGGGGGACGCACGCAACGGGATCCGTAACTCTGAACCCAAGCGTGGGTAGTGAAAACGTAACCGGTAAGACGCTCACCGAAGTACTGAACCATGTCGTTACGCTCGGGCTCACCATGAACCAGAACGTCAAGGCCGAGCTCCTCCTGGATCTTGACAACTTCGGCAATCTCCTTCTCAATGAACTTCTCGTACTCCTCAGCAGTGATCTCGCCCTTGGTGAACTTGTTTCGCTGGATACGGATCTCCTTGGTCTGAGGGAAAGATCCGATGGTGGTGGTAGGGAAAAGAGGAAGCTTAATGGACTTGGTCTGCTCGGCGATACGGACAGGGAAGGGGGACTTGCGGTTGTGCTGCTCAGGGGTGACGGCAGCCTGGCGCTCCTTGACCTTAGGGTCGTTGGTACGCTTGGAAGAGGCACGAGCCTGCACAGACTTGGCGTTGGCCTCAAGCTGCTCACGGACAGCAGCGGGGCCCTCGGTGACAGCCTTGGCGATGACAACAACTTCGCTGGTCTTCTCGACAGCAAAGCTGAACCAGTCCTGAACTTCAGGGTCGAGGTTCTTCTCGCTGGCAAGAGTGTGGGGAACGTGGAGAAGAGAGCTGGAGGTGGAAACAATCACACGGTCCTTGCCAAGCTTCTGAATAGCAAGCTCAACCTTCTCAATGGCAGCCTTGAAGTTAGTCTTCCAGATGTTACGGCCGTCAACAACACCAGCAGAGAGGACCTGCTTGGGACCAAGAGCGCCGATAACAGAGTCGAGCTGCTCAGGGTTGCGGACAAGATCAATGTGAATACCGTAAATGTTGTGAAGAGCAGGGAGGACATCGATGTTGTGGACAATGTCACCGAAGTAGGTAGCGAGGACCAGACGAGGAGCCTGGGCACCAAGGGAGCCAAGCTTCTCGTAGGCAGGCTTGAAAGCGTTCTTAGACTTAAGGGGAAGGTCAAAGACGAGGACAGGCTCATCGATCTGAACGTCCTCAACACCAGCCTCCTTGAGCTTGGTGAGGAGCTCGACGTAAAGAGGAAGAAGTTCGTCGATCTTGGAGATGGGGTCCAAGGTCTGACCACGGTCAGCCTTGGCGAGGGTCAGGAAGGAGACAGGACCCAGGATGACGGGGCGGGTGACGATACCAGCCTCCTTGGCCTCGAGGAACTCAACGACCGGCTTGGGGTTGGCAGCAAGCTTGAAGGTCTGGTTATCCTGGAGAGTAGGCTTGACGTAGTGGTAGTTGGAGTCAAACCACTTGACCATCTCCAAAGAGGGGACATCGATGGCGGGCTGGCCATCCTTGGCAGGCTTCTGGAGACCACGGCCCATAGCAAAGTACTCGTCAAGGGGGTGGAGGTTGTACTTGGAATAACGCTCAGGGACAACACCAAAGAGTTGGATGTGGTCAAGGACCTGGTCGTAGAAAGCAAAGTCATTGCTGGGGATGATGTCGACACCAGCATCCTTCTGGATCTTCCAGTGCTCCGCACGAAGTCTCTTTCCCTCGCTCAGGAGTTCATCACGAGAGATCTTCTCACCCCAGTAAGCTTCCGTGGCCTTCTTGAGGTCACGGAGCTTTCCCATACGCGGGAAACCGAGAACAGCGCTGCAAAAGGAAGAAAGATCAGTATATTTTAACCATTAATAGATGCAAGCAGAGTGAGAGCATACGATTGGACCATTCTGACAGGTGTGTGCGTACGGAAAATCGAGAAAAGACGGTGGGGGCGGGGTCGTGAGAAGAATGAGAGAATATTGTAGAAGATAAACAATGCAAGCACAGAAAATCAATATAAGAACAAGAGACAATTCACAAGTCTCTTGCAGAAGGGAGGATGAAGAAGACAAAGGGGGTTGTGAGAGAAAAGAAACAGGAGGGAGGGGAAGGACAGCTAAATACTAATCATGGAGGGGAAAAAGTTGAGTCCCTTCGGTGTGGACTTCGGCGAATCAGAAAAACCGGAAGCGGGGTACGCTACCTCGTTCTGTACGAGGTCGTACCGTACACTATCGCAATTTACATTCACAATTACAACCTCCGTTTCAACTAGAAAGGCATCATCCTGCTAGTCAGCCGGCTATTGGTGCATAAGCCTATGCTTACTGCTGTTGATAAAACGGGTCTTGATGGATAATGTTTGCATTGGACTTATATGTATGATTGCGACTGTTTTCAGTACTGTTGGTAGGAATGGCGTGATGGGAGCACTGAGTTTGCGTATTTTTCCCATCCATGGGTCAACTCCATGTGTCAGAGAAAAAAACACTCCGAATCTAGATCGCCTCCGAATGTGCTCCGGGATCGGCCTGCTATCTGGCAGACGCCTGGGCAAGAAAATCACTTCTAGGTAGTCTGATAGAAAGCTAATCTCTGTCTTTCTGTACTAAGATCTGAGGTGAGATTTATGTCAAGTAACCCTAGTATTCCAGCGTGAGACCGAACGGACTGTCTGATACTCTACGGAGTAAGCTGACCCGGAGTACGGACTCTACGGAGTAGGAATGCTTACAGGTTTGTAAGGGAATCGTAGCCCGACACTTGGGACAACTGCCCGTAATAATCCGTAGAGTACAAACCACTTTGACCGCCGATGTTCTGACAGCTTTGACTTGAGCCTGCTAGCTTAAGCCGGACCGTAGACCAGATAGACGATGGCTCTGCCTTCCTTTTTCGGTACCTTGAACAGGGAACCCTCGCTCCTACCTAAACAGGACAGCTATGGCCATGCTCCCCCGCCTGGCGTCCAGAGGGATGGTCAACGATCTTGTGCCGCGTCCGCTACTTCTAATGCTTGACCATCTAGACCTTGTCGATGGTATGGACGCTCCTAGCAGAGCAACGGCGGCTCAATGGGTTTTTTCTTCTGCCCCCGGCTTCGAAATTACCGCAGGACCTCAGACTTGTCGGACGCCGAGCAATATCAGTTGGAGCAGACAGGGTCGTTCTCTCCTAATCATGAATCCCGCGAAGGTGATGATAGATGCACTTCCGTCTAGAGTCCACCCTCTAACTTGAGCCAGCCATATCATATTCAACTGATCGAAGTGAGCGCCGTCTGAGCACATCGTCCGGCTTCTCTGGTAGGCTTCGCAGAAGATTCTCTCGTGACGCTAGGAACTTGTATAGACGGCCCAAAAAGTCGGATCGAGGGCCATTGCTTCCATTCCTGCATCCATCCCATCGCCCTGCCGTTCGTGCAGCACCGATCACGTCTCCTGAGTTTGGGGGTAGTTTGATGAGTGAGAGAGGATATGACAGCGATGCGCAGTACATTGCGACACCAAGGCATCCAATATGCATTGCTGAACACCAGTCCAGAAGTGGGATGGCAATGTCTCATCGTCACCAGCCTCCGCCTCTGCGTGAGCACGATTTGGGACCGCCGCGAAAGCATCCCTTTGGGCTGACGTTGGATACCAAGGGTTACTTTCATGAACAACCGCCATACCACGGAGATAATGCCGAAGTCCAATCATCTTGGCGCTCTCGAGATCAAGAACATCGAACCCGTCATGCTATGCAGGAGTCACCGTCTACAAGTTTCCAAAACGTGGACCTTGCAAGTCCCCTTGGGAGCCTCAATAACAGACCCTCGAGTCCTTGCCCCAGCGTGACCAGAGCCTGGGCACAAGAACGGCCATCACCGATGGTATCGCCTGTGCCTATAAGAGTTCAAGGGATGCATCACCCTCATACACCGCCGGCTCCAATGAGGTCCCCAATGGCCGGAGGAGGCACCTTTGAGGAGGGTATGTGTCGACGTTCCAGCAGTAGAAACAATACAGAAGCACCGGATTACCCTAGTCATCATGCACAACCACCGCCGGGCTATGGCGCATCCGCAGAGTCCGTATCCGGCTGTCCTCCGCAAATCGCTGTTAGAAAACGACACCAGCGGCCCGGAAAAGACGTGATAACAAATGGCGAGCAGTCTGTGCACCTGGGCGAGATGAATATCCACAGGGTGCTCGCTTCTTCCGGATCCACTTCTCACATACAACCCCAGAATCACCCTTTAGATGAGAATCGTTCCGCTAGCTGCTCAGGGGCGTGGAATCAGAACAGATGTGGAGCGCTCAACAACCCACCAATGCCCCCAATCTGGGATGCAGCGGAGACGAAGCTGTCACCAGCGCTGCCTGGTTCCATTCAGGATTTGCGATCGCCGTACTCTCCGAAAACCAGCATATCATCCGCAGGCTTCGATCAGGATGAGCCGAACATTCCCAGTTTTTCTCAGGGCTCTTCTGGTAATGTACCAGCAGGACGGCCTTATCTGCCCTCTGAATACGCAGCTGCTTCTGCTGCTGCTGCTGAAGAGGCTCGCGCATTAAAGAGCAAGTTTACTGAGCGGTTTGGATCAGATCGATCGATAAGCCACGCTTTGGTCGACTCACACGAAAGCGACACTAGCATTCCTGCTCGCAGAATAAGCATCGGATGGATGTCCGAAGGTCGACGAATTGGTTACGGATATACGCTTGTGTCGCCAGATAGTTCAAGCGAACCACAGGAACAAACACTCCGCGGACCTGCAGGGTCTGGAATTTGTAAATCCATCAATAGCCCTAAGGGGACACCCGCTGGCAGCATCATGAGCAAGAATTCTGTAAAGCAGAGGTCGCCTACGGCAAAAGAAGATAATCAAGGGCTTCCAAAAACGGACCGGTCGAGTTTTGACATATCATCTATCCTTCAGAAATTCAACTTTTCCCGCTGGGCGGCCTCGAGCTTTGCCCTGAAGTCAAGCAATGATAGTGACGCAGGAAGCCGTGATTCAGGCGGCTCTTCTTTGTTTGGAATTCTCACAAATAAGAAAAAAGTCCAACAAGAGTCAAACCAAGCAACCGAAAATCCTTGGGAATTTTGTTCCTGGGTTCGCCCAATGCAGACCTCGGGCCAGCAAGGACCTCACCAGGGCAGTGTAGGATCCTCTGGGCATGCAGAGGCACAACTGCTGGAGAAGCTAGCAACGCTTCGCCGGCGAGGCGGTGCATGGGCAACAAGACGAAAGGTTTCGGAGCTTGCCCGTAACCTTGAAAAACGAGCAGACCGCGCGGTAGCGAACATTGCTGTATCGAATCGCGTTCCCGTTGCGCAACGGACTGCGACAAGAGTACTGAGACTGAAAGCGTCCGCTAGCAGAGAACGGCCTCGTGGGGTGCAAATCAACGGCACTGCATACTCGGGGTATCAGTTCGATGGTCATCAGAGTCCTCAGGTTAGACCTCCCGTGCGGACAAGCACAGGAAGTTCAGGGGACTGGGATAGCTTGTACGAAGAGTGTCTCGAGCGGTGCTCGATTCCTGAGTAATAGTGTCTGAGAAACGGCAAAGGTAGCCACGTCACAATGGCTGACTGAATTCGATCCTCAGACCAAGGACAAGGCACGCGGAAATGTATGGTTTTAAACTTCATGACGTACGAAAACCAAGTACTAAAAGTATTGATAGCAAATGACAAAAGGGGATTGAGGACAGATATTCGTACACTGATATATTAAAGAGTTCGTAAGTAATGATCGTAAGGTACAAAGTCTGAATCATTTCTTCTGCCGCTTCGAGCTTTTGTCGCTCCCATTACTGAGCACGCTAGCAGAACGCTTATGCGAGACGCCCTCTTGCTCTTGCGTAGACGGCTCACTATCAGCAACATTATTGGTAGTAGATGAACCATTCAGTTCTGCTTGTCCTTCATTCGTTTTGGCAGGTTGCCCAGTCTGTGAAGCATCACCCGCGGCAACAGGTGCAGGCGCTGGTGGGATGGGAACATCATTATCCTGCTGCTCCGACTTGACTTCAGGCTTGTCTTTCTCCCTTAACTCCTTCGCCTTGCGTTCCCGCTCCTCCTTCGCTGCCTCCAACACACGAATTTCACTCTCCACCTTCTCAGCGACCTTGCGGGCATCCAGCAAAAGATTCACGGAGTGAATCAGTTTCTCAAATTCTTTCACAACGCGCTCTGTCGGCATGAACAGACGAAGTGGTACCTCGAGCTCAGCAAGTGCAGAGGCAAGTTTCTGAGTCTGTACGTGGGATTTCGCCTGTGTGAGCTTTTGCGCGCGGTCGCTCCGAAATTGCACTCCTGGTGCAAGACGGTCGTGGTGCTGCACGCCGTATCGGGCTTCTTCGGCGGGTGTGAGAGTGCGGATTGCTTGTTGCGCTGCTTCTCTGTTGGCTGCAGCGGCGGCCTTCTTCGTCGTTGTAGATTGTGTGGTTCCGCCGTTGGGAGTGTCTGCTCTGCTGCTGTCGCGGGCGCTACCCGGGGCGTTGGGAATAGTGGGGGTTTGGCCGCCGGATGTGGGAGCGATACCATCGGGGCCGAGTATGGAGCGGCGTTTTTTGCTTTTGTCAGCTTGAAGGAGTGTTTGGAGGAGATGGGAGAGGCCCTGGCTGTTGTGGTAGTTTGTAGCGTTACTGACGCTGATGGGGACGTCGAGGCGGGAGTAGAGTTCTCGGCGTTCGGTGACGAATTCCTGCTCGTTGGCTGTGATCCTCTTGAGCTCTTCTAGGAGGACGGTTTCCTCACGGACTTCGTCGGCTGTGCGGTTTAGCTGGAGGGCGGCGAGTTCTTTGCGGTGGCGTTCGCGCTCAGGATCGAACTTCATCATCCTTTCGTGCAGATCGAATTCCGCCTCGGACATTTCGGAGGGTGGGTGTTCCAGTGCGAGCATTGAGGCGGCGACGAAATAGTAGCGGGCTTTCATCTGCTCCATCGTTCTGAACTGTTTGCTAGGTACCAGTGCGCTTGAGGTCTCTTCTGTATTATCGACGCGTTGCGGTTGGAAGTCGTATCGATCGGCAATCACCACCCAGCGGAGATCATACTCCTCGACCAAATCCATCAAATAGTCTGTCTCTTCTCGCGACCAATCTTCGCTCCTCAGATGGCGGTTATATTCGTCCGTAGTGTACCGGTTGGAAAACTTCAGTTTGATGTTATATTTCGCAAATGGGTATTCTCGGTCGGCAGTTTTGTGTTCTCCTTGCTCTTTCGTCTCTCCCTCTGCTCTGGTGTCTTCGATAGCCGGTATATTCGTCGATTCGGGCTCTCTCTGCCAGTGCCGTAGCACAAGGTCGTCCGATCGTGCGCTATTGGTGAAAGGTGTCATTCGCCTTGTTTCTGATTAGCATCTGAAGCACTCTGATCTCAGTCGTCATCGCATACCAAGGCCGTACACGAGCTTTCGTCTGCCATTTCGGCCGACCCTTGTATCTATTCTCGTTGATTGCGATCGGAGGTGCTCGTTCTCCTAAAAGAGCAAAGAGCTCGCGGGTGATGCCCTCTATAGAAGCGTTAGTATTCGTCTATTGCGACAGTCGAAGGACGCACCTGGCCTCTTTTCCACGACCTTCTGCTTTTTATGAGGCCGCGGTTGGCCCTCCGCGGGCAAGTCGAGCATGTCGCGGACATCGGCGGCAGCCATGGTCGTCAAGCGGACCCTTGATGTGGATCTGAGAGTTCCCAATTCAAAATATAGCTCCTGTATAAGTTTCGTTGAATCAGTTTGATATGGATGTATACAGCGTTGACAGTGAGATGGAGGAGTGGTTGTTAATCGAGACGGGGGAATGAGAATTCGCGCCAAGCCCACTCCCGCCCATGGCCTGGATCTGGATCTGGACAGCATAACATTAACGTGTTCATCCAATCTAGGTCACTTCACATTGAACAAGCACTCCAAATTGCCATCATGGCTGCCTCAAAACGGTCTTCCTGGCTCTCCTCCACTCTTGCAGTTTATGCAATTCTCTGCTTCTCCATCCCAGCAAACGCCCTCTACTTTTACGTGGATGGCCGTCAAACAAGATGCTTCTATGAGGAGCTTCCCAAGGACACCCTCGTCGTCGGTAAGTACCTCGCATATGGCGGACAACTCAGTTGACTCTAATCATTACCATGGCGAACAGGAACTTACTCCAGCGAGGTCATTGACCAGACGTCCGGCACAGGCACATACGCCGTCGACCCGTCGCTGAAGATGCTCATCACCGTAGACGAAGTCTTCGACAACGATCACCGCGTGGTTAACAAGCGTGACTCTCATGCTGGCCGATTTACCTTTTCAGCTGCCGACCCCGGAAACCACAAGATTTGCCTTACGCCGGAGACAAATGCCGCTACGGGCGGGTGGCTGTCCGGTGCTCCTGCTGGTGCTGTTCGAGTGACGCTTGACATGGCAATCGGTGAGACGAGCAAGATCGAGAGCGAGGATAAGGGCAAGATTTCGGATCTGGTACAGCGGGTGAAGGATCTAAACAGCCGGTTGCAGGATATCAGGCGAGAGCAGGTGTTCCAAAGAGTGTGTATTTCTTTTCTTTCCCTTTTTCTCCCGACTGGGCTTGCTCCCTTGTTCTCTTAGGTTTCTAATGGTCTTATTTTACTTAGGAACGCGAAGCCGAGTTCCGTGACCAGTCTGAAGCGATCAACTCGCGTGTTGTCCGCTGGACTCTAATGCAGCTTGCCGTGCTATCCGTCACATGTGCTTGGCAATTATCCCACCTTCGGTCCTTCTTCATCAAGCAGAAGCTGACCTAGAGGATTGTCAGCGTGGAGGACGAAACTAAGGAGGCCGATGATAGGGTGCTTCAGAAAGGGAGTGTTGCGCGGTTATACTTGACGAATTCCGACCCGAAGTCAATGATATGTTTCTACTACATAGCGTTCTCTGGATGATATGAGGATAATCGATTTCCTTGATCCAAGTTGCTCTCTCTCCGTTATAACATCCTCATTCAGACCACTGGGACTATATTCGATACCAAGTTCCGCTCGTGTGTAGACAATGGCCAATCACCCGTTCGTCAAGACCACCTCATCTATGGAGAACTGCGCCATGGAATTTTGCCCAAAGCTGTTCTATATCGTTTATCTGTCTATATTGTCGCATACCGTCAATGGTTAGCCCGGGTACGGTGTAGGGGGTTTCCACCTCAAGGACGTGGCGAATCGAAGACGCAGGCAGCATCTACAGTTGTATCGTGACTCAATACCCATACATCCGTTGATGGCTGTCCCGATCAATTGCTTGATCAACTCAACGGCGTTTACCGTGTCTGGATTGGGGTTACTGAATGCTAGATACCAACCTAGATAATACTGAGCCCTAATTCCGCCATTGAAGCAGTAAACCAACAGTATGTCTTCTTAATGTCTGTACTCATTCAGGTATTTACTTGTAGTTTCGAGAACTACACTCGTCCTATATAGAACAAGTACGGTATGTGTCTAACATGATGCCTTCCCGAAGCTCAGCCCCTGCCCACCACTTCAGCGGCAGCTAGAGGACATGGCCACTCACACATACGCCAAGTGCAGACGAACCAAACAATCTACAGTATAGCTCTATACGGCAATGCCGAGCCCCGCGTATGTGTCCGAAAATCGCATTGGCATCCTTCCACTTGTCTGCACTATCTATGAGCAAAATAGATCATCATAAGAGAATCATATTGCTGGGGAAGTAGACGACCTACGCTGCCGTCTAGGTGTATGCTGCAATTTTCACGTTTAGTGAATACTAATTACTCGACATCAAACCGGGACTTCAGATATCGCACGTCTAACTCGTACTATGCGATCCTGATATGTTTTCAATTGAGGTGCAGGGGAACTTCAACCTTTTCACCAGATTAGGACATTTCCAGATTGATCAGGGGCAATTACGCGGTTTGAAAAGTGCTGCTCGTATCTCACAATAGAAATAATACTCATTCAGTCGTATTGGTATTACTTCCAGGAGGTACCAACTTTTATCCAACCTCAGATACTTCCCCATCACATAATTACCAACACAACGTGTCTATATATCAGGAACGAGGTTTAATCAAGCAGAGAGAGAGACATCATGAAAGCACGGTCAAAAAATCGTGTATGTATAAACGCAAAAACAGGGCGAGCCCATAGGGTCTGCAATCGGTAATCAAAATCTCATCATGATAGTATGAAGAGAGCTGCGCAGATATGCAGCGTATAATTTATTATCTATTATAACGAAAGAAATAGGGATATCATGCATTCGTTGAGTCATTGATCTGTGCCTGTGAGGCAGCATCATTGTAGCAAAAACCAGCAATCAGTCGCTCCAGGTCCATCAGTCTATAAGGCTTCGTCATGTAACCCTTCATGCCGACTTTGGTGGCGCGATTAAGCGCCTCATCTGTAACGTCTGCGCTGACGGCGAGAACAGTGGGTGGTTGCGATAGGGGAAGTCCGGGACGATGCAACTGTGATTGCGATGGAATCGGATTCTGGTAACGCTCGTTGATCATCTCGAATATCTTTGATGTGGCTTCGTACCCGTCCATTTCGGGCATCCAAAGATCCATTAGTATGACATCCACTGGCTTTGCTCTCTTCTGTCGGTGCGGTGGCCCGGGCACGAGAAATTCATCCGCCGTGGTCTGGCAATTTAACGGCTTTTGTTCTTGTGCAGCGTCATGCTCAGAATTCTGCGCGTCGAGAATATTCTGCATGGTGCGCACAGCCTCTTTCCCGTTGCCGGCTTCATAAATTTCTTGGTAGCCGAGTCTTTTCAACATATGAACCAGAACCCGCCGATTGATCTTATTGTCTTCTGCTACCAGGAAGGTAAGAGGATGTCTTTCCCCAGGCTTGACATCTAAATTCTGCCCTTTCGCGAGGGTTGTTTTGGGTGCCGAACGGGCGGGGATCGGTGTGGAAGACTCATCTGTAAGAGTCGACGTTGGCTCTTGGGTAGGTGTCGGTGTAGGTGGTAGCACGGGTATCAGTGGCGATAATAAAGTAGTGTCTGGAGGTGTATTGCTAGCCCTGCTGAGTCTCGATGGGTCATTAGTCTTTGGTGGGGTTAACTGCATTGATAAAGCCACTGGGCGAGCGGCTTCGGGTGCGGTCACGGGAACCCTAATCTCGAATTCTGAGCCACGGTCAGGCCCAGACGTCGACGAGCGAACGCAAACTAGGTCACCGCCCATCTTCCTTGCTAAGCCCTTTGCTACAAGCAGCCCTAATCCTAGCCCGTCCTTGCTTCGGGTAATTGACGCATCTTCCCGGGCAAACGGTTTGAAAAGATTGGGCAAGAATGCCATAGGGATACCGGGGCCGGTGTCACGAACGTTGATCAATATATCGTTAGTTTTGCGGCTGAGCGTGGCCCTAACCGTGATCAAACCGTTGTTTGTGAATTTGACAGCGTTAAGAAAAACGCAGGAAATCAGCTTGGCCAGGTCTCGGTCATCCGCAAACAGCGCATCGGGTACTGCATTGTCCACGGACCAGTCTATGGTCTTAGAAAATACTTCTCCATTAGATGACCGCGTCCGGACCTCAATCATTTCACCCAACTCTGTCGCGCCGCTGACCACAAAATCGGGCCTGCCGCCAACATGAAGGGATTCGTTAACCACCAATCGAAGAAGATCACGAAGCTTGGTGAAGCGTAGTGCCGGACCCTGGAAATTGACGTTGATGCCCTCCAGCAGAAGATGAGGTGCCGATCTTCGAACAGCTAAGGACGGCCGAGGATTGACCATACTAGCCATTACGGCTTCTATTTGATGAGCAGGTGTTGAAGTATTGAAGATCTTGTCGGTCTCATGCACGGCATTTTTTACCTCCTCGGTACGCGGGGAGAGCTCTTTCGGAGACGTAAGTCGACGAGCTTTTGGCTTCGGAGTAGGGGTTTTCCCAAGTTCTGGCGGGTTGCTCCTTCGACGTTTGTAGGGATTGGCGGCCATGTTGTTGCCCTCTATAAACACGTTTGGCCGACTCTCGGATGTTGAAATAGGAGAAGCAGAGAAAACGATGCTGTCTCGCTCCACCTGAGGGGTTTTAGGGACCTCCATGTTGAGATCGTAAGCATGGACAACATTATCCGCTGCTTCAACAGCCCTCCTCGCACTATCTGTTTAGGTATTAGTAACAACGCCGATGGTACTGAAGGCCGTACAAACCTTGGACCATTTCAATGCTCTCCTTGAGCGATTGAAAGACGTATGCAGTTTTCGGAGGGGGTTTGCCGATAAGAGCATCACGCACAGTTGCATGCATGACATCCAACATACCCACAATTCCCTGCATTGGCGTACGAAGTTCGTGCGAGAGGCTGCGCGCAAATGGTTTGAGATGCTGCGAAGAGAACTGCGCGCCTTGCGCAGGCGGCGCCATTTCATCGTCTATATTTCGTCCACCTAGAGCCGAGCCTGGGACAGATTGTTGCTGTTCTGCCACACGCCTATCCTCCTGGATTCGTTGGACAACCAAGTCCTCCAAGGAGAAGAGCACTGTTTCGATGAACGACCAAGAAAGCTTTCGATTCTGCAATCCCACATCTGACCACATTAATCCCAGGTAAGCAAGGCATTCATCCCCCAGAAATAGGGGAATCGCCAGGTAACCCTCTGCAGCGAACGGTAGCTTGTCCCTGTCAAACAGATTGTACGAACTCAGGTTCTCTGGGATTAAGCATGGCTTCTTAAGATCCATATGCGACAGAGGGCTTCCGCCAGCAAAATACCTATGTCGATGCATCCCCACTATCTGGAATCCGTCATTGTAATAGTAGGCAATACCAAAAACTGAGTGCTTGTGTCCAGCTATTTCTTCGGTTGACTCTCCATCCTTGACCCGTCGGGCTACGAAAGCATACTGAGCATTGCACAGTGACGAGGTGCGCTCCATAAGCTTGATCCAGAAGGACTCAAGGTCCAAAACGCGAAGCTCTTTCTTGACCGCTGCCAGCTCTTCGATTGCAGCATACTCTGGGCTTGCGGCGGACTGCCCAGAGTTTTCAATTTGCGAGTCCCCGGGCTGGAAAGCATTAATTGGCACCTGCGGAAGGAAGGAGAGGGTAGGGCCCGATGCTGATGAGTTGGACCAGTCTGATTCCATGGGTTCGGGCATGGTGCTGGGAGTAATGCGCGGAGTTGAGGTCCGCGCGGGTATAAACAGTTTTATGTAGGTATAGGAGGACGCCAAGAGACTGAGGGGGATGGATATGATACCAACAAGTTGCGGGCTACGTCTCGAGATAAGACACAGCGCATGGCTTTCGAACTGGCACGGTACATCGGGTCAGTAAAGGGCATGTCTAGAGGACGACCAGATACCTACGTCAGTCGCTGTCGGCTTAGGAGACGAACCCACGGTGGCCCACGGCGAGTGTGAGACACTGCGCAAAGAGCAGGCGTCCCGTCAGGGATTCCCACAGGGAAGTTTTATAAAATTCGATCCAGATTTTGATATTCTCGTGTGATCGTTGGAAGGCGGCCAAGTAAAAAACAGTCGCACGATGGTCGTACTCCAATGATCGCTGAGCCAGGCACAGTGAAGGGCGGTCGAAGATGCCGTCAGTCGGTCCACAATGATTAATTATGATAATGGTCAACTGAAGATTAAAGATGCTATTAAGGCAAAAAGGACGGTTAGACCGCAAGATAAAAGGCGAAGAGGTAATGAGACGAAGAGGGGAAACGCAGAGAATTAGAGTCAGTGGCTTGTCGAGATGGAGCCTGTCTGTCGTATTATTGGGGGCCGATCGCCCGGTCTAGACGCGGGGATCACTTCGTATGGCCTCAAACAGAGGGACCTACCCAGCAGGACTCACAGTCTCTCTGTCATATATCGAGACACCGATATTTGCAGGGCTGTGTTATGGAAAACAATAGGTTATTATTTCCAAGGTTCCGTTCCGCTATTGAGTTTGGGTTGACCAAGGTAGCTACTGCTGGCTAGCCTGGGCACGTGCACCAACCATTGAGTATAACCGCGGGTACTGAGCACTTGCATACTAATCAAAATCGCGGCTGTCGAATAATCGAAGTTTAAATCATGTTCCTCACGGAAAACGCCCTGAACGTTTCCTTCAGAACTCGTTGTAGGAGCTCTGACGAGTTTCATGATGCCACATGTAAACATATATGAGTTCCTACCTGAGACGAATATAATCACTGCCGACGTTGACTTCTGCCAGGACAGACCAGGAGTAATACGTACAAGCTTCGAAGGTTCTACTATGTGCGTTTTCTGTACATGTTCTGGTGATGATATGGGACCTTCAAAGGCTTCTATTAGCGCAAATGGCGCAGAGCGAGGTATATTGCCTTCGTTACTTTGGATGTGGCCGTACCCTACTGGCGTTTATGTCGATGCAAACGCACCGATTACCAGCTTCATAGACATGTAAGAACCCAAGGGCTGACTGATAGATTACAAGACGCTCGCGATCCACTGTCATCGAGGATTTACTGCGAGCATTTCGTGTATGGGACATCCCAAACACCTCGAGGAGGAATCCAGTAAATTCTTTGGGGAAGTTTACGAGGCGGGCCATTTCAGCCGACCAACAAGCTAGAACACAGCTTGGCTCTCATGGGCCTTATATATCCACTGACCAGAAGATTACCACCGGCATCCACGACCAGCTCGTCCAGCTTCAAACCATAGCCTTACAATGTATTCACGTAAATTACTTGCCTTTCTTGCGCGGATTGCGCGGAAGATGTTATTGCGCGCCATTACAGCAAACGAAGATATCCGTGCTGTTCCCAACCGTATATTTCACAGGCTATGAGACTGGCATCAACAGAAACAGTAAACCCAAATAACTCCGACGCGAGCGTCTAGTCTTGTCGTCCCTTTAGTAGTCGCTGAGTCACCTTGTCCTTCTCTATGATGTATACCTGTGCACCCCAACCAGACAGGGCATCTCTGTCAACGGCGCTGAGAAGTGCCTGCGAGATTGTCTCGAACAGATCTTCGGGAGACTACACGATGAGGTCAGTCAGCCGGTCAAGAGATTATAATAGATCAAATGTGCGCACCATATCCGGCTCCCACAAGCCCTCGCAAGTACCAAACAACTGATCGCTCGCCGTTCCGCTCACGATGAAATCCTTGGCGAAATCGATACACCCGATGCTATCGAAGCCGCAAATAAAAGGCTTCCCCGTTGTGTTGTTGATTCCAGCAATAACAGGGCTTACAAAGTAAGCTCCGAAGCGTCTCTCATAAAGCGTTGAGCTGACGAGATTGGCGAGGGTCTGCGGTGCGATGTGCCGTTCTTCGCGGAGGCGGTACATGTTCACTTTTAGGCGGAAGAGGTCTGAAACGGTAGAAACATCGGTAGCAAGACCGGTAAGACCGAGATATGTTCCGGGGGCATAGTTGAAGATCTTAGGAAAGTTGTTGGAGACGGTCAGGGCTTGCATTCCGAGGCGGAGATCGCAGGCGATTGCGACGCAGTCCTTGCCGACCATGGCAACGCAGGCACCGCCATCTATAAATCAGAGTCAGTATATCCTAGGTATATGATGGAAATTAGGGACATTGGTAGGGAGCGTACTGATATCGAATGGATTGCTCTGAGAAGTCGGTCAGCTAGGTGTTTGGAGATGGTGAGCAGGGAGTTCACGTACCATGACTACGGAGAACTGAAGGACTGTATATTCAAAATGAGATTGGTAGAACCGGATAGGAAAAGAGACAGGAGAGCAAAGGAAGAAGGGGGAGTGGTGGGCGAGGATGGGAATGGAAGAGTGATGAATGAAGCTGGAGCTCTACTCTGAGCGGAACTGAGGTGGAAGGTTGGCGTTGGCCTCTCAGCTTCTTCCGATGACGCGCCGCCCGCTGCCTGCTCACTCCTCTCCATTCCTTATCCCAACTCAACAACTCTGGACCTTGAAACGCTACCGTCAACCTACTTGCGATCGCTTACAGTCTAACGCGAATATCACTCCGAGTTCTCAGTTGAACGCACAACTCCCACCTTTTGAACTTGCTCGGGTAGCGACCCCGCAATAATGAGCTCCCATGTCGTAGTTCTCGACTCAACAGCTCGAAGAGCCACAATCAAAACGACCCCTGGAAAATATCTGACAGATATTCTACAAGAGGCGTGCAAGAAGTTCGGTCTGGATGCCAGTCAGTATGGATTGAAGTAAGCAATACTCTGTATAACATTCAGGAAATCCGACTCGTGCTAACTCGACCCTCAGGCATAAAAGTAAACAGCTCGATCTGTCGCTAGCATTTCGACTTACTGGACTCTCTCCCGGCGCGAAATTAGAGCTTGTACAACTTTCTCGTTCTCCCTCCATCGTCACGGTTGCGCTACAACTTCCCCCGTCAGAAGCCCGAGGGGCGCCAAATGGTCGGCTTATGGACAAATTTCCTAGCACAACCAGTATATGGATGCTTCTCCGCAAGTTTGAGGCAGGAGTCGCCGGCAGTGCATCCATACGCAATCTCACCGGGCGAGGGGTTCCCGTCACCGATGGACAAGGGTCTGGACGATTGTTCTACGAAACTCCTGTTGTACAAATATTAGACCGCGAGTTATCAACGTTACCAGATTTCCAAAAGTCGTTGGCGCAGTACGGGTTCAATAGCGGCAATGTTCTCGTGCGATTGAGCTTTCGTCGGACAAGCCAGCCATTGGAGGAAGCGATGACGAAGATTCACGAATACTTCAAGTCATCCGAGGATGAAATCGCAACAGAACAAACATCTACACCAAAGTCTGAAGAAATCAACAAAGAGAACGATTCTTCCGCTGTCCAATCGCCAGCGCCTGTCTCCAATGGCAGCCAAGGTGACCCTGTTCCCGCAACACAACCCACGAACGGCCCGTCGGGTCCAGGCTTAGTTAGTCCTCCTCAGCAGTCTGAGCCCTCAGCCGATTCAGCCGATCTTTCTCGACCTGTGACCGTCTATGCTCCCCCATCTAGCGATACCCCTCAGTCGGCGCAAATCGCATACAACGATGACGACTACGTACCCTCCGTTGAACATGCCCAGATACACCAACGGCGGCTTCAAGCTTCAAGCAAGAACACTCGCCTTCGGTCAGACGCAGAAATTGCGGCTGCGGCGAAAGCGGAGGAGGAACGTCGAGCGGCCGTCAAAGAAGTGGAAGTAAAGATTCGACTTCCAGACCAAAGCCAAATAGTCTCCAAATTCGGACAACAAGACACTGGCAAGACCCTCTATGCATTTGTCCGCAGCTGCCTCGCACCACAATATGCCACAGAGAAATTCACCCTCACAAACTTCTCCGGCCCGGCCGCTCCAAAATCCCACCAATCCAATGTGCCTTTCCAAACCGTTCTTCCCGATTCCGAAGACGGCCTCCTCATAAAAAACCACGGCATGACCGGCCGTGTTCTAATCAACTTTTCCTGGGATGCATCTGTACCTCTTGAAATTCGGCAGAGCCGCTCCGGCCTCTTAAAAACTGAGCTTCAAAGCAGGGCACAAGAACACAAGATCGAGCAACCTCCCGATGTCATGGACACTTCCGAAGATGTTGCGGTACCGTTAAAACCAACCGATTCAGGCAAACAAAATGGCGAGAAATCTGGGGCTCGGAAGATCCCAAAATGGCTAAAATTGCCTGGGAAGAAATAGGCATTCGAGAGGGGCAATATATTGCTAGGACTCTTGATGATCATGTTAATGTGATACACCAATATCAATATTGATTTGGTAATAATGAATGATGAACATGGACAATGAAGACCTTAGATAATAGGTGCGACATTGACGCCTCCTGACCGTTGCCCTGTACTCTGTTTGACTGTATCTCCCTAGGAATATGGCTACTACTAAATAAAAAAATTTTGTCAAACTACCCCCAATCGCGCTCTATATTGGAGGCGGCAGGCTCAAACTTCGGGTATGTTAGTTTATGTTGCTGTTCCATCCTGTCCTTCACAGCCTTACACAAATCCAAGGATAAATTTCACCTATAATAACTTGATTCTCCCCCCCAGCAGACATTTAGACATCTGATTGGCACATCTAAGTGTCCCTCATTTCAAGTCCACCATCAGATCAAAGGTTTGTGAACATTCTCAGCAAAGCTCAACATGGCACTCTGAACGGCCTCCGTGCTCTAGCTTCCTCGCCCTCGAGGCAACATTGCGACATGATAGCGTTGCTACAGGCTTCTCGAGCTCTCACCAGGGCCTCATCTGCATGAATTGGGCTCTGTCTGAATCTTAGCCGTAGCCAGATAACCATCTTGATAGAGAATCTTGGGTAGCGATGACACCAAGCGAGCCAACAAGTAGCAATGGTAGAAAGGAAGTCGAACCTCCCAGCGCAGACTACAAATGATAATCCGCTGGGTCTGCTCACGTCTCTGCATAACAGCTTAGCTCCTACTATGTTCAGGTGCTCCTTTGCAGAGCATTTCCGAACTCGCGCCGTTGCTCCCACTGCAGGGATCATTCCTTACCTAGACACCAGAGTCAGTAACCTGACCTTCGAATACTCCCTGATCATCTCGTACATATACTATTACATCGTCGCCCTGGCTACCGAGGTATCAGCAACTGCAAAATTCTCGTATCATATTAGATGGACATAACTCCAGCCGCTATCTTAACGGGCTTGGTCCTAATGCTCGCAATCAATCTGCGGGACGTTCGCTCTTTGACAGCGTTCGAAACCATTTCAGCTATCATCAGAGTCCTCGCTTCATTGGTGTGATATTTGACCTGCTTTTATCTTCGCTGGAGGTGGACCAAACTCTGAAACCATCGGTTTCTCCAGTAGCATGGCCCCGAACACAGGTCCAACTACAACGGGATCAAAGGCACTACGGGAGATTTTTGTTCCGTTTGTTTCTCTCCTCTCTTGTCGACGCAGCTTTCAGCTTCACCGGTGTTGACACTCATCCTGATCGCAGCTGCCGAACCCGCTTCATGCCGATCTTTGAGCTGGGCGCCGCGCGTCATACCGCATTGCCATTTATTTTCCTTCCCCTCTATATCCTCTGCGCCGTCTCTGCGCCGTCATAATGTAATGATTTTACATTCACAAACCAGGATCCGGGCTGCGAAGCTCAGAAGGCAACGAGCTTCCCCTTCGTCATCACAGTCAAGGCCGCGGGCGTTCACGTCTTACATTAATTATAAGCGCATATGTCCATTTCTCAGCATTTTCGGCAGCCAGATCGTACTGCTGGGTCAGTTTGCGCATGATTGTAGCTATGATGACGGACCGCCAGCTACCGCAGATACTCGGCCTTGTCACCAATCAGGGTGTTTCTTGGATTACCGTTGTCCGTACATGATCCTTTGGGCGGTTAGCACTTCCGAATAAGTGCAAGACTTTCCGTTAGCCTCACGAGACAAGCTATCCTAGCCGTACTAACGGTGGAAACTCATGACAGGTCTCCGCTCTGGAGGGGCTGCGCAAACCTCTGCATGACTCCAGAAAGCGCTACAGCCGCAGGCGTAAAGATGGGCAACGTCATCCTTCATATATGTCTGATTCTACCCAGCAATGAACTCCAGGGTTGTTAGTCGCAGGAATCGCCCGAAGCCATACACATCCGGGCTCGTGGCGGGTGTCACAAGAAGTTTGATGACGCTACACATTGATTAGGAACTAGAAACTGTGATGACGGCTTCATTGTCTCTCCTAATATTTAGTAACGTAAAACAATTACATATGTACATATATTTGAAGCACCTGAAAGCGTTAGTGATCGATTGATGTAGATGCGGGGAAATGCGGGGGACAGCATGCCCCTACCAAATACTGCTCACGTGCCTTTCCCTAGCCTTGGCCTTTCTCCTCGACTTCTATGTAAGGGACTGTCATGTCACAGTGTAGTTTCACCCTTTTTTTCGCGCTGGACTACTTTTTCTTTTTGAGTTTGCAAGAAAAGGATTTCCAAGCATCCTCATTCAGAGCATTCAATCATCGAAAATATGGAGCGGAGTCATGCTCGGGTATCAATGTGCGCAGGTTGTGAGCTATGTCGGTAATGTCCACCTTAAGAAGAGAAACAATGATACTGACTTTCTGTCGTGCGGCTGAAAGAGACAAATGTCCGGGAAAAAGAGGTCTGTCCTTTATGCGGGCGCCTAGATCATCGGTACGTTTATCTCCCTCGAGTCCGCTCAAGCGCATGTCAGCGGTGAAATCTACAAGATATGTATATCCTATGAATAATTATGCGTAAAACATGGGCTCTTACATCTATTGCAGCAGAAGAGGTATAAAGGACCGTATTCAACCCTCATAATAAATAATAAGAGATATATATCAAGTGCTGTGCGTTAATCCCTAATGATGTTCGTCCCACTCCTCACTCGAGTTGTATGGTCTCCTTTTGTCGAGTGACCTGCATTACGTAGGTAAACTTGAGACCAGTGGTAACGGAAAGCGATAAGACTTACGCATGACTGCATGAATGGAGACCGAAAGAAAGAAAGAAAGAACGACTGGTTTGTTGACAGATATATTCGAAGCCAGGGAGGAATCTCCTCTCTGTTCAGTTTGACTGACCCTATTAAATATGTACATGGTGGCCCCGACTGACTCATGAGAGTAGAAATACGGCACTGAGTGCAGGCCAGCTATGTCAATAGAGCTACCTAAAATGGGCGTTGCGGCAAAATGGCTGACTAGAATTTCAAACACCCAGTCCGGGCTACCTGATTCTTGAATCAAATGTTTCACAACCTATACTTTTGGCTATCACATCTTTTCTCCTGCTACCCAGGACACCGGCTCAAGATCTCACTAGGTGGGTAGATATATACCTAGAAAGCGTATTATATCACGTTAGACCGCCACGCCATCTTCCACGCAGCGAGGAATGATGAGAAATGTAAAAGGTTAAAAAAAAAAGAGTCCTTTTTGGTGCTTTTTAAAACTTGGTTTTCATTCATCTCGTTCTCGGCTAATTTGGGAGAGACATAGACAGTAGGTAGAAGAAAACGGGAATAAGATGACAAAGCCCAAATTTAGTGAGCACCGACACGGCGGGCCTCGGCGATGACGCGCTGCATGTCCTCGACCTTTCTCTTGCCGCGGGTGAAGGTACCGAGCTGTTGGGAAGATATTGGTTAGCTTGCTCTCTTAATAAGATAGAGTTATGGGCGCGTTGGATTCATTGAACGAGCGAGATTGGGAACTCAGTTGATTCATCAAAATAAACCAAGTTGAGTGATCAAGCTCTGCTGAGCAAAACCCATTCGTTGCCATGGATAACCAGCAAAAGGCGCAGACATACCCTCTTCTTAGCGAGCTTCCTGGCGCGCTTGTCCTGAGCGTTCCTCAGAAGTTCAATGACACGGCGCTCATAAGGAGCGAGACCGACGACCTCACGGGCGATGTCGCGAACGAAAGCGGTGCGGCGGGAGGCCTTGCCCTTGGAGCGGCTGATGCGGGTCTTGGGGGTGTTGAGGGGGGTGGTTTTCTAAAGCAGATACGACCCGTTAGTTCAGGGGCCTCGGAATACCGCAGATTGGAAGAATAGGATGGATGGATTGCTGGATGGATGATAGTTGTATGGTCCGGAGTTTCCGTGTCGAATCAAATAAGCCGAGCAGATAGCCGAACTGAATAGACAACGTAGGCATAGGCTGACGCAAATACGGTGACTTCCGATAACATTCTTGACGCTATAATCTCCCTGCTAGTCCCTTCTTGACGGCCGTACACGGGCGTAAAATTTCGTCTCGTGTTCTTCGTTGCCCGCAACCTCTAATTTCATTTCAACTCAATCCGAGTGTACTTCCACATAATCCGAACCGAACCGTACGTAAAACCGATCGCTTTCTGCTCGTCTCGCTCAATTCGATTCGACTCGACATCGGAAGCTCCATCCCATCCGTCCATTCATCCATCGAAAATCCATTCACCATTTGGAGGATATCAGATAAAGGAAATCAGTATACATACGTGGCCCTTGTTGAGACCAACCGCAATACCGGAACGTTCTTGAGCCATCGCGACGGTGGTAATCGGTGAGACGACTGGTTGGCGATGAGGAGGTTGTTGGCTGAAGTTATCGAGGCACGCAAAGTTCCTCCAGTGTTTCTGGGTTCCGCGGGTGGGTCCACCGCCTTTGCGTAGCGAGGGCTACTTAGGGCTAGGGCTAGTGCCAAGAGTTCAGCGGACCTCAGCGGGATTCAGCCTCAAAAATCAGGCATGCAACAAAGCAAATATAGCATCTACGACCTAACGTGTACCTGAGGAAAGATTAGGGCTAATGGTCTAAATTTTAGGTGATAACGCTGACACTGCTACCAGTTATCACAGCGGCATTTGACTGTTGGATGTCCCGGGCCCGATTCCACATCTACCTCAACGACTTTCAATATTCCCCTACAATGACCACTGCCGTCCTCTCCATTCAACACCGTATCATCTCCATGATAGGCCCTTTGGCCTAGAGGGGTTCTCCCTTCCACTCTAGCCTCGGTCACCGCATAGCTAGGCCCACTAAAAATCTGGGTCCTGTCATCGTCCAGTTCCCGGTCTTGATCGATCAATCGGTTATCGGTAATTATGTGATGTTTTTGGCCGCGCGGATATGTTAGGGTATACAGCTCTGTTGCTTTCTCCAGAGACCGGTCTTGACTACGATTCGAGGATCCTCTTGTACGACTCCTTGAAAGCATAGTTCTAGCTTTGCCGAAGAAGTGGCGGAAAAACGTCGGCAGTGCAGGGAGGCAGCTCGCGAGGATCCCGCAGGTGATCTCGGCTGTACTGGTAGCAGTTAGTCTTGTAAAATTTAATTTGAAGTCTTAGGATGGCGAGCTCACGTCCACAAAAACTCACTGTACCAGTCGTATGTTGGGTCCTTAGTGTTCCTGTCCCTGACGCTGACTTCAAGACGCATAATACTTGCAAAGCATCCGCTAGATATCAAAGTTAGAACGCCGCCGGCTTCCGACATCAGGCAAGTGCGCCAAGTTGGTGAGACTTACAAGATACCAGCAGCAAATATAGCAGAAATACCTAACTTCCTCCTAATCGACATTTGCAGTCGCCAAACGCAAATAATGGGTAAACATAGCATCAGGAGATCAGACACCACATTGATAGCAGCTGTCACGAGAATCGGTATGTTAATATTGATACAGTGACCTGAAGTATTCGAGTCCCAGATTTTAGCACGCGGAATACATTGGAAAATCTTCAAGAAAAAGTTGGCCAAGTAGAAGGCCAGATTGAACCAAATCAGCAAGTGAATGGATAGATATGTCATGCCTCGCCGGGCTGACGCAAACACGCGCAGGTACAGAAGGAAAATAGACAGCTTTGTGACGAAGATCAAAGGCGCATAGAGTATTTGCGAAGCGTTGGCCAGCTACACATGCTGCACTGTCAACATATGCTGCAACCCACCGGGCAAAGAGACAGTCTTACTTTCGCGTACTGGCGTAAGTCCGACGGCGCCACTGTTTCCTGATGAGCCCCGTTGCCATGTTTGTCCGCTTCAATCGTGATCACGGCATATGCTATCAATCCGAGCTACACGACCCCGGTTAGCTTGGAGTGATGCCTGGAGAAGAAAGCCCGCAGGCGTTATACCCAAGCTAGAAAACAGCAGACTAGGAAACCAGTTTAGTCACCCTCCGTAGAAGCCTGAGGCTCAGAGGATACTTACAGTCTTCCCATCCTGGCGCTTTCAAGACCTGAAACTTCGTGTACATTCGCATCCCTATGCAGATCGTGCTTGCACTAAGGCATACCGACTGGGTAACCGTATCCCAAGTTCGAGCCGAGTCTCGGTAGCTATATGGCTGGTCCGTGGATTGACCGCCGGTCTCGCGACCAACCAACTCGGCGCCAAACATGCTGAAAGTCGGCGACAGGAGAAGCGGTGCTCAGTAGTGTCCGGGTTAATCCATATGATTCAACAAGAGCAGCCCCAAGTATATTACGCCAGACGGGCATGAATCGAACGGATCTGACGATGGCTCATTTTAAGAGGCTCTGCTCTGCCTATAATCTCAGTGTCAAAGGGGGGGCACCAGGAGAACAGTAGCCAGAGCAAGAGATGTAACTCGGGAAGCAGCACACGGGAAGGCAACTCCCCATAGCCACTAGAAGGGATGGCCACTTCCCGTGCTGATTTGACATTGAAGGGTTCACTCAATGCAGTGTAACCCCGCTCTTCCCTTTCCAGGTCGAAGCCAAAAAACGACTCGAATTGTTGCTTTCCTGCAGTAGATGCGCTATGGCAGGCAAGAGGCGGAGAATTCAAGAGGCACTCCAAGTATCAAGGGTAGCCAGCACAAAACCAGTCGTTATTCGTTTCGCGGAGATCCCTTGCATGCAGCGGATCAGCATTCGCTTCAGCGCTCAGAGTCATGGTCTCCAAGTCTCGTGAGAGGTGTGACTTCAGTGCTAGGTGGGACACAAACATTTTTTTGTTGGACAATTGGTCATCGCGTCGTCGTTCTGCTTGGATCCTGTGCAGGGGCCAGGAAAGGGTTTTGGATAATCAGAGGGGGAAAAGAAAGGACAAGATTAGCGAAACGTTGATGGCGTGGTATGCAGTCTGCGGAGATCTGGAGAATCTTAGCAAAATTGTAAGAGGTCAACCAAGGACGACATCTCTATATTCAAATATTGCTAAAACAGTAGATATCTATATACCATTATTCACATCCTCACAGCCAACATTCCACCAAGTGCCTCATCCCAACTCTCCATCAACTCGCCACAGAAGAGTTCCAAGGACGATGTATCAAGCATTTTCTCGAGCTCACCGCGAAGCTGGTCGCCATCTTCACCAATGCCCTTGCCAGCAATAACCAGGTCCATCAATGAGCCAAGCTTCCCTGGCTCAGACAACCGTTTCTTGAGGGCGCGGATGTTCGCATGGGCGCCCTGGTGTACCTTACGCCCCAAATCCAATAAGCTTTCGACTCGATCCTTGGGTAACTTGGCGCCCTTTGAGCCCTTTCTCGATGCGGTGGAGCACAGAAAAACTAACGCCTTCACGGAGTCAAGTATGCTGAAAATACCGTGGAAGAACCGCCATGTTGGTGCATATGGAGCATCCGACTGTAAGAAAATGGTTGTTTGTGACATGATCGGGGAGATACTGTTCCCGTCCGTGGCCAGAGCTTCTAATTTGGATTTCAACCACTCCTCCAGAAGACCAAGACTCTTTTCAACTTGCTCGGATGTAACAGATTTTGATCCACTGATATAAACAGCCAACCTTAGGAGACTCAGGTTGGTTCTTGTGCACTCGATCTCTGAAGGAGTCATCTCAGACTCCGCGCTAGCTCCCACGAGCTTATCAAGCTCAGGGATCTCCGGCGTTGCTAAGATCGGCTTCTGGACCGCCAAGTCTTTGAGGAGTCCCCAGAGTCTATCGGTCATTTGCGCTGACGTAACCCAGTGTTTCTGTATCCATTAACTTTCTAGTCGTATACAACACGGACATCGGAAGCACGTACCTGGGGCAGAGGGCCTACACGCATCAGCTGCTCGAAAGTAGGTTGACCAGGCGCTTCGCAATTCATGAATGCATCAAACGTACGCTGGTCAACTAACGGCGAAGTGTCTCTCGCTATAACATGGATTAGCAGGTAGCTCTTCATGCCGGGTGATACCACAAACCCATTTCATCGTAACGTCCAACAGGCTCCCCACCCGTCAGTCTTTGTACTCGTTTCACTTCCAGCGCCCACATCCTGCGGCAGATGCTTCGTTTAAGTCGCCTTTGAAGCTCGATGGTCCCCTCGACGTTAATATAGCTGCCGTACTCCAGACCATTTGAGCGATGTCTGGTCGAAGTGGCATTTGCACTAAGGTAGAATATCATAGCTTGCACAAAGGCTGACTGGGGATTGAAGTCCTTGTATTCTGCACCATCGATGGGCGGTGCTGAGTGAGGGTGAATAGTTGCAAGACGAGTAAAGAGATTATGGGCGACTGTCTCGAACTGCATTTGCTTGACCGAAAGCTTGCTAAACGTTTTCAGTGCGAGAGATCCTACGCCCAAGCGCAGGTAAAGCCGCACGAGAAGGAGCAATGCTTGGTAGTTATGCGGAGAATCGACGATCAAACGCTCTAGAATTGCAGCGGCGCGGATGAGCATAATATCAGGGATTTCTTCCTGCTTTCTCGAGACCCAATTACCACTGAAACGGAGTAAACCCATGGCTGCGAGGATGCATAGGTCATCACTTGGCTGGCTTTCAATAGTAGACGGCGCAGAACCTCGGTCAGGACGTTCGACCTCGCGATACTCTTTCAAACAGCGCGAAACAAAGTCTTCTACTTCCTCTCTAGACACGTCCGACGCATTTGACGACAATAGGAAACAGTACTCCAATTTCAGGGCGTTGATTACAGCAACACCTCTGAATGGGCCAGTTACCTTAGATGATGGTTAGCGGACATACCAGCTGTCAACCGCAAGCCACATACCTCTGTATTTCCAGAATTCTTTGACGCATATTCCACAAACGATCTGATAGAGTCTTTACTTAAGGCTGGTAGATAGTCCAAGAGATCGCCAAAACAGTAAAGCTTGTTTTTGGCATGGTCAAAATAAGCCTGGCAAGCTAACAGCAACTCTTCCTGTTTCACCGCTCCCGATTGGGAGCTGGAGAATACCAAGTCTAAGCGTGCCAATTGCGCGTTTCTGGACTTGGGTTGGACCATAATAAACTTATCTATGAAGTCTCGCGTCTCGGATGTGGTCCTAGAAGCCAGCGGTCACCCTCAGCCATGGTTATCGTTATTGTCAGACTTACTCTGCGGTGTCAATCTTCTGCGTAGCGGTGACAAGTAAATGCCAGACAGCCCAATCGTCACGCTCCTGTATAGCCTTTCTCTCTTCCTCACTGGAAGGGATAGCAAGAAGCTCCTTAGCATATAACAAGCCTTCAGTCCACATCTTGGCCTTTTCCAAGTTGGACAGTTTGACGCCAACGAAGGACCAGTCGTTTTGAATAATCCTCGAGTTAATGCCAAGGTTGTCACTATCTAAGATCTTGATGATTTCGGCATGTCGCCCTTGAGATTCGAAGATCCTAACAAGTAACAATAGCTCCTCAGCTGATTGGATAGCTCTAGGAGGGCTCAGTAATTCCTTCTATATTGTTAAGCAGAAATATTACCATCCTGATTCGAGCAATATCACGAAAAGTAGAGTTGAGGGCGGCGGAAAGAGTACTAAAAGGGCATAACATACCGGATCTGCCGGAACGCTTTCAGCGGCTTTTGAAACCATGCGATATGCAAGGGTACCAAAGAGTTTTCGGTCCGTTTCGGAGCTGGCTTCGTCGACAGCAAGAAGGTAACAGAGGAAGATGGCCCAGATATAATACTTTCGCTTCTTTGGGAAGTTATTCTGCAGAGACATAGCAGCCTGTTGAACCCGGATCCTTTAGTTCTCAAGTCCTTCCAAGCGCTGGGACAAGCAAGAACAAGGCGCGTACCTTTTGCGCCGACTTCCAGTCGTCTCCTTCGAAAGCGTAGTCGAACCACCTCGTCTGTATGTCCCGAAGCTGCGGTTTGGCTTTCGCAGCCCTCTCCCAGATACTCCTCATAGTCTCCTCATGTCCACCGATCTTCTGCAACGTCTCATACAGCATCTCCAGAGAGTCAAGGTCGGTCACCGCTGGGTCCGCTTTACACAGCTGGAGAGTCTCTGCAATACCCCGCTGGCGGTGGGCTTCGTCGGCGTGATGGAATAGAATTTGCGCCCTCCATGCCTATCACACAGTGTAAGCGATGCTAGAAACCATAAATTAGGTGAAGAAGAGTAGTCTTCTCTTGAAGAAGCAATAGAAGTAAGATGGTAAGACAGCTTCCATACGCAGTCGAAGCCGTACCTTTAAAAATGGCGTATCTTCTCCTTTCTTGATCCTCTTTTCAATCAGCTGCAGCGCCTGCTTCAGATTCTGTCCGTCAATGGCATCTTCGATCTGCTTGTTTCGCCGTTGGAACACGGCGTCGTTGGTCGACATTGTGAACGGTGCTCGAACTCCAAGTACCGATATACAGGCTGAGGTCTGCCGGTTTCAAGGTTGCAG
Organism: Aspergillus nidulans FGSC A4; assembly: GCF_000011425.1. Taxonomy (NCBI): domain Eukaryota; kingdom Fungi; phylum Ascomycota; class Eurotiomycetes; order Eurotiales; family Aspergillaceae; genus Aspergillus; species Aspergillus nidulans. The sequence goes on along the minus strand of NC_066259.1, from coordinate 2,003,540 downwards.
TCGCGTGTCCGGTAGGAGAAGATCGTATGCTGCGCGGTCAAGCACAGCACACGGTGTGCGGGGAAGGTAATCGAAGGATGATGAGGGGGAAATATTTCTCTTCATACTGGCAGCTTAAAGTGGGCGGGGAAGCCACTCGCGGAAGGCGGTGATGCCAGGAACGAAAGATATACCTAGGGTAGGTCGAGTGCGTAGTGAAATGGAAAAATCGTAAATACAACAGCAATTTAGATAGATCTTTCTTTCATGAGAGATTCAACTGATCATACTGCGTCTCATGGTCTAAGTTTTAGAAGCAAGCTTCTGACTACACAATGCTACAAATTAATGCTTGGATTTATGGATTCACGGTTGGTTTTTTGCTCAAATTTCGACAAATATATTGTAGCGAACCGTTAATGTACTACATAGATACCAGCACCACGAGAGCACGGATACCTTAAGTCCAGGGTTCGGCTCCAACATGCTGATCGCCATGCGGTGCACGAGATCACAAATGATGGTATGGGAAGAGGGTCCTCAACGAGAGATGGTAATACTTATAGCCCACATATTAGCCATCATGGCCAGTTGTACAGGAAAAAAAAAATATACATCCAGGAACAGGAAAATGCAAATGAGTCTGGGGAGGCGCAAAAAAGACGCTTATTGTGCAGTGCAGCCGACTGAACCGCGAGGACAAAGTCTAAGCACCGGAGGAAGTTGGTCGCCTGGCTCTCGAATATAAAATGAGACCATTGCGGCATATTCTGAGAGAGACGTCAACAGTTTATCGATTTTAGATCATCCCAAAAGCCCGTGCTGCGGATCTCTGGATATTGACCGCTCAAGATAGCGCTTCAAAATCCAAACAAACTTAGTGTAGCAAGTCCGAACTTGACATGATACCACAATATGCATCATGGAACGAGTTTGGTCTTCCTTTGCTTCATTATTTGGCGGTCGAGCTTGAACCGAGTTTCTTCTGGGTCAACTGTCGATTTGTCAGCTTCATATAGGCAGAGCCAAGGGTGTAGTAGACTTCACAATGGAGATTCGGCACTGAATTCTCCTGCCATTCACCCAGAACACAAAGGCCAAATGCGGCATTGGTACTCACCCACTGCTTTTTACAATCGCGATATGCTCTGAATATCGGTGTCAGTAGGATCAAATGAACTAGACCGAGTGTAGACCTTGACCTTTGCAGTTCCATGGCTTACGACCATATAGCCAAGGAAAAGCAGATAGCTCGACGTAATGATAGGGGTTGAACATCGTAGGGAAATACATACTGGAAGTAATCGTGACACATATCTCTATCATCGGGGTTGCGCTTCATGCATCTAAGACTCCGGTCCGCGAAATCCTGACAAGGGTCGTAGTACTCGCTGGCAGATTTGCTGAATATTGCGATTAGAGTCGGCTCAACGGCAAAAATAGGACGAAATCATGATGAGGTAGATGCGACTGGTATACACAGAGGTGCCTTGCCCATGACGCGGGGCTGTTATTCCCCAGGCAAGATTTACTAGTTGATTTTTGGGAGTACTTGATGCAGGTCAAGAGCAACGTACTTAGTGAACTTTCGCTCCACCTTCCCCCAGGAGCTGGAGGAGACGTCGGCGGATGAAGAGGACGATTGTTGTTCTGGATGGGAGGCCATGTCCGTAGAGTTCGGTATACCAAATGAAATAAGAGCTCTGGCAGAACTCAAAATAGCGGCAGAGTTGGCAAGGTTTGCCGTGAGCAAGCAGCACAAGTCCCTGTGATGGTGAAGGATGGATGGTCTACATAATAGATACCGTACGCTCAGTTGGACGGAAAAAAGACCGAAGACAGATCGAAGTCTTGGCACGGAGATCCGCAGGGACCACCAAGTATATAGATCTTCACTCAACATTCGCTGCTGAGAACATCATCCCATATTCCAGGAGATTAGTAGAGGGTTGTATTGTTCTCGTAACTATTGGAAGCTCTGAGCTTTTTTAGTCACTGTCCACTAGATTAGGCTAGACAAGTTATGATACACGAATGTCTAAGTATTTAAGTGAAGCGCCGCATTGCAGCTCAGAAGAACGGTCAAGTCAGTTTTTGTTACAAGGCACTAAACCGAACATCATGAATCATCAGATCGCGGGCATATGTTGAGCTACCAGCAAATGGATAATATAGCGCTCCGCAGCAGGAAGTTTCGGCCTCCCATGTCTCTCCACCGGCATCTTTCGGGGCAGTTCAGAAATAACGTAGATGTAAGTGACTGAGCAGCACTCATAGCTGGCGGCCTGAGTAAGAGCCTCATTTAATCGCGTCGTGCACTTCCTTACGACCCCGAGATAGAGAAAATCAAACCTCGCGGTCTTTGCTAGTAAGACTCAACACACGACTATAGGCTGGTCTACGCTGGCAACGTCAGGGATGTGCCATGATTGTTTGGGACCGTTACATTAACAACAAAGCTCTCACGCCTCGGGGAAGACCAAGAGGAGCAGTACGGTGACTTCATTCTGGCCACGGTCGTTTCCGGCAACGCCAGTAAAGTAAACGGGATCGGCGGCGTGCTCAGCGACCATTCGATAAGCATCAGCTGAATTAGTTCATTCAAGAGCAAGCCAATTCTTGTTTTGGAGCATATGAACAAAGAGATGATCGAGGAGAAGGTGGTTCCAGGCGTGATAGCCGACTGTCAATTAATTTTCTGAAACAGAATTGATATAAGAAATGCTGTGTCGCCGTCCATGACTGGGTCCAGAAAAGCATATGCATGCGGGTCAAGATTTCGCTGATGGATAAAATGGTTGCATTTTGGCGCACGCAGTATACCATGATACTGGATTGCTGCTCCGCCAGATACACGGGAGATTTGAGATTGACAATTCGCTTATTCAACGATTCCCTTTGTTGCCTTCGGAGCGTTGACGATTGGTTTGAAAGCATTTAGAATTGCTTCTGAGTGTTTGCTATGGATTTGCTGAAAACCGCTGCGATATGTGTGACCAAGTCTCTGCAGATCAAAAGATTGGTCTCCCTAGTCCAGATGATATTGCCGGTGGTGCAGAACATTATGTTCCCCATCTGCGTGCCAAAGGTCAAAGCCGTTCAGAATACATCTATTGACAGGAAGTCGGTTTAATAACAGGGGAACTATACACCAGAGTAAGTGACTTCTCCAAGAACCAGTGCAGTAAATCATCGGTAGCCAGGGGGGCTTTTATATGTAGTCCCACGAATTAGTCCTGATTAAGGTCAGTTTTGACGACCTTGGGCGGTGGTTGTCCGCTTAAGCTGGTCCAAGGCAAAGAATAACTAGTACAACAGGAAAAACGAAAGAAGACTAAGTTTTAAGCGGCGCAAACGTTGTTAGATGGCGCAATATTCGCCGGCTGAACAACCTATTGTTGAGGAACTTGTTCGAATTCGAAAAATTGCGCTAGGACGATAGCCATGGTCGACGCAAGCGCGCGGTTGGCGAAAGTAACATCAGGAGTCGAATCCTGCCAGCAGTTGACACGGACTATTTGCCTGTTGGTGCTAGGGGCACCCACGGATCTGAGAGTTTCACAGCCAATCGACACTGTTGGATACCCATAACAGCTCCAATGGAGTTAGCTTCTCGCAGACCATGGCACATATAATTAGCATATTAAATCAATTTTGAGGATAGGTTGAGGGTTGAAGTCTAGCGTTTATATAGAGTGGGGAGAATGAAGGAGAGTATCAGGAACCTTAGTAGTAGTATGAGGGCCCAGTCAGTGGCGATAATTGCTTTGTCACGCGTGTTTGATCGGTTTGGTTCCTGCGCGCTGCGATCAATGCCGCCAGAAAAAAGTCATGCTCACAGACCGCTGGTCGGTTGTCATCACCTCATCTGAGACTCCTCGAGTCCCTGCGCTTGAAGCCTCTTGAATTGGTCCTCTTACTCCAAAATCTCTCGCTGGCTGCTTATCGACTTTCGGCGTTCCAAGGACCCTCAATTATCGCCCAACCGCGATTCATCCGCCCACGTTATGCCTGTCGTTCCTTCGATTACCTGAACAACCAGCTTGCTTCGATCGCCTTGTTGCTAGCTCCATACGAACACTTCTAGCTTCTATTCGACATTGAGGGCGCCGTTCCGAGCCTCTTTCCACCTCAGTCTCACATTTGTGCGAGTAGTCTTCGCAAAATATGTCAAGGCACACCCCGCCGACAGATACCTTGGGCAAGGAGTCTGATCGGACAAGGGCTACCACGCCACAGGATGCTTCCGGGGTGGGTAACTTTGTGGACAGTTTCTGGGCTACGCTGACTGAGATATTGTGATCAGCTCTTCAACACCCTGCAAGGTCATGTCGATGAAATTCGCAACCTTCTTCAATGCGGTATTTGTATCCGACCACTCTACGAGCCCTTTACTATCGCCTGCGGACACACGTTTTGCTATGGCGTCGGTCTACCCTCTCCGCAATGCGTCGTATTATGCGCTAATATCGTGTCTAGTGCCTGACCTCATGGTTTGCCGAAGGGAAGAACAATAAAACTTGCCCTGATTGTCGAGCTCCGGTGAAATCACAGCCCGCGCCAGCATATTTGGTGAGCTTTGTCTAGTGTTCGGCTGTCTTCAGCTCTGTCCTAACATGTCCCAGGTTCGTGCAGTTGTTCAATTATTCACGAGTCGTGCAGAGCTCTTGGATAAAGGGGAAACGACAGAACAGCACAGAGCCCATCAAAACGAGGAAGCAGAAAGGCTTGAGGCGGATAAGAAAAATCGAGATCCGAAAGAGGGGGGTCTTTTTCGGGGTATATTCAATCAGACACGGCAGCGACCTGCCCAGCCCATCTACGACCTTGAAGATGGTGTTGTTCGTTGTCCATACTGTGCACATGAACTAGAGGCTGACGATTGCCTGAATTGTGGATACCGCAATGATGACTCACTGTCCGATGTCAGAAGTGATTCGGAGAACTCGGAAATGACAGATGACCCATACGCAGAAATAGATGATGACGGTTTTGGGGAAGCACCAGGCTCCGATAGCGCCGAGTGGTATGATGATGACTTGACAACAGAGAACTACCCCGGAATACAGCGACTTCCAACTGGCTTTCGGTTGCAGAGTTTCCCTGGATTTGGCAATGTCCCAGGAGGAATGGCTCGTGCAATCTACGAACATTTCCACGGACATTCAGATTTCGACTCTCACGGTTCTACCCATGAGGATGACGATGATGAAATGGACGATGAAGAGGACGAGGATATGGACTCCTTCATCGACGACGAGGAACAGCCTGAAGATTACGATTCGGACTCAGACCGAGATACCGTAGTTGGGCGCTCTGAATACGGAGGGACGCAGTTGCGCACCATACTTGACTCGTCGCCCGGCTCGCGATATAGCTCAGCACAGTCCAACATATACGACTTCGACACGATGCTGGACAGCGACGAAGACGGCACGAGCGATGAAGGTGAGGACGAGGATGGAAATGAGAATGAGGACGAGGAGCTTGAGGACGATGATGGCGAAGAAGAAGAAGAAGAAGAAGAAGAAGAAGAAGATGATGATGATGATGATGATGACGACGACGAGCCCATTCGACCCTCCGTTGCCCGAAGTCGACGCACAACATATCAAATACTTTCAAGCTCTTCTCCTCTCCGCGTCAACAGTGCACCGGCTACCAGTACGTGTTCGCGGCCTCAACCTCCGGCAGCTGGCTTGTCCGCCGCTAGCGCCATTTCTTTGGATGATGATTCGGATGAAGGTCCGGTTGGGCCTGCTACGAGACGGGCAAGAGCTCGACCAGCTGCAGCCTAATATGACCCACTTAATTCATTCCATCTTATGAATATCATCCTCGTTTTCTCTCGGTTCTCCATCAATTAGCGACTGGGCACATCTACTAGCAGTTTATGACCTTATGCTTGTCGGAGTTTCAGGCGCCGGACAGACCCCTTTTAGCGACTACATTTCTTTCATTCATCACGTGTATTTTATAGAATGGTACAGGAATTTTGGGTGTCTTGATTTTTTTTTTAAATCTGGCCACATGGGACAACATGGCAGTGGTGCTGTTTTCAGGCTCCCTATTCTTACCCTACGTAATATTTCACGGCATAGCTGGCGAATATCTAGCTCAAAATTCAATTAATCCTTGTCTTCTAGCGGGCACCTCCGTCATTTAGGACCATCAGCTTCTTCCACCACCGTCTTTTCAGGTTGCACAAAGATTAACCAGTAGTAAGACTTAAGTCTGAACATAGGAAAAAAGAATCGTAAAAGAGAAGCTGCTTTTCCGGATATGCTAAACGTCGCTGATAATTCATATAAATACATCATTTATTGGAAGGTACATACATTAGGTCAATTAGAGGGTTCGTCCTCCTGACCAACACTACCAGCAATAAAGGGAACCTCAAAGACCATGGCCCCGTTTCGACCGTCCGAAGCAGACCCCTTGTGGTAGTTATTCGCGTAACATTTCCAACGCCCGAATCTGTGCTCTTTTCCAATTGCAACAGCGATACAGAGACCGCGCGCTTCCGGACTTGTTTTTGACGGTTTTGATTTTGATTCAGAGGGGACTTGTCCCGGCTTCGCGGTTTCTGCCCGACGCTCGAATACAGCAATGCCGTTGACGACACCCTTTACGAGCGGCTCAGACTCTGGTTCAAAGTTTATGTTGGTGAGACTCTGTCTGTGGGATGGATTGGCAGACGCAAGGCTCTGCTCTAGTTGTTTGGAGGGGGTATCGGGTGCGTTTGTTGAGCGGTATGTGCCCGCGCCAACGGGGCCTAGAGGTTGGATCGTTCTCTTGTCGTCTGAAATCTTCCACGCGCGGATCCAGCCGTCCCAGCTGCCGCTGAGGACAATGTCTGTGCCCGGGACCGTGGTAAGGGCTGTAATCCAACGAGGGGTGGGCCTCAGAAAGCGCGCATTCGACTCGGCTGTTTGTTGGTCAACTTCCGGAGATATTAGCTCTACTGGGGGAATTGGGTCAAAGCCATGAGCGTGAGGAATGGTGTAAAGAGGTTTCTTTTTGTGGATGGACCATAGAGAGATGGAGCCGTTGTCAGAACCGGTGACGAAGTGAGTAGGCGGTAATGGGGCGATACAGTCAATGTTGTTCTCTTTGTATGTGTTTTTCGAGGAGCCACCGCGGAAGATCAGCTGAGATTCTTCAACAACCTTCCACAACCTGGCGGTGCGGTCTCGGGCTCCGACACTGATACACTGGTCAATTGTCATGGCGGCAACTGAGGCGACATTGTCTTGGTGGCCAAATAATGTCTCTACGTAGGCATGGCCGGCGGTGCTGATAGACCAAGTCTTGATCGTTCGATCAAAGGATCCGGAGAATAATTGCTCTCCTGAACTCATGGCGGAGATGTGGCGAGCAAAGGCCAGCCCGCTGACAGAATCGCGATGTTGGGAGAAGGTTTGCAAAGGCGTCAATGTTGCAGCATCCCAGATGATAAGCTTATTGTCCTCTCCTCCAGTAGCAACGAACCTTCCAGATGGGGATACTGCCACTGACAGTATGTTCTTGGTATGACCTTGCTCATCTGCGCTTTCCGCAACCTTCTGCAGGCCTCTTGTGAATCGCACCTGTTTCGGCTTCTTCCGTTGCGGCTTGGGAGGCCGTTTAGATGTGTTCTCCGCTCCATTTGTTGTAGCTGTGCCTGCCGCTCCGGGTGTTGCAAGCTCCCACTTAATCAGAGTTCTATCCTTCGAAACCGTATAGATATATGGTGCGTGTATGGCAATCGAAGTTGTGGTTTGAGTGTCTGCCCGAAAGAACGCATGCGAAGCGGTCGAAAAAGCCAAGTCGGAAGCGATTTGCCGGTATACTCGTCCTTTGAATTCGTCCTAATAAATAGTCAATGGGGGATCAAAGTGGCTAGGTGCTTTCGCACGTACCACGTCCTCTTTAAGTCGCTCAGCAATCAAGTCTCGATCGATTTCTGCAGCATCAAACCCGTAATCATCCACTTCCTCTCGAACATTTTCCAGGTATCGCTCCGCCAATTTCAGTCTTCGATCCGCGGCAGTCTCTCCATCATCCGACTCAGAGCCACTTTCTTCCTCTGAGACCACTGATGCCACACTCTCCGCATCCTCGTCTAAATCGCTACCTGAAATAGACTCGTCCCGTTCCCTACTCTTCCTCGCATTCTTGTTTCGTGCATCTCCATCAACATCAACGCCCCGTTTCTTTGAGGCGGGGGCTCCAGCGCGGTCCTCCCTCTTGCGCTTCCGCTGGGAAGCGGGTAATGTAAAGAAGGATGACATCGGGTGTATATGCCGAAGGAAGGTTGTCCGGTGGTAATATTCTCCAATTGAGACAGTCGTCTACAGCGGTCCTGCTTGGTCATTGAATTTCCCGTTCATTTTCGAACTTTTTTTTTCTGCCCATGGCCCGTGTAGGCGGTGTGGTGAGCAGCGCTCGCTGAGTCAGCGCAGTAGCTCTCCGCCTGAGGCTGCAGGAAGCAACAGCTAGGTCCAGGCAGTCAAGCTCCGCGCGGCCAGTGATAGACAGTAAACGACTTCTTGTATCTTGTTTCTTCGTCTTCCTCCACCTTAAACCCATTACCCTTACTCCAGCACAGTACCCATCTTCAAAAGCGTTCCAGACCTGCACCGTTACCATGTATGTGCCCACCTCTGCCACATAGCTAGTACTAATATGCTGACCGACACTGTCATAGGGAGGTTCTACTTGGCATCACAGGCAGAGACTTTGTCATTCTAGCAGCGTCAAAGGCTGCTATGAGAGGCCCGACTATTCTCAAAGCTGAAGATGATAAGACAAGGCAACTGAACGAGCACACTCTTGTCGCTTTCTCCGGAGAGGCGGGAGACACCGGTTCGTTCGCGCTTATATATTTTTGAGCTTCAACACCAGAAAACTAATCGAGGCCCCCATTACAGTACAATTTGCCGAATATGTTCAAGCTAATGTTCAGCTATACACAATGCGGAATGATACCGAGCTGTCCCCGAATGCCGTCGCGAACTTTGTTCGAGGAGAGCTGGCACGAAGCCTACGTTCGCGGAACCCCTACACAGTCAATCTCCTTTTGGGTGGTGTAGACCCTATCTCTCAGAAACCACACCTTTACTGGATTGATTATCTCGCGTCATTGGCCAGTGTTCCATATGCCGCCCATGGCTATGCTCAGTACTACTGTCTATCAACCCTTGACAAGCACCATCACCCCGACATCACCCTGGAACAAGGCATGAAGCTGTTAGAAATGTGCACAGATGAGTTGAAGCGGCGGCTGCCGATCGATTACAAAGGGGTATGCTATTTGGTATCTATCTTCTGGATGCCGAACAAGGTGGCTAACAATCTACAGGTCCTGGTCAAAGTAGTGACCAAGGATGGCGTGAGGGTGGAGGACTTTGACAATAACCGAATCGTCAAAAGTGCTTAGTATATGATAACAAGCATTTTATGTTTTCCGGTATCATTTCCGACATTTTGGGCCTGGGGTTTCTGAAATGATTGCTTGCATTTGACTCCGGTGTAGTCTTTCGGCCGAGGATGGCTGCTAGGTAGACAATAAATGAAATGACATGACACGTATTCAGAGCCAAAAATGTCTATATAATTAATCCAAAAAACGCGGGATGGTTTTGCTAAAGCTTCAAGTGAGCTCCGCTGTCGAGCAATGATGCAAGACGAACTGTGTTTGTCCTGTTTGCATGCGTCCCTGGGTCTTCCGCCGTGAGGTTTTCCATAACGTCCTCGTCTCTACCGCCTTCGTTTTGCTATTCCCCGGAGGAGTCATGATGACCAAAAGACAGGCGGAGCTGTCGCTAGAGCAAGAAGCTGCGGTCGGCTCTCCAGCCTCTAAAAAGGCGCGCACGGAGAGTGACAACCAGCAGGAAGATGACCCGCGTCATGGAGCACTACCCTTGCGCCGAGCACCAGGACAAGAGATGGAGGACGATGAACACCGCGGAATGAATATCCTTGCAGCTGCGGATCAAGAGGGAGAGGAGCTTCAAGAAGCAGCGCAGGTAGATGAGCCGGAGGACGACGAAGATGAGGACGACGACCGGCCTGCAATTGTGGCCCCCCAACGCCAAAGTGCTCCGATGGAAGGATACAGCGATCTCTACCTAGATACGATCAATCGACACATCCTCGACTTTGACTTCGAGAAATTGTGCTCCGTGAGTTTATCAAATATCAACGTGTACGCTTGCCTTGTGTGTGGGAAATACTTTCAGGGCAGGGGTCCTAAGTCCTACGCGTACTTCCATGCCCTGGAAGTTTCACATCATGTCTTTATAAACATGGGAACGAAGAAGGTCTACGTCTTGCCCGAAGGATATGAGGTGAAAAATAAGAGCTTGGATGATATTAAATACGTCGTCGACCCATACTACACCAAGGACGAGGTCGCAAAACTGGACAAAGTAGTCACAGATGCATTCGACTTGTCGGGGAGACGCTATCGACCAGGTATATCGCTCCCTATTCCTGCGATTCCTCAGATAAAGCTAATTGATGTATCTACAGGCTTTGTTGGTATGAACAATATCAAGGCCAACGACTATTTGAACGTCGTGGCTCAGGCTCTTGCCCATGTCCTTCCCATCCGCAATTACTTTCTCCTCCACGAGTTTCCACAACCAGGTACACCTCAGCTGGTCCTGCGTTTTGGTACACTTGTGCGCAAGCTCTGGAACCCCAAGGCTTTTCGTTCTCACGTGTCCCCTCACGAACTCTTGCAAGAAGTCGCTTTACGTTCATCCAAGCGGTTCACCCTCACTCAGCAGTCTGACCCAGTGGAATTTCTATCCTGGTTTTTGAACAACCTACATCTTGCGCTTGGCGGCTCCCGAAAACCATCTAAGACACCAACCAGTGTTGTTCACGCTGCTTTTCAAGGTCATCTCCGAATTGAAAGCCAGGCAATCACAGCACACTCAGATACCCAGAACGCCCGCCTGGTCTTCACCGAATCCGGTACCATTAACAGTCAAACGACCCCCTTCCTCATTCTCACCCTAGACCTCCCCCCAACACCCCTATTCCAATCCGCGAACAGGGAATCTATCATCCCTCAAGTACCCCTCACCACTCTCCTGAACAAATACAATGGCATTACCGCCTCCGAGAAACTCGCCCACCGTGTCCGCCACCGCCTCCTCCACCCGCTCCCCCCTTATCTCATGTTCCACATCAAGCGATTCAGCAAGAACAGATTTGTCTCAGAGCGCAACCCAACCATCGTCACTTTCCCGTCCCCGCGCTCGCTTGACATGTCGCCCTACGTAGAACCCAACCCAGAGATCTGGCCTCCGGGCGAGCCGATCCTCTACGACCTGGTAGCAAACATCATCCTCGACCCCATGATTACCGCTCCCGGTGGAACGGAGGACGCTGCTGAAAAGGGCGTCAATGCAGCGTCGGGCGGCGGCGCCTCGTCCAGCGGTGCCGGTGCGGGGACTGAGAAGGTCTCGTGGCTCGTCCAGCTGCATGATAAAGCCATGGCTGCTGAGAATACCAGTATCCAGAATGAGCAGCATAGCGGGGAACAGCGCGGTCCGGAGTGGCTAGAGATCCAGGACTTGTTTGTTAAGCGCGCCGAGAGTGAGACGCTTTTCACCAAGGAAGGGTATCTTATGGTTTGGGAGCGAAGGAGGGTTCCGGGAATGAAAAAGAAGGGGAAAACTGCTCCGAAGTGAATTTTGTTCTTGGGTCTAAAGCGTCCTCAGCTAGCTAGCTTTTGTATGTATCATTAAATATGAGATATCATGATATTGTTCAGAAGAGAATATACCCAAATTTACACTGTACTGAGTTGGCAATTGTAATCAGTTAGGAAAACAGACTAGAACAGTGCATTAGTATTACAAATGCGACATCTGGTATCGTACATGCCGTTCCGTTTCAGTACATGAACCCTTTCAGAATGCACCCCATCCGCACCATTTCCTCCCAATTCTAATCGCAGTCCCCGAGATAATTCCCCAAACGGAAGCATTTACGGCAGCCTGGATCCCCATCATGAGTGTAAGTTTACCCAAATAGGCGAGTGTATGGGATTGAGAGCGTCCACCACCCCAAGTTCCCAAGGGATAAACATCGGACCGGAGAACGGCTGGAGCTCCTTTATAGGCAAGGTATGATCTTGCAAGGGAACGGAGGTAAAATGACTCGAGGGGCGCGAAAAGGGCCGCGGTGATCATGGCTGCTAAATGAGAGGCCAGCGAGTCCACTGGCAGAGAGGAGAGGATGGTTACTCTATGGGATGGGATGAAGGCTGTTGTTGCGGCGGTATCGCTAGCTGAGTTTTGGCGGGCAGCGGAATCAGCTAAGTGTGGAGGAAATTCGGAGTCTGCGTCGGCGGCAGCGTCGTCGTCTCGGTTGGGTAGTTGGTTGTTATCGGCGTCGACGGCTAATTCCTCTACGTCCGATGGGTTATTGGTCGGGCCTGAAACCGTCGGCTCAAGAGAGGAGGCAGCGGCGTTTTGACCTGTCGGCACGCCATTTGGTTGGTGGCCAGAGGCAGTGGCTGTTATGGTTTCCCCATGACTGGGGTGTACCGCATCAGTCATATCAACAGCGTTATATGTAGCTTCGGAGTCGAGCATTGTTGTTATGTGTCCGCCCTGGTCAGATAGAATCGTATCAAGGAGATCCGGAATTGAGTGACTACCCGCCGGTCCTGCACCGGCATTTTGTAGTTCGACATCGCTGTCTCTAATAGCATTCCTGTCATGTGTCTGACGGCTTTCCAGCTCCAGTTGCATGGCAATGACATCCGACTCCTGGACAAACTGTGCGCGAACCCGAGGAGATGATTGGGAAGACACAGGCGACTGAGACCTGGAGAGAAGTGTATCTGGGTGTGACTGCCTTCGGCTTCCGTTCACTGTGGTAGCTTCATGCTGGTGGGTGTCTGGACCTGGAGATGATGTGCGAGTTGAAAGCGTCAAGTTCCTTGCGCGTCTCAACAGATCCATATTGTCTGTATTAGGAGCCTGAAGTTCTTCGTTTGATAGCGCGCTGTGACTCCCAGTAGAACGTGCGTCAGATCCATGGGTGGACATAGTTTGATCGGCAGGATGCCACTGGGCACTTCTCAACCTACGATGCTGTTCCTCTGGATCAAGGGATCGATAAGCTGGTTGACCCTGCGGCTGGGGAGTCTCGGATTGCTCTTGGGCTGTATGGACAAGAGAAGACCAGCGTGACCTGAAGGGTATCTTAGAGGACAGCCATTGCCGAAGTGCACCCAGCTCATAGGACAGATCTTCCATTAAGGACAGTTTGCTGCGCTGTGTCTCCTCTGCAGCCCGACGTCCGAGAGTAGGTACCATCCAATCGACAAGATCGTTTTCAAATGCCACCTTAATTGATAGATCATCTGTTAGCTTAGGCTTGGGTAATCGTCTGCGAATCAGCCTATATAGTCGGACTTCAATCACTGGCCGCAGATAGACATAAATGTAGAACAGGGAAGGCGTTTTTAAGAAGTTCCAAGCAAAATTGCTCAGGGAGCACAAAGAAAGGTCTGGAGGGAAACTTGGGAGAAGCATCGAGCTAAATTCGCCGAACGGCATGAAGGATCCAATACTTGGCATGGAGGCAGGAGGAATTAGATGAAGAGACTGAAGTAGTGAGTACATGTAGGTTTGCATTGCGAGGACGAGAAGGGCCCCTCGGGTCCTGCGAAATGATTAGATTCGGCACGTGTCAGTACCTGGGCTACTTACGCAGAGTGAAGGATTGTAAATGAAGCCCTCACAAGCTTCGAGCCCGCGTCGTCATTCGGGAAAAAGTTTTGAAAAGTGGAAATCAAGCGCTCTAGGGGATGATGCCGACAGATTGATAAACACGTGGACATAGCCCAAGCGGGAATCCCAGCGAAATAAAACCCAAAAGTCCCAAGAGCAGCCCGTTCCTGGTTTATGATTCCTGTAATGGGGACATAGGCATAGCTTCTGAATGTCTGTACAAACTTACGATTAGCCCCGAAACCTCTTCATGATGGCATTCGAGTGGCATCACCTGTATCCGACCAATAAGCGACGTAGTCCACCACGAGCCCAGGAAGACCGAGATTTGATCGAGTGTCACCATGACCAGGCCGTAATCATTTTCAGCCACAATGGCATCAATTTTCTGCTGTTCGTTGCGGCCGCGATTCGCATCCTCACTTACGACAATGCCCATCGTCGAAAGTATGTCGTTCTTGGCTCTTCTGAGATCTCGTCCAAAGGACTTTGACTCTGGATTAACCGGGTGACCCCTCTCATCATAGTGCTGGACATATCCGTCCGCATTCAGAGGTGAGATCCTCCGGTGTGTCGATATTCCATGCTCTCCTGGGCAGCCAGCAGGAGGCTCCGGGGCTTCATAAGGGGACCGACCCTTGAACTTCGTTAATCAAAAGTCCGGAAAGTGAATATGAGAATTAAAGATTAATGTCCATGCTATAGCATGGTGGAGTCAGAGGAGGGCAAAAGTGCGAACAGTGCCACAGTCCTTCAGCACCAATAAGCGAGTAGTTGGCCGAAGACAGCTATATGTAACAACCTGCGGCACATATCGAATAATAAAGAGCAGAATAGTGATAGCTATTAAGGCGGGGTGAAAAGAAAGCTGAGAGCATACCAGAGCTAGGCGATTCAAGTATGCGCGTCGCCCCATTGTAAATCACGTCTCTGGTCTCATCACGCCGAGAGAGAGTCCAGGACGAAGCGAAACTCGAAGTAGATAAGATGGCGACAGGAAGAAGATCGCCCATGCTTATGATGGTTAGGCGGCTGCGGCTGCGGCTACGGCTACGGCGTCTAATTGCCCTGTACTTAGAGTGGATACCATGCCTGCTGGGCGGTTTGTTTGACAGCTTCACAAACAACGCAAACAGAGCAAACCGCTTTCAAAAAAAGTGATCGAAAAGTTTCCGAGCAACGAGCCTGAGACGAACTGATCTTGACTATACTTGTTTAACGATCTTTTGGATTCAGGTCATGGCGCGCTAAAAACTTCACACAGCTCCAGACCTAATTGTAACTCTCAGCTATGTCCAAAGCCGTTGTTAAGACGACCTTCGAGGCGTCTCGAACGCTTCGTCCTATCTATACCGGGGGAAGCACCGCGCTCGATGCCAGCGGCCGCCTACTGGTTGCTTGTGTCAACGAAGATGCGCTCGTCGTCGACCTTGAGACTGGCAACCAGCTCGCTACGCTTGACGGAGTATGGCTTGGTCTCATTTTGAGTGTCTATTCATGTGCTAATTCAAGTTGTAGGATGGAGAAGTTATCACTAGCTTGGCCAGTACGTTCCTCCATTCTGAGACCTGTCCAAGAATAGTGCACTAACGAGGATATCAGTTACTCCCTCGGCTTCGCACGTTATCCTTTGTTCCCGATCCATGTCAATGCGCATATACTCCCTCTCCCAATACGAAGATACAACTCCTACCCTTGAAACGAAGCTCGTTCGGAGTCTAAAGCCTCACACAGCGCCAGTTGTGACAACCGCCACCGACTCCACCGGTACGTTACTAGCGACTGGAGCTGCAGATGGCTCAATCAAAGTCTGGGATATCCGAGGTGGCTACATCACGCATAGCTTTCACGGCCATGGTGGTGTGATCTCAGCCTTATGCTTCTTCCAACCACCCACGGCGGAGCACGACGGAAAACTGTCCTCGAAAAAAAAACCGAAACGGAAGACTGGGATGGCAGGCGATGATGATGACAACGAGATGATGGACCTAGATTCTGCCTCCAACTCCAACGGTGCATTCCGGCTTGCCTCCGGTAGTGAGGAGGGTAAAGTGCGCGTCTGGGATTTGAATAAAAAGAAGTCCATTGCATCTCTCGACTCGCATGTTTCTGTTGTACGCAGCCTATCATATTCGTTAACGGAGAATGCTCTATTGTCCGCTGGCCGAGACAAAACTGTCATTGTGTGGGATATGCGAACTTTCAAAACTCGGAGGATAATTCCTGTTCTCGAAAGTGCCGAAGCAGCTTCCTTTGTTGCCGAAGGCGGACTATGTCTGGTTGGAGGAGAGTATGGCAGGTTACGCGTTTGGGACTGCAATAGGGGAGGAGAGGTTACCGGTGACCAGGAAGCTGCGCCGGAATTTGAGGCAATCATCGCGATTCACTATACACCAGGGATGTCGTTCGCTATGACTGTTCATGCTGATCAAACACTAAGGCTGCATTCTCTTGAGCCTCTATCAAACCTCAAGCCTGGAACCACCATCGATCCGCTGCCGGTTGTCAGGCGCATATCAGGTAACGATGATGATATTATTGATCTCGCATACGTCGGTCCCGATCGTTCTATGCTTGCTTTGGCAACCAATACTGAGAGCATCCGGATTGTCTCTGTTGGGCCGTCTGACTACAGGCCTTCAACAGATGGGCAGGAGTATTTCGGTGCTGATATCGCTCATCTGGATGGCCACGACGACATCATTATCTGCATCGATGTGGACTGGTCTGGTCACTGGCTTGCTACAGGTGCAAAGGATAATACGGCACGTTTATGGCGCCTAGACCCGCAGAATTCGTCATACACATGTTTCGCCCTCCTAACGGGTCACGCAGAGTCTCTAGGAGCCATCAGTTTTCCACGGGACTCACCCCCTCCTGATACGCCAGCGTACAAGGCTCCAGTAAATCATCCCCCTCCGTTCGTCATCACGGGTTCCCAGGATCGTACAGTCAAGCGATGGAACGTCGGAAAGCTAGGCCCTACCATTGGCAATAAGCCCCATACACCGAAAGCGCTGTTCACTCGCAAGGCTCACGACAAGGACATCAACGCTCTGGACGTGAGTCCGTCATCGGCATTGTTTGCTTCAGCCTCACAAGACCGAACCGTCAAAATCTGGTCTGCAGACGACGGGTCCGTCGTGGGTGTCTTGCGCGGTCACAAGAGAGGAGTTTGGTCGGCGCGTTTTTCCCCCAAGGGCACACCGATCCTTAGTGCAGATGCCAAAAGCAGCACTAACAGAGGCATGATTGTAACGGGCTCAGGTGACAAGACTGTGAAGCTCTGGAGTTTGTCCGACTATAGCTGTCTTCTTACGTTCGAAGGCCACACGAATAGCGTACTCAAGGTGCTCTGGCTCCCACCACCCGACATGTCCAGTAAGACCGAAGATGAGGAAGATGAGGATGCAGCAGCATCAAAGCCCAACTCTATTCAGCTCCGACCTCTTGTTGCTTCCGCAGCCGCAGATGGGCTGGTGAAGATCTGGTCCCCCTACACAGGCGAACTGGAAACAACCCTTGACAACCACACCGATCGAGTCTGGGCGCTAGCCAGCCCTACACCATCCGGGACGCGTGACGACGTCAATTCCTCCGCAACCAAATCTACCTCCCCCTACGCCATTGCATCCGGCTCCGCAGATTCTACAGTCACCTTCTGGACCGACACAACCTCCGCAACCTACACTGCCGCCGTCAACGCCAACTCTGCCCGCATAGAACAAGACCAGCAGTTACAAAATTACATCGTAGCAGGCGCGTACCGTGAGGCAATCACCCTCGCCCTACAGCTCAACCACCCCGCGCGCCTCCTGTCCCTCTTCAGCGCCGCCATCGACGCTGCGGACGATCCTCACAATACTGACAACCAAGGCGAAGATCGTGCAAACAGTTTCACCGGGAACCCGTCTATTGACGAGGTCCTCCAAACTCTTGACCCCGCCAACCTCTACGTCCTCGTTCTTCGTCTCCGGGACTGGAATACCAACGCGCGCCATTCTAAGGTCGCGCAGCGAATATTATTCGCTCTCTTCCGCTCCTATCCGGCGTCTACGTTTGTTGAGCTCGCTTCCTCGAGCATAGCGAAGCGAAACGGAGATGGACGCGCTGCAGCTGCTATGAAGGATATTCTACAAGCCTTGGCCTCGTACACGGAGCGACATTATCGCCGTGTAGAGGAGCTCGAAGATGAGAGCTACCTCGTCGAATGGGTTCTAGGTGAGATGGATGGTGGTATTGGATTAAGTGCGCTTGGAGCTCCTACACAGGGCATCAATGAGATTGAAGATAAAGCTGAGCACGGGAAGGATGTTGTTATGCTCGGTGCTTAAACATGATAAAAGCAAGCCTTTGGCTCTCCAACTGAGGGATAATTAAACATATGAGGCCATGTACGCTAGACATTGTTTCTGTTCTTGTTGTCTGTTTCTGTCGGATCGACACGGTATATACCTATGGGTGTTTGTCAAAGGAGTACATATTGCATTTACATCAAGGTCTATAAAAAGTTTTGTTTCCTAGTTTATTCAAGCTGCTAGACGTGGAGCAGCATGTACTCATTACTTGGCAGTTTGGGGATATCCAAGATGAAATGCTGAGATTCATCGTTATACGTAAGGTAACAAACAATAAACTGAGGACGAAGTATTTGTCCTAAGCGGAGTGCGATATTCTTCCATCTACTTCCGTCGACGGGAATCACGATCATTATCTCGGTCCCTGTCTCTGTCCCGATTCCGCTGCTTGCTGGAGGCAGTCGATGATGAATACCATGAACTATTCCTGTCATCATCGTAATATCTGCTCTTTCGATCCCGGTTCCGATCTCGGTCTCTAACGGGGTCTGAACGACGCTCGCGGTCTCGGTCACGATAATATCGATCGTCTCGCCTATCGCCATCGTCACCCTCATATTTTCGTCGCCTAGAATGCCGATCACTTGTTGACCGACTCCTGTCTCTCCGTGATGAACCATTCCGCCGGCTCTCATACCGATAAGTGTCATCGTACTCCAGACGCCGACTGTCTCTATCTCGGTCACGGTCCCGATGATGGTCTTTATCACGCTCGCTGCGTTCAGAATTCCGGTCCCTCTCCTCCTTCCAGTCCTCACTATCGTCTCGCTTCTTAGCTTCCTTCGCCATAGCCGCGAGTTCTTCCTCCGTAATCATCTCACCAGTCTTCTTGTTACGCATGAGCACAGGCATGTAAATGCCCTCTGTATTTCCTTCACCATTCTTTGTGGCCTCCCCAGCTTTTTTGGATCCTTTGCGCATAGCTGCCTTGCCCCAGGCACCAAGTTCAACCTCCGCCTTTCCATTAGAGACATCCTTGGCTCCTATTCCTAGAAAGCCAGGCCGACGAGCAGGAATATGAGGCGTTGATGCCCGGCTGGGGTCTGCGCTGCCGTATTTTCCCTTCCCAACGGCCTGCCCTTCTTTCCAGCCCATACCACGCAGAAGAGCAGCGCCAAACTCTTCCACAGGGATGGTATTATACTGCTCCAGCGTCGCGGACTCAGGTCTCGCCGCAACATCTGCCCGGAAAGATCTCGTCTCGCTGTTATGACCGTCATAGAACTCGTTGACATCTTCCTCCGCCTCCCCTTCTCCCGCTCGCGTAGACTCTATGACAAGATCCGACCTCCCCTCCACCTCGCCTCTACTCTCTCTCACAAGTGCCTGCAACGCAATCTCATCCTCCGTAAGCGGTTTCGCCTTTTCAGCGGCCTCTACAGCCGGCAGCGCCGCATCTTCCATCTTCTGGTCACCACCATCATTCTGAGGCTGCTTCGCAAAGCTCAACCCATACTGCATACTCGGCCCCACAGCATCCCCGTCCCCCGGGACCTCTCCCTTACTCTGTGCCTCTTGCAACGCCTGTACCTCCTTCGGCAGTAAGTTTTTTCCCTTCGACCTCCGAATAACACCCGGCCGATCACGCCAGTTATTACCGCTCGCCACAGGAATCGTCAACGGCTTCTTTTCCTCCGCACCGGATGCGTCTAACGTCCTGCCCGTGAGAGTGTCGAAGCCCGTAACAGACTGAAATGCAGGCTCGCTATCGCCACCGTTATCATCGGAGTCAGAGTCATGGTGATATGGCAGATTATGATGTGGCCGGCGCGCAAGGGTGTGGCTAGACACGGGTTTTTTGATGGGTAACTTTTTTGAGGATCCCAGCGAGAGGGAAACGGGTTTTATTGAGGTTTTGTTGGCGTTGCCGCCGTCCGGCGGCGGACTGGAAGGCATGGCTAGTGAAAGTTTCTTGAGTAATTTCAGAGGATTGTTCTAGTAGGAAAGGTAGTTAGAAAACAATTGCGGTACTCACTATGACGATGCGGCTTAGAGTTCCTTAGCGGAACCGGTATAAAAGCCTCAGTATGAATTTTGAAAGCAATGAGCTATGATCAACCAATGGGGTGATAACTCAGTTGGTATGAGTGCTAGACTGAAGATCAAACTTCATCCTAAGCCTGTTCTAGGTATCTAGAAGTCCCCGGTTCGATCCCGGGTCATCCCATGGCCTTCTTTTTTTTATGAATTACAAACCTCAAAAACCCCCTTTTCTAATTTTTTAAGAGATTGCCTCCATGAAAAGTAGCAAAAATACCCTTTAGCGAGATATATAGTGGATATATGGGGGTTAAATTTGCGGCGTTATATGTAGATATTTACCATGTCGACGAATCAAACATAACTACTAAGGATGAACCACTGATATCATTTAGTCTATAGGTTCATTCATGTATCATGAACTGAGTTTGTTGATCATCATATCATAAAACTAAACTAACAAACAAACAACATAAAGAGCAGAAAAAGAAGCCTTAGAGGCCCAAAACCCATAGACATATATCCGTGGTCACTAGCTTTCTCTAACCAACGATAAAGTATCCCTGTTCAAATGTCTTCGCCGTGCAACCACTCCTCCGTTCATTTATGAAAGTAGAAATAGAGTCAAAAGATCCAGCCGTCAATCCCGGTAACGTATGTTCCCTTCAGATTTTCATTATTAAGCCTTGGCAATCTTGCAGATGAGATCCTGCCCATCAACAGAGTCGCCCTCTTTAACCAGCAATCCAGACACCTTGCCGCTGTGCGGAGCGGATATGACCATTTCCTAGTGCATGATTAGCGAAGAGCCTAGAACTCTAATGGAAAGACACAAACATACCATTTTCATGGCGCTGAGAACAGCAATCGGGTCACCCTTCTTGACCTCGGAGCCCTCGTGGACACGGATTTCGACTACAACACCGCTCATAGGAGCACCGACCTGGCTGCTGTCGGTGACATCGGCCTTAGGGCGGGCAATGTTCTCGACGGACGCCTTTTTATCGTCGACGGAGACTTGACGAACCTCTCCGTTGACTTCGTAGAAGACCTCACGCTGGCCAGTCTGGTCGGAAAGAGGACCGATGGCAAGCAGCTTGAGGATCAGTACCTTACCCTTTTCGAGTTCGACATGGAATTCCTCGCCAATCTCAGGCTTGGCCAGGAAGAAGCGGGTAGGAAGAACAGAAAGGTCTCCGTACTTCTGGACGAACTTCTTGTAGTCTTCAAAGACCTTAGGGTACATAGCGTAACTAGCCACGTCGTATTCGGTGGCGGAGCCGTACTTCTCACGAAGGTCATTTTTTATCTTCGCCAAGTCCAGGGGCTCCAGGAAAAGACCAGGGCGCTTGTCGAGCTTGCGGCGGTCACGGAGGGCCTTGGAACGCAAAGGCTCGGGGAAACCGCCGTACGGCTGGCCCATGAGACCTTCGAGGAACTCAAGGACAGAGCCAGGGAAATCAAGCTCACCTGCGCGGTTGATAACATCTTCAGGCGTCAATTTGTTGGACACGATGAATTGAGCCAAATCACCGACGACCTTGGAGGTAGGAGTGACCTTGACAATGTCGCCAAGCAGGTCGTTGGCAACCTCGTAGGCTTTCTTGGTCTCGGCCCATTGCTGGCCTAGACCGAGCTGGCTAGCCTGGAAGATAAGATTGGTCAACTGACCACCAGGAATTTCGTGCTCGTAGACTTCAGGGTCAGGCCCGGTGAGACCAGCTTCAAAAGGCGAGTAAAGCAGACGGAGCTGGGCCCAGTAGCTGTCAAGAGCCCGAACTTGAGCGCTGTCAAGACCGGGGTCCTGCTCAGTGCCCTCAAGAGAAGCAAGGATGGCACCAATGCTGGGCTGAGAGGTCATTCCAGAAAGGCTATCAGTGGCCGCGTCAACAGCATCAGCACCTGCCTGGGCGCAGGCAATCATGGACGCCACACCAGTACCGGCAGAGTCATGAGTGTGGACGTGAATAGGGAGGTCGGGGTAGCGCTCACGGATACTACCAATGAGAAGGCGAGCAGCCTGGGGCTTCAGTACACCAGCCATATCCTTAATTCCGAGGACATGGGGCTTGAGAGCAACGATCTTATCAACCAATTTGAGGTAGTATTCCAGGTTATACTTCTTGGAGGGGTTTAGCATGTCACCGCTGTAGCAGACAGTGGCTTCGACAACACCGCCAGCGGCGTGAACCGCCTTTATACCAACCTCGAGCTGATCGATGTCGTTAAGAGCATCGAAAACACGGAAGATGTCAACACCGCACCTCTTGGCTTGCTTACAGAAGTGGTAGATGGCATTATCAGGAAGGGAGGAGTAGGCAACTCCGTTGGCACCACGGAGCAGCATCTGGAAGGGAATGTTAGGAACAGCCTTGCGCAGCTTACGCAGACGGTCCCACGGGTCCTCGTAGAGGAACCGCATGGCGACGTCGAAAGTGGCACCTCCCCAGCACTCAAGACTGTAAGCGTTGGAGAGAGCATGACTTGTCTCATGGGCAATGTTCAACAGGTCAATGGTACGGACACGGGTGGCGAGCAGGGACTGGTGAGCATCACGCCAGGTGGTGTCCATAATCAAGCATCCCTTGTTGGCACGCACCGCCTTCGCCCAAGCCTCTGGACCCTCCTGGTCGAGAATCTGCTTCCAGCCCTTAGTGCATGGGGAGGAGACGTCGATGGGCTTGCCAGCAGCATCGTGGAGAGTGGGCTTGATAATGTCGCCCTTGAGTTTGGGTTCACCAATCTGACCCTTAATGCTGCTACCGTTCACGGCAACATCACCCAGGTAAGCGAGCAGCTTCTGAGCACGGTTTTGACTGCCAACCAGGGCAAAAAGTTCGGGAGTATCATCAATGAAAGTGGTCCAGCAATTGCCGTCAATAAAGGTGGGGTGGCTAAGTAAAGAGGTCAAGAAAGGAATGTTGGTCTTAACACCACGAATACGGAACTCGACCAAGGCACGCACGACCTTGCGGCGCGCTATCTCATAAGTGGAACCACGGCAAGTGCACTTGACCAGCATGGAATCATAGTGGGGAGTAATGATGGCACCAGCGAAACCGTTACCACCGTCAAGACGGACACCGTTACCACCGGCGGAACGGTACACCTCAATCTTACCAGTGTCCGGAGAGAATCCCTTAGCGGGGTCCTCGGTGGTGATACGGCACTGGATAGCGAAACCGCGGGTGGAGATACGGTCCTGGGTCAGGCCGAGCTGCTCGAGAGTAGCACCAGCGGCAATCTGGATCTGAGCAGCAACGATATCAATGCCGGTGATTTCCTCTGTGATGGTGTGCTCGACTTGGATACGGGGGTTGATTTCGATGAAGTAGTAGCGGTTTTGCTGGTCGACCAAGAACTCGGCAGTACCGGCGTTGCGGTAGTTGACGGATTTAGCCAGCTTAACAGCGTCTGCAAGGATGCTGTCCCGGACGTTTTGAGGGAGATCCTTTGCGGGCGCGATTTCAACAACTTTCTGATGACGACGTTGGACAGAGCAGTCACGCTCGAAGAGGTGGACGACGTTGCCGTGGTTGTCACCCAATAACTGCACCTCGATGTGCTTGGGCTTGTCAAGGAAACGCTCGACGAAGACTGTGCCGTTACCGAAAGCTGAGCGAGCCTCTGAAGTAGCACGCTCAAAAGAGTCACGCAGATCGGCCTGGTTACGGACAACACGCATACCACGGCCACCACCACCGAAGGCGGCCTTGATGATGATGGGGAAGCCGTAGGTGTCAGTAAACGCCTTGACTTCCTCGAATCGCTCAACAGGACCCTCAGTACCGGGAACAACCGGGACATTGGCCTTGATGGCCAGTCTCCTGGCGGAGACCTTGTCACCCAGTCCCTCAATCGTCTCAGGGGTCGGCCCAACAAAGACCATCCCCGATTGTTCGACCTTCCGAGCGAACTCTGCGTTCTCTGACAAGAAACCATAACCAGGGTGGATCAAATGCACCCCATGTTCCAGGGCGATCTTGACAATCTCGTCAATTGCCAGGTATGCACCAACGGGAGTATATTGGCCCCGCTTTCCAATCATATAGGCCTCGTCAGCCTTCTGGCGGTGCATTGAAAGTCGGTCCTCGTGGGAGAAGATGGCGACGGTCTGAAGGGATAGCTCATGGGCTGTTCGGAAGATACGAATAGGAATCTCACCACGATTGGCGACGAGGATCTTCTGGAACTGCATGATGGCCGAATTGGCCCGCAGACGGTGGTGGACGGAGTCCCGGTGATGAGCATGGTGGTGGTCATCAACGAACTCGGTCTCATCAACGGCCTCCTCAGGCTGATTGTGTGGTACAATGGAAGCCATGACGGGCGATAATGTGAAGTGAGGAGGGGGAGGGCGGGGTGAGGGGAAGAGGGAACAAGAGCCCAGGGAAGGGGACAATCAGATTGACAGGGAGGGGAAGAGATCTAAGCGGTCTGGAAAAGATCGGGTCTAGAGGTCTTCAATAAATATGGACCATTAGTTGAAGAAGCCAGAAAAAAAGCAGGAATGAGTCACCTTGTGGGAGAGGACTTCCCGGCGGAGCAGACGGGGATTGACGCTATACGGCGGAAAGCAAGAAAAACTCCCGGTTGCAAGCCGGAAAAGAGAGGAAGTAGCGGAAGCAGCGGGATGATCAATTGGTAGATGCAGAACAGGGATGGGAGAGAGAGAAGAGGAAGATATCGAAGAAAATCGAATGGGATCTGATAAAGGCTGGGAGGGAGCGATTGAAGAGGGCTGGACCTCGAGGCGAGGCGGAGGGGTGGGCGTAGTACAGTAGTAGGTAGGCCCCGTCTTGCAGGTGATTATGACGAAGGAGGGGCAGCGATCACTGATACTCAGGCAGTTCAGTCAGATCTAGAAAGTCTTTCCTACAGTAAATAATTCTTGGTCGTTGCTCACCGGCACACCGGACAGTGCTCAACGAGTCCTCGTTTCTTTTTCTCTTTGGTCCGGCCTGTTCTCCTCCGCCATGAGCGCATGCTGGTTCGATTATTGCCTATATTTTGTACTCCGCAGTCTCGCACACCTCCCTCATGTGTTTGTATCTCAACAGCCTACAATAACCGAGCATCTCGGGTTCTTCAGGAACTTCAGCTTCTTTGCACGTCTCTCTACCTCGGGCCCTCGGGTTAATATTCTCCATTCCCTTCCCATGCCTGTAAATGATCATAAGAATGTCAAACGGCCTCTAGGCCTCTAGCAGTCACGCTGTCCTCACGCTGTCCTGAAGAGGAAACCGGATGGGTCTCCCACCACTTAGAAACTGCTTAAAAAGGCCGGAGTAGGAGTGCTATGCTCCGGGCCTCGGTCCTCCAGCCGTCAACCCTTGAGTGTCTGGCATTGTGCCCCAGTTTTGATTGAGTCGCGCTAGAAGAGATCCACGATGCATCCAGCCTGGTTCGTACCTCATGAACAGGTCTCGTGATCCTGTCCCTTACTCTGCTTCGCCCTCCCATATCCACAGTTTCCTTCCTTCCAAGACGGGACAAGAGTTCCCAACCCCGTCTAGACTGCATCTCCCTTCCCAGATCATCACACCGGAAACCTCCCAGAAATCTGTCATCCACCATCCATGGATCCCACTACGACTTCTCCATCCAATAGTGCGCTCGCTTCGCCTCTGCGGTCCTCTCCCTTGGCCTCGGTCAAGGCTCGGTGTTTATCCGCAATTCTGCCCAGCAGGGCTCCATGACAATTATTGCAGCGCAAATCACCTTGGCACCCGTCTCAAGGTTACGCTTGGTTACTCTTAATTATTGCAATTGTTCCACGCTCCGCGTTATACACCAATTCGGGAAATGGTATTAACTACTAAGACGACCTCTGGCGGTGAGCCCAAGGTCACAAGACACATTGGAGAATCGCGATTATATCAGAAATAGTGAAATACACTTGCGGAAAGAAAATCTACCCCTCAAAAAGACAAGGCGAGCTTAGAAAGGACGGAACCCCGTGGCCTGCGGCGTTATCCCATTCGCTTGTCCGTAGACAGGAGGTGCTGGCGCTGCTGGACCCTGCGTCAGCATGAGCCTGGATCCGCCTAGAATCGGCGTGTTGTCCTCGTCCTTCTTTTGCGTCACCTCTCGTGCCTTCCGCTCCTCGTTGTCCTTCTTCAGCATCTCTATCGTACGTGTTTGCTCGCAGAGGAAGTTGATCATAAAAGGCATTGTGAAGTCCTGGAGGCCGTGGCGCCATGACAACTCCAGGATCACATCTGGACGGATCAAATCGTAGCAAGCATACAGCATGCCAACATAGCATTCGCGGCTGCCAATGTCCACAAACTTTACGCAGTTAGCAAACCGTCAAGTGAATCGAAAGAAGACTAGAAAACTTACGTAGCGCAGCAGCTCCTCGACAACATCGGGCTTGGCCGAGATGGCTGCCGTCTCGATGGCATCCTTGTAGAGCTTGTCTTGCTTTGACAATTCTATCGACTTGGCCCAGCGCTTGTTGTTGCGATAAATGTTCGCTGCAATCTGGCGGAAGAAGATGAGGTCATGCTTCTCCAGGCGCTGGGCAAGTTCCACAGCGTCGAAGTTGTCGTGGTTATCTACTGAGTCACGGAGAAGCTTGTAGTCTTCTTCCTCAATCAGCAGATCGTTGATTGCGTCGTTGACCGCCCGCTTGTTCTGGGACTGGACGTTCAGGAGGAAAGGCTTGATCAGAGGAATGTTGTCTGACGCCTGGAAGATGCGAACGACACGGTTCACGTCAATGCGGGGGGTCAGCACCTGAAGCAGATCGGTGAGGAGCAGCGGCTGCTCTTGCAGGTAGAAATTGAGGGCACGGTAGTATATTTCCAGGTTAGCAACCTTAACGATGATGTCCTTGAAAGAGTGATGCTCCCAAGCATCAGCAGCACGCTCCATCATCGCAAGGGCGGCATTGTCCCATTCGTCGTAGTGGCAGTACAGGAAAACAAGCTCCGGCCATAGGTTAGCCTCCTCGCAGGCCCGGATCATCTTGGGAATGTTGATACGAGACCAGAAGAGCTTGAGATGCTCCATGACACGATCAGGGTGGTATTTGGATAGAGCAATACCCAGTTCGGTGAACATTCCCATGTGTGCCCGCTCCAGTCCCAGACCAGCTTCAAGCACAGCAATCAGCTCATCAAAGTACCCGTTGCGCTCATACTGTCGAACAAGGTCTTGCAACTCCTCCGCGTGCACAATGAGATTGAGACCACAGATCTGGGCAAGGCGGAACTCCTTCTTGTCAACGCATGCCTGGTTGACCTGCTTCCAAACCTTGACGCTGTTGGCCTTACGGGCACACTCAACGGCCGCTTGGTAGTCTTCCAGATGTACCAAAGTGGTGGCCAATTTAGCCCAGTTAGAGATGCTGGTGTAGAAGATCTTGGCAGCCTGGTGGTAGCCCTCCTCATAAGCTTTGTCACCGGAAGCTTCAATGTCAGCAACGTTGGTTGACCGCAGGAAATCTTCAAGTTCTGCGAGCTGGTCCAGGCGAGCATAGCAGAAGGCAAGGGCAGTATCAATGGCTGGCTCCCGAAGTGTCTTGCGGGCCATCTTCAGATACTTGACGAGATCCTCGTCCTTGCCGGCATGAGTCGCGGTCTCGATAACCTCATTATAATTGGATGGGTCATTGGCATGGATGTAAGACTCGATGGAATCAGAGACACGAAGGCCGTCCAACTGAGCCTTGGCAACCTTGCTCCAAACATCCGGCAGCTCAACACGCTCGGCGAACTCTTGTGCCCGGTCAATGCTGACAATGTTCTCAACAAGAACATTGACAGCTGAAATGTAGTTGTTGACCTTCTTGTAGATTTCGAACGCCTCTTCATACAACCCGACAGAGATACACATCTCGGCAATCTCATCTGGGCTGAATTCGTTGAGCTGGTGGATATAATCCATGAGGCGACCCTTATCAGCCTTGGCAGCAGTAAGCATCAACAGGTTTTGCAAGCTACCGTTGTCGCTAAAAGGCGACGGCTCAAGGATTATCTTCTCGAGAAGCTCAATCAAGTCACCTGGAAGATCGGCCTCAAGGAAAGCCTTAACGGCAACAGAGACCTTGTCGGGTTCAGTGGACTCTGGAACAGCAGTGGCAACAACCTGGTCAATGAGAGAACGGCGATGCATGTTGTTCTCACTCAACACGAAAGACCATATTTCGGGATCCGCCCTCTCAACAAGGTAACGAGCCTGCGCCCTGTACATAGCGTTCTCGTTCGTGATGTTGATAAGCTCCAAGTCATTCTGTCCCTTGCGGTAAGCAATGTACGCAAGATTGGGATCACGCTTCTCGCAGTACTTTCCAACAACCAAAGTGTCATACAGATCGTTTTCCTTAAGGAACTTCTCTGGATTGTTGTTGCTGTCGATGTAAATCTTGGCGAGAGCGTTGTATACCGCCTGCTGCTGATTACCAGTGGCAAGTGTGGCCTCAAGGAAGGGTAGGAGGAGCTTGAGCCTGTTGCGGGTCTCGACCTCGGAAACGAGCTCATCAATGGGAATCACAGATGGGTCGACGGTGGTCAAAAGGTTCTTGATGATGCTCTCATCGCAATCAACATCGAGCAACCCGCCAACAACCGCAGGAGTGCGTGAGGGGTTGACACGCTGCACGTAGACCTCGATCGACTTGTACTGTTGGTTCTGGTAGAGGTACAAGACCAAGTCGTGCACAAAGTTGAATCGGTCACATACAGTGATGAGCGGCAACTGTTCGGTCAAACGAGCTTCCTTGAGGAAATTTTTCACCTTCTCAGGGTTGTAGTAGTTGCTTTCACGGCAGATTCTCTCAACCTCAGAGATCTGGTTCATCGCAGTCGCAGCTTCAATGTACTTAAAATGTACCTCGGGATCCTCAGAAAGATTCACAATACTTCCAAGGTAATAGTAGAGACCTTCGGCGGTGCGATATTTCTCTAGAAGACTGATTAAACGACTAGGTCCAAGAAGGTCGGAGAACTTTGTGCAGATCTGAACGACAGCTTGCAGGTTATTGCGGATGTTGACTTCCAACATTGTGTCCATGCAGTCGAGGGTCTGCTCAACAGAAAGACGGCCAATGAAGTTCATCAGCCACTCGGTGCTGAGTTGATCCGTGCGAACAATGTTGCGCTTGATGACGGCAGGGTCGTCAGTATTTTCCAAGGCTCTTTGGATAAGACCAGCATTCTCGCAGAGTTGGGAAACACGGGGACGGTCGTAATGTGTAAAAATCTCATTCCCGAGGATGGCGTCAGCGACCTGCGGAGCGTTGACAAGATTCATCTCGAGGAGGCGTGTCTGAAGGTGGCCATGTTCAGGTTTGTTATCCTTAAGAGCATCCAAGAGGAAAGAAGTGGCCTGCTGAACCATGTTCTGGGAAAGGAAAACATCCACAACGCGGTCAAGGTCGATGAGTGCGCCAGACTCTTCGTTGGCAAGCTGAGTCGCAAACTCAGCACCCTTTTCCGGATTCACACGAACGATGTGTTGGAGGAGCTGTGTGTAATCTGGTTGATATCCGACTTGCTTGGAATATGCAAGGATCTTGTCGAATTGACCAGTTTCAGCAAAACCCGCAATGACCTTGTTAGGGACATTCGCTTGGAGGTAAATGCTCAAGGCTAGGTTCATGTCATAAGGTCGGACAATATCACCCAGTTCCTCTGAGCTCTCCAACTTGTTTTCACGCATCCACTTCTCCAGCAAGTGCTTTCGGTTCTGCTGGAGGACAGGGCGAACAAGCTCGAGACTCTCATACTTGTTAAGTGTCCCCTTATCCAGTAGCATACCGAAGTATTGGAGGATAACAGACATTTGCCCAGTTTGTGGGGCATTTTTGAACTTGTTGATTGTCTCTGGCGTCCTCAGGAATCCCCTAGGGGAATTTGCAGCAATCTTGGCTGCTTCAGAGTAGTTACCTTGAGCAAGCAGGTTGTCGAACTGCTGTTGGTAGAGGTGATCGGCACCCGGAAGGCCTGCCTTAGAAGCCAGCTTGACAGCGAGACCGGACATGGCTGGATTTTCCATCAAGTATTGAATAATGTTGTTTTCGTCGACACTAACAGACAATACTTGACCCTTGCGGTTGACGCCAACGAGACCGGCAGATTCGGAGTCGGGAGCGGTCGTGAATATTGTCTCACTAGATATCCGGTTCATGAAAATGCAGGTTCCCGTCTCTAGATCGTAGAGGTGAATGAAACCGTACTTGGTGACCAGGTAAACAATGTCGTACTTTCGAGACACCTGCATCGCAACTGGGAAGTCGTTGACTGCCTCTTGGGGGAAATACACCTCCACTGCTTTCTTTTGAAACCTGGGGTTAGGCTCCTGATGGTCGATTTCGGCGATCTGCAGCTTGGCACCGGTCTGAGTCCGCACCGCGAAAGTGAAGAGCTTATGTTCCAGGGGCGAGCCCTCAACTCGAATAGAAGCGAAAGAGGCTGCATGTCCTTCGATGAACTGCGAGATCCCACGCTCCTTGGAGTATAGCTGCATTGAACCAACGACACGACCCTGCTGACTGCTGATTCCGACAACAACCATCCACTTTTCCTCGTCGTTTACTCGATAGTTGATGATTTGGCAGTTCTAGAATAAGATATCATCAGTCCCGGTAACCAGGTTTCCGCTTTTGCTTCAGTGGCAGTACGTACGCTAAGGTTCGGAAGTCTATCAAAGACCTTCAATGGCTGAGCCTGGGTGGGATCGAAAACATCCCAGTGGTAGACTGAGGATTCCGTCACCAATCCCAGACTCCTTTCACTGAACCACTTCCAGTAGACAACGTCATCATTCATGACCGCGGATTTCAGCTTCTGCTTAGCTGAGAGGTCGAAGATTTGGATTGTCCGGCCCTGCGCCCTGAGAGCAATGATGTTCTTGGACCAGTGCATAATCGCACTGTCCGCGTTGATAGGTCGCTTGATAATCTCATTGTTGTTCTTTAGATTAAGGATGATAACCTGGGGCTTATCCTCGTCATCGAGTTTTTGGCGGACGCAGACGAAGTGATCCGATTCTAGAGTCTGTATGATGTACTAATGTCAGTGTCTATCCAAAGCCGCTAATAAGCTGTAGCAGACGCGACTCTAAACTTACACACGTATTGAAACCAATCGACGCCGGCTATGGATGGACGTTGCATTAGTAAAGTAGACAAGCAAGGGGCGCAGCTGAATTAGAGCTGAGACGGTAGCGTCGACGGTCCGGAGCGGAGGCCATGGAACTAAAGCGCAGAAACACATACCGCGATTTCAGCATTCGTCAACTGTAAAACAGACAGCACGCGTTAGCATCTCTATTTACCTCTATAGAAGCTGTCAGGGGAAAAGGGGCTCACATTAATGAGCTCCGTGAATTTGATGGGAAGAGGAGCCATATTTACAAGGGCCGCAGTACGACCTAACCACCCAAAACGCCACGCAAATCAATCGACTCAAATACAAGGAAGGTGTATGGTAAAAGGGGACGAGTTGAAGGTCGGCGAAGGGAGGGTAAGAAGAAAGAGGAGAAAAGGAAGTGTACTGAGGAATGGAGACAAGAGGTGTTGATTAGCAGGGAAACACTGGGGAAGCGGGAAGGTGACCTCAGGAGGTTGCTGAGGTGTCGCTTACCCGCTGTCACGTGCACCTGTCCGGTACCTGAGCTAGTGATGCCAGTTAAGCGAACGGTGACTCGAGAGGTTGACTGAATCGGAATTTTCGTTTCACTGGAACTAGACGATAGGAGGAAGTGCAGGATATCTGAGCTTCTCGAGATGACTAGTGTTGCAGCTGTGAAGTTGAAACGATGGAGCTGAGTCCACGAGCCAAGAACTATACCCGACTCTAATTGAATGCAATCAAACGACGGTGCTGGTACGAGGTAGTCCAGGAAAAGATTATGTATCAATTCGTTGACCTCTTGCGGGGGATGAGATTAAGTATACATTGACTTCGAAGGGCCGCTCTGCTGAGATGTTGAATGCGAAATCAAGGCTGAAATTCAGATATATACTTGCGGTTTACGACGTGAATTCGGTTACTAGCGAACAGCGCAGACGCTAGAATATGCAAAGCTTAGAGGGAACTTCACTTTCTTACCTACTAAAGTTCCTTGGTTCTATCATGTAGACTTAGTCTAGTGGATATTTTCACTAAAATCTCCGCTACCTTAGAAGAAGTGATGTCTGTCGCTTAAGCAAGGAGCACTCCACATCCAGCTCTCCAACCCACGATACCAAAGACAGCTCTAATGAAGCGACCTCCCTAGTTCAAGATCTACCTGCGCTGTGCAATGAACCTCGCTCAAGCTTCCTGGTAGAAGCTAGTAACTCGGCATTGATTAGAATATACTGCTAGTAGCTCACCTGGCTGACCAGTTTCATATTACAGTTTTATGAAGGGAAATTCCCATCTCACCATGGTCTACCACATCTTAATAGCGAATCAGAAGACCTCAATCAATAAATATCCATTTTGTGATCCTCGAGGTGGTCGAAACAATAAAATCGTTACAAACATGTCCTATAAAGGTAAGGCAAGGTATTTAAAGCCGTGGGTATTCCTTTTCTGTACGTGAACTACCTTGCTACTACAGTCTAGAAATGTGACCTGACCGGACACAGAGTTTAGTGGTGGAAGAGACGGGTTCCTTGCTCGACGAAGGTAATGCCAAGCTTCTCCGCGGTCTCGAAGACAGGACCGTCATTTTGGCTACCGCTGGGAGCAGCAATGTACTTGACACCAGAGCGGGCGGCGCGGAAAACGTTGTCGATGAAGGGGAACTGGGGGATGGAAAGTGAGTAAGAGACCATGAAGACATTGTTGGTGGACTTACGAAAGCGTCCGAGGAGACTGCAACCTCGCTCAGCTGCTTGAGCCAGGATTCGCGCTCCTCCTGTGTGAATGGCGCAGGCACCTCCTCGAAGACGCGCTCGTACTCGGCCTGCTCAATCTCGTTACGAGGAGTCTGACCTGAGCACAGCAGGTCAATGGCGTTGCTCTTGTCAGCACGTTTGGTGCCTGCCTTCCATTTGATATTCAAGACACGTTCGTGGAAACGCATCCACCAGTTGTCGGTCTTGTCACCTGCAAGACGAGTGCAGTGGATACGGCTCTGCTGGCCAGCGCCCAGACCAACAACCTGACCATTAAGGGCGTAGCAGACCGAATTTGACTGGGTGTATTTGAGAGCAATGGTAGCCACGGTGAGATCCCTCAGAGCGGCATCGGGGAGGGTCTTGAGATCCTTAGGAGTAATGATGGTGTTGAAGGTCTTGGAGGGAGAAATAACAACGTCGTTGCGGTGCTGGTTAAGCTGAACACCATAAACAGTACGGGTTTCCTCACCGGCAGGCACGTAAGAGTCGTCCATTTGAAGGACAAGGTACTTGCCACCTTTCTTCTTAGACAGGATCTCGAGCGCCTCCTTTTCGTATCCAGGAGCGATGACACCGTCCGAAACCTCGCGGGAGATGATCTTGGCGGTGGTGACGTCCACAACATCGCTGAGAGCCAGGACATCACCAAAGCTGGACATGCGGTCTGCACCCCGAGCACGAGCATATGCCTGAGCCAATCCAGAGGACTCAATGCCGGCAATATCGTCGACCATGTAGACCTTGCGCTCCTTATCGCTAAGAGGGACACCTACAGCGGCACCAGCCGGCGACACATGCTTGAAACTCGCGGCAGCCGGGTATCCGAGAGCCTGCTTGAGCTCCTTGACGAGGGCCCACGCGTTGAGAGCATCTAGAAGATTGACATAGCCGGGGGAGCCGTTGAGTGCCTTGAAAGGAAGTTTGCCCTGAGGCATGCAAGCCGACGCAGGCTTCTGATGGGGATTGGTTCCGTAGCGAAGAGAGAGGTGCTTCTCGCCGTTCCCAGCATATTGCTTGCGGAAGAAGCCAGAGATGGCAGTATCGTAGTCCGCAGTGTGTTCGAAGGCCTTGAGGGCGTAGGATCGGCGGCTGGTCTCGGTGATCTCACCTGCCTCGAGTTCCTTGAGGAATTCGGGGTAATCCTGGGGATCCGAGAGAATGGTAACGCGGGAGTGGTTCTTAGCCGCAGCACGGAGCAAAGTCACACCGCCAATATCAATCTCCTCAACAGCCTCTTCGATGGTGACGTTAACCTTGTTGACGGTTTCTTTGAACGGGTACAGGTTGCAGACAACGAAATCGACCTTGGCGATGTTCTGATCGGCCAGATCCTTCTCGTCGGACTCAATATCACGGGCAAGAATACCGCCGTGGACGGCAGGGTGGAGGGTCTTTACACGACCACCCAGCATCTCAGGTGCGTGAGTGATAGCTGAAACATCTCTGATGTCCGTCAGTCTCTGGAATAATCATATAGCTGCTAGTAAATCCTTAATCGAATCGACAACCCAAATCACTTATACGAATACACGGATGCCGGTGAATGAGAACGCAC
The DNA here is from genome assembly GCF_000011425.1 of Aspergillus nidulans FGSC A4. NCBI lineage: Eukaryota > Fungi > Ascomycota > Eurotiomycetes > Eurotiales > Aspergillaceae > Aspergillus > Aspergillus nidulans. Next base: position 1,969,088 of record NC_066259.1, on the reverse strand, counting down.
TCAACTGGGAATCCTGCCTCCCGAATCATCCTCGCGGTACCACCGGAGGCGAGCAGGCGGACATTGTGCTTGGCAAGGCCTTTTGCCAGGTCCAGAAGACCGGTCTTGTCGTAGACAGAGAGAATAGCTAGAGAAAATGATTCGAATCAGTCAAGGATTTCTTTATTTACACAGCAGTGAAGCCAGAGAAATGTAGACTGTGGGGAAACAAGACCCAAGTCTATACTTGGAAGAGAGCTGGGGAAGTTCCAAATGCAGCTTAGGAAAGACCCGAGAATGATGGAGGTGACGAAAAAGCTCAATGGCTTACCTGACTTTTGCTGAGACATCCTGAAAATTGACGGCAATTTTCTGAACCCCAGAGGGAGAAGAGAAGTCAGACAGGGCCGATCAAGAGAAAAAGAAAGGCAAAAAAGATCGGGACAGTCAGGAGCTCCCCCACTCTGATCTACCCCTCAATTGTACAATTTTTCGATGACGAACTGTTCACAATGAAATATATGGCGAAGAGTATATGCTTAGAGCCACTGTGATAGAAGAAGATGAGTCGATTGCATTTTTTTTAAATGTCTTCCTTCGCGGAAAATAGCTTTTATTCCCTCTTTCCTGCCATCGCGGGGCACGCCGCTTTCGGAGCCCTTACATTTCGAATCTGAAGTAATACTCAAGAGTACATGTGCGCATAATGCGGCTGACAAAGAAAAGTCTCATTGACGTTATTCACTCGCCAATAGCATCATCACGTGAAATAACGTGATGCACCGCGCACAGACCACTGCGCGGCAAACAAAAACGAGCACCGAAAATTCCTCCCAATTTACTTTTTTCTCTTTTCTTTTACATGAACAACGCAAAATTCACATTCTTTCAAAAGCGTTCCTACAAAGGAAACTATCTTCTAGATAGGGACCTATGAAGTACGGAAATCGTCATATAGAATGGAGACAGACTGCAATGCAGAGTATCGATCTTGGGTGCAGTGTCTGCCTGGCCATAAGGCTCTATGGGAGGGACTGCAATGATTGGTTCTACAGACTTTGGAAAGCTGTGATTCTATGAATCACCCTGTAGCGTAGTGTACCGTTTTGTTAAACTCCGCCTTTGGCTGGGTTTATATTCCGGCCGTGACGGACGTATGCTGCTTGATGTCTTCAAATTTCCAAACTCGGTATCAAGGGCATATATCAAAATGAAAGAGTAACAGGACAGAGAGCCTTGTCTGGAGACATTTATTCGCTTCTGATGAAAAAAAGACTGAAAGGCTGGACCTGGATTCAGCCCTTCATAGTTTCACGACGAGACTCTCCCGCAAGCTGCCTGCCAATGTTTCCAAAGCATACGCATGCGCAGAAGAGAACACTAGCAATCCACGTCCGAACCGCCATACTCTCCTGGGTGAGTCTTGCCCCTGGTGTGGCTTCTGGCCCGACCCCATTGAGCGAGGGGATAACGGGTGCTGAACCCTCTGTTGCTGGAATTAGACCAGGCTTAAGACCAAGCAGGAGGCTCATTCCTCCGATAGCGAGGGTTGTCGATAAGATGAAGCCGGTCTTGGTGCGGTCGATAAGATACCACAGCACAGGGTTGGCCAGGGCTAGTGTTAAAGATGCTTGGGTTGTGGACTCCCAGGGGGTGCGACGCTGAATAAACAGAAACATATGTTAGCTTCTTGGGTTTGGATAATGTCCATATAACAGGAAAATTTACCATGGCAAATGCAATTCCCACAAAAGCTCCAACGCTACGAACAACCGCAGACCAGGAGAGAGCAAGCTCCGCGGAATCATTGCTCGACTGCTTCTCTTGTGCGATAGCTCCGCCTAGATACGAATCCAGCCAGGGAAGCACATTCCCAATGGCAACACCAGTAAAGCCCCAGAATCCCAAATATTCCCACGACCCGTAGAAATGAGTATATTCCAGCTTGACCGGGGTGATCCAGTGATTTTCGTGCAGATGAATGGTAATAATACCGTAAACGACGCCGAAGGCAAAGAGTAGCGCGCCGCTGATCGTCTGAGGCAGGATAACGCCACGGAACAAACCGTGGCTGAGACGCGACCGGGTGCGGAGAACAGCAGCAGACTCAGTTCTGCTTCGGGCCAGCGTTGGCTGAACTTTGGGGATGTCTGGGCTGGAAGGCTGTACGTCTGCTTCTGTTCCCCAGGCACTGTCTTCATCGCGAGTACCTTCAAAGGCTGTCGGAGAGTAGATACCATACAGTGTCGGCGATGTGAGGTTCATTATAGACCCATTTCGACTGATGGCGGCCGAGCCAGGTTCTTTGGGAGTTAGGGTGTCCATGTTTGAGGGTTCTGCAGGAGTAGACGATCCGGAGGAGTCATTGACGCGAAACACGCGCTGCGGACGCGGGCGAAGGACGCGGGCTTCGTCGTCAGACATGATGGATAGACGTGCTGGCAAGAATAAAGCACTGGGAAGGGTGATCGGTGGACGAGAAGCTGAAGAGCAAAAAAGGGACGGAGACCGGAGCGGAAGCGGGAGGCCGGGGTGGAGTTGTTGAGCAATGAAAGTTTGCTGCTACCGGCGGCGGACGTCCTAATCGATAACTGGCCGTAGGAGACAAAGGACGAGACTGTTTGACTCAACGTCTAATAGTAGCTACAGTATCTCATAAGGTTTGCTATGGTAGTAGTCTCAAAGTAGAAGAAGAGAAGAGGAGAAATGTGTCGCTAAGAGTGGAGCATTAACACATGCAAAAGCAACTGGGGGAGGTCACGATTTAAGTATCAGTTGTCGGGCTGGAGTCTGCTAACAAACTGAAATGCATTAGTACTGTACCGAGTAATACCGGATCAGGTAGACAGTTGAAGGTTGCTGGTAGTCAATGCGTTCCTGGCTGAAAAGGCGAATGGTCGTCTCCAGAACTCTGATTACTACGGTAGGTTATGCGGAGGATAAAGCTTTGCTGAGCGCCTCGGTAGATCTCTTCAGTTCAAACAATCCAGGTCATGCGCTACACGCGGCCAACGAGCGTCGAGAGTCATTTTCACTCAGCTTCTTTGTTGTGTCGATCACTGCAAGATTTTAGCCTTTTCCAAACGCTAGCCTGCTGGACGTCATGAAATTGATTTTCAATTGCTGAATATCCATTCTTTGGACGACCCGTGTGACGGCAAGCCACACTAGGTCACTATACAGAATCATTACAAAATATGGAAGAGGGTTTGTTTCTTTCGGCTGTGCCACCTGGCCCAACGGTGTTATTCTGGGCCAGGCACAGGGGTGTATTGGCTTCTATTGAGACGCTTGACTATAAATCTAAATAGAAAAATAACAGGGTTTGGTTAAGAAGTAACGAATAAGGCATTGACCCCGGTGGCAAAGCTAGTGCAATGCTGGGTGCAACCAACACAAGGGACTCCAGCTTTTCGAAAGGGCAGCTTCGGAAAAACAAAGAAAGAGAACGCATTGCAGTCTGTCACGGCAGGGGTAGAGACCTGAATGGGCCCATTTCCGGTGCTCAATTCCACCCCGGCTTGCCGTTAGCCATCTCGGGCCCCGAAACATCGCTTGCCGCGTAGCGACCTTCCCCGCCGGGTGCAGATAAATTATCGTCACCCTCGACATCCATTTCGTCAAGTTCCTCATCTTCCGCTTCTTCCTCCTCTTCATCGGATGACAAAGCATCGTCGGCGTCTCCGCCTAAGAAGCTGTCGTCATACCCTAGTTCGGCGGGCCGCGAGGGTTCAAGTCCACGGGGCGGGATGTCATCTTCATCGCCGCTACCTTCGCCCAGAAGCTCCCGGTCAATGTCATCAAGACTCTCCTCCCCTTCCAAGTCCCCTTGTACTGGAGAGAGGGCATCATCTCGACTCGGTGTCTCCAGCCCAGTGTTGGCGCCAAGAGAAGTTGCTGCAGCGACCTTCTCATCGCGCGGATTCCGGCTTCGGTTGCCTTTGGAACGGGCTGCAGCTGTTTTGGGAGTCGAAGCCGATGGAGTGGACGACGCCGCCGCCGCAGCCCGAGCGAGCTTGCGCTTAGCGTTACGCTGGGCTCGGGCTCTGCTGCTTCGAGATGACACCTTTCCGTCTACATCGCCGTCAAAGTCCATTGCTTCCTCTCTTGCCTTCTGGCGTTCTTCTCGTTCTTTTTTGCGGTCCCTTCTCGGTCCGTTGGCATGTTCATAGTCCCACCGGTCTAGTCGCCTAGATGCCTTGCGGATGACCGACAAGAAATAATTCGCACACTCGCCAAAATCCTCTTCTTCCTCTGGATTAGGCAACAGACCTCCCTTTCCCCAGGACTTATCATCGTCCGTGTCATAACCATCAGGTAAGTTCTGCAGCAAGCGCCCGTAGCGTGCAAAAGGTATTTCAGTTAGTCTCTTCGCACGAAGTAAGCGATACGCTTCCCCTTTCCGCTTGGCCAATATGTACTCAATGCGTTGTCTTCGGTTTCGTTCGACAGCCAACTGGTGTTGGGTGAGTGGGCGGGGTCGTCGGCTTGAACCTTGGTGATGTGGGGAAGCTTCTGTAACGAACCGGTTCAAAATAGGATAGCCTGAACCTGGAGGTGCTGGGGACGCGGCATCGGGGGTGTTTTCTGCCTTTGTCCTCAATACAATACGCGGCGATGGGCCATCAAGACTGCCACTTTGGTAGGCGTAATCTTCGTCCCTAGGCATCTTCAGAGTGGAGCGGATAGATCCATCAGGATTTCGAAACTCGATGAGATCATCGGAGTCCGCCGCTGCCCTGTATGCATCCCCTTTGTTGCTGAATTGACGAGAAGGGATTTTAGTACCTAAATATGTTAGTGACGCAGCATGGCATGTATGTGGATTGACGAAGCGCAACATACCAGGCTCCATCTGTTTCAAATATTGGAACTCCCAATACGGCACTAGATATACCGTTAGTATGAGCTCTTGATGAATCGGCAGAAACATACTCTTTTTGGGACGTTTGGGTGCTCTAGGGGTTGGCTCTTCTTCCTCTAGAATCCCTAGATACAATGTCAGCTACGTTGTGGAGACACACGGTGAGATGTTGGCTTACTTTTGCGTTCCAAGCGCTTCTCTTCCCCGTATTCGATCTCGGATTGAGTGTCAACATTCTCCTCATTCGCCTGCTCTTCGGTGAGGATTTCAAAAGAGGGAACCTTGATCGGTAGACCTCCGGTTCCCTCGCCCTCCAACCCTGGACCGAAGGGATTATTGAGGGCAGCCTCGCGGGAGAAGTCACTCTCCAGATACCACCACATGAGCCAAAGGAAGGCCTTCGCCCGAGATTTGCTGCTTAAGGTTGATCGCATGACGAGATCAAAGAAATCACGGGGCGGGAAGAAATGCATCTCAGACACTTTAGGCGCATATTGTGCGAGGACGAATATCAGGTTTACCGGATTGGTACGGGGAACGTTTTCGCGCTTTATCTTATCCAGAGTATTTGGTTGATCCACATCCTCAGACGCACCCTTGAGGATGGACTTAAGGCGGGGGGCGTCTTGTAACTGCTTGTACGCGTTCGGGTCCTGATGCGCTTGTAACGAAGGAATTGAGTGGTAGGTTCGCAGCTGAGCACGCATTTCGGGAAAGACTGACATCGAACAAGGTAAGTCCCATGCCAAATAATCAATAATTAAGCAGTAGACATCGGCAACATACAGTTGAGGGTCGTATTCATCCGTCCAAAATTGACCAACAGGCAAACCATGGCCATATTGATCGCCGCCTGCTTATCGCTCTGAAGCTTGTCCTTGAGAATCTTGCTCGTCTTGCTGCTCCTAGCCATAGCATCGATGTAAATATCTGCAAAATCCATATTTTTCTGTCCATCTGGCCAACGAGTGAAGACCGGCGTCTTGTCTTCAAAGACGAGCTTAAGAAACTGATACTGGATATCTTTGCGCCACAGAGGGATACCGTCCTCCTTTTTTAAATGCCTGATTTTGTTCCCAGAGTAGACTGAACCTATCGTCCCATTCGGTTGACGTCTCGTGCCGACAGTCATGTTGTGAATTTGTTGCTCATCGTGAGGTTCGGATTGCGCAAACGAATCGTCCACGCCTGCGCTTTCGACATCAGCCATTACGTATTGAGCGGCGGAGGCGTTGATGTAAGAAGGATTGAATATTTCGTTAAAAGTTAACGTATGATGCTTTCTAGCGACGTTTTCAACCACACGTCCTGGACTAGGTCAACGGGCAGGGCAGAAATCGGAATTGCTATAAAGCGGATGGAGTAGATTAAATCGATGGACGAATGAGCGAGGAGGATAATGGCGGTAAAGGCCAATCAGGGATGAAGAAAAGGGAAAGAGAGAAAAAGATGGCGGAACGAGATGAAAGGAGATGGGTGAAAGGGGTAATGGAGAGTGAAGAAGAGCTTGGAGCGTGAGCTAGGATTGCTGCGTGAGTCGTTGGAACGCGACTCTCCTTTACTCAAAAAGTCCCGTACAGCCGCTCCAAATTCATTATGGTACATCAACGCCATGCGAATTTTACGGCTAGTACGCCGAGATACAGTAAATTTTCGTGCACGGATCCTCAGCCAATTCACAAGAGGCTTTTACTTACTCCCTGCGTATGATCTGCGCTACATACAGTACATACTACAGCATTCAAAGACAACTCGTCAAACGTCAAACTTTTTTGTAAATTGCGACTAGCTCCTTCTCGAAACCCAGTTCCATAGCAAGCCGTCTTCGGCAAATCGCGACTGACATGCAATGATAAATTACGCCATTCAACCACGAATAGTGCCAGCGAAGAAGCTCCCAGCAGCCTCCACGGATCCGAGTAATGATCAAAACATCAGAGAGATTCCGTTCAATGTCAGCCTCCACAAGACACCTGTAGATTTTGGTGGAACCAGCAGCAAGCTAACGCCAGATATAATGCAAAGAATCCCTTCTTTCTATCACCCATCCGTCATGATTTCGTATACCACTGTTTTGTAGACGTGATGTGAAGAAACCAGTACTCGGCGAAGAAGGCCCTAGGTCTTCTCGTGAAAAAGAAAATAAAATGAGAAATAAGAGAACACACGAGGCCCTGGTTCCGTAGAGGTCATCTTTTGTCCCGCAAGCCTTTCACTGCGCCAGAAATGACCCATTAGAAGTTGAACATGAGGATGACCTAGGTCAGAGAAGGAGATATGGTTTCGAAAGAAACAATAGGAACCACATTCGCGAATGAAACCAATGGCGAGAAAACGAACACTTCCCCCTTGAGAGGAAACCGAAATCGATAAAAACAACTCTATGTAAGACACGGTCGATGCAGTTGCTGTAGCACCAAGCAGAGGAAAATCATAAAATGCACTTCGCTTCACACGAAAAAGTCGGATAGCCTGCTCGGCACGCGTCATCAATCTCCATATGGCCACCTGAGAACGAAATGGGTATCTGGTAGAAGCGGTCGTAGGAGAAAGTCAACGCAGTCTATGATGTTCATGCAACGCTGGCTCGAGAACCCTCGACCACGACTTGAAACAATCGAGAGTCGAACAACGAGCCCAGACCACATCGAAGGCCATGTCTAAACAAAAAAAAAAAAAAAAAAACCGGAGGAACAACAAGCAAGATTGAAAAATGCGTGAAGTAGCAAATAACACCGCAAATTGCTCAAGGGGGATCAACGAAAAATAAAAAGAGATTCTAAATGAGTCGTCGCAGTCATGACAAAGCCGGTCCCGAGATGCACTAATGGAGTAACAACCTCCGGACTTGTTCTGATCGTATCCCGTAACCACCAGGGAGGTAAGAGACAAAAAGAAAAAAAAAAAGGAGCCAATCAGACCCAGCGGCCGCGTCAAAACCACAACCTATCGTTTACCACCAGGAAGAAGGTCCAGTAGAACCAGACGGGTTGCCATAGCCACCACCGCCGTAGCCACCTCCATAGCCGGCGCCGCCGTAAGAAGGAGCACCACCATAACCACCACCGTAGTTGCTCGCTGGAGCGCCGAAACCACTACCGCCGCCATACGAAGGAGGGCCACCCATGCCACCGCCCATGCGACGCATGTCCCGAGTGGCGTTAGCGCCGCGGCCACGACCTCCACGGCCTCCGCGACCGCCATATCCGCTGCCTTCACGCGCAATACTCTCCAGGAAAGAGGGAACTTCCTGGTGAGCCTCCTTGAGCAGGTCAATTAGATCACGGACGACACCACGGTTGCCACGGTTAAAGAAAGCAGTGGCGATACCGGTGTTACCAGCACGACCGGTACGACCAATGCGGTGGACGTAGTCGTCGATATCGGTAGGAAGATCATAGTTGATAACATGGGTGACGTTAGGAATATCAAGACCACGAGCAGCGACAGCAGTAGCAACAAGGATCGGGTAGCGACCGGAGCGGAACATTTCAAGGGCACGCTCACGCTCACGCTGAGTGCGGTCACCGTGAATGGCAGTGGCGGGGAAACGTTGGTTGATGAGGAATTCGGAAAGAGCATCAGCCATACGCTTAGTCTCAACGAAGATAAGAGTGAGGCCAGTAGTGCCGTGGGTGTGGAGAATATCCAAAAGAACAGAGCGTTTGTCGTGGTCCTCAACGTATTCCACCTTCTGGGTAATGTTCTCCGAGGTGGACCCAACACGACCGACGGACAGGAAAACGTAGTCCTTCAGGAAGTCACGGGCCAGCATCTGGATATCCCGAGGGAAGGTGGCCGAAAACATGAGAGTCTGGCGGTCGTTAACGTTGGGCATATCTTCTCCTTCCACGATACGACGAATCTGGGGCTCGAAACCCATGTCCAACATGCGGTCAGCTTCGTCAAGAATGAGGTACTTGATGTTGACTAGAGAGATACGGCCTCGCTCGATGAGGTCGACAAGACGACCGGGTGTAGCAACGAGGAGATCGCAACCGCGCTCGATCTGGCGCAGTTGAGAGCCAATATCAGCACCACCATAGACTACGCAAGGGCGCACCCATGAGCGGTAAGCAAACTTGCGGGCCTCGTCAAAAATTTGGGAAACGAGCTCACGAGTGGGAGCCAGAATGAGCGAAGTTGGGTATGCCTTGCGCTGGCGACCAAATTGGCCAGCTGCCGAAGGAGGGGGGGCGGCAGGACCGTTCTGGTAAGCCTGAGACAAGATGGGGAAGAGGAAACCACCTGTCTTTCCGGAACCAGTCTGAGCGCAAGCCATCAGATCACGGCCGTTCATGACAATAGGGATCGAGTACTTCTGGACAGGGGTGGGGGTCTGGTAGCGGGCGAGGGCAATATTAGAGATGAGGTGGTCGTCCAAAGGAGGATTGGTGAATGTGTTCACGGGCTCGGGGACATCGTGACCGGACGCCTCGACGGGGATATCATCATAGTTGGCGAAATTGATACCAGTGTTCTGCTTGGTTGGGTCGTTGGGAACACCGAAGAGTTCGCGCTCCAGACGGGGGTTCGGCGGACCAGGGATATGCTTGCCGTCGCGCCACTGGCCATCTCCGGATCCTCGGGCTGAGGCACCAGCGTAGCCGCCTCCATGACCTGGGTTTCCGTAAGCATTTGGGTTGAATAATGGACGACCGGCTTCAGTGGCAGTCCAGCCGGAGTTGGTGTTGGTGTTACCATTGGGACCACGGGGGTTGAAGTCAGGAGCATTGGCGTTAGCCCAGTTGCCGCCACGGGGGCCTCTGTATAGGTGACGGTTAGTGAGCTGACCTGGGATCTGATGAAAATAAAGGTGTAGACCGACTATCGCACACATACCTAGGACCGCCCCATGAGCCCCCTGTAGGACCAGGGGGGGGAGCAGAAGCGCCATCCCCATTGGCGTTAACCTGGCGCTGGCGGAGGTGTGGAGGAATGTAGGCAGCACGGCCTCCAGAGGGGGGACCTCCAGGCGCAGGCGCATGCTGAGAATCGTTGAGGGTAAGGCTTCCCATATTCAAGCCGTCGGCCATTTCTGCGGTATTTCACGAACTAACTCAATCCACCACGAGTAAGCTAGAAGAAGCGCGAAAGACGGGAGACCAGATAAAAGACGTACAACGTAAAAAGTTGGGAAAGTGAGCTTCTCAAAAAGTGCGTATGTGCTCTCGCTTCCGAAGGACCGAAAACAGTCGATATTTCCTCGCGGTTTTGGGCAAAAGAGAGCTGTAGAATACCAAAGCAAGGATTCCCGTAAGGCTCTATCAAGCAATAGAACACAAGAATCAGATGGCAAGTGAAAGTGTGTGAATGACAGAAACAAGGTGATCTCCTAGATCTAACCCTCTATGAAGTACAAAAGGGGCGAAAAAAAAGGAAATCAGTAAAAGAAAGGGATGATATGTAGGTCGGATGATGAAACGAAAAACACTTCTGTGGTTATTGAGTTGGAGGGGAAGAGGGTTTAAGGAGGATGAAGAGTGGAAGAAAAGAGAGCAGGAAGGTTTGTGGGAGAGGGAGAGGAGGCAAGAAAGGCTTAGTCCGCAAGACTTGCAGTGTTGCTTCACCAGCGTATTAAATTACTGTCAGTGGAACTACGCAAAAAAAAAAAAAAAAAAAAGAGAGTAATACGGTGTCACTGTTTGGGTCTTTTCTCTGCTAGAAAGTTGCCTTCGTCTTAGTCAAGCTGTTACAGCCAGTGGCTCCGATTGGGTTTTTTTCTCTTCTCACAACGAAGGCGAAAAAGACCCCAAAAATTCTTTACTCCATGCCAAAAGTTGGACTCCACAATTACAACGCTCTCGTACAGCAACGGGCTGGCCACAGCGGCTGGTCCATGGACTCTGTCTATTAGCTCCGTAACATGCTAAGATGTAGTTTAACTAACTCTGATGTTTTACAAAGTACAGAGAGAGGACTAATCCATGAATATCTCCATATCCATCTTGGTCAGTGGCCACTTAAACTAGGGAGTAGAGCATGTTACTCCATTATAGTTGTACTGCCTCTCTGGCCTATCCCCAACCTATGATGCAAGGTCATGTCTGTAACAGGGTTAGCCAAACGATAATTTGCCCGGCAGGAATAATTCTCAACATATCTACATCACAGTTTAGACCAAACCCGCCCCGGGCTTTGCCACTGATATGCAAGTCGGCGTCATGTGACCAGCTTTGCCACTGCTCCGGCCAGGTGGTATATTGGGGCGGGAGTATGGGGAAATATTACGGACGATGATCGGCTTGACGAATGTGTACGGGTTAACAGTGTACGATTTTGAATTCAATGGTGTTATTTAGACAATGTTAACTTCCTGTTTCTTCCCGCTGAAGTCCTTGACCTTCCTCTTGTTTTTCAACAGGTGTAACACCACACCTACAACCACGACCAAAATTGCGACTCTGGAAAACATAAAAGAAGAGTGGTCAAAAGTAGCTGGCAAATCTGCTACTTATCTGCTACTTTGAGTCGTATCGTAAGGTGAAGATGAAGGGCTGCTCGGCAAGGCTTTTCATAACAAAACCCATCAGCATCGGGCATTCTATGACGGAGATAGAGCGAGGCACGCCTTTAAAGCTCGTTGTGGCTACCTTTCTTGTCACCTTCGTTCGCGACGTCGGCCTCCATCTCCAATTCGCCGCTCTTGACGATCTTGACGTCCTTGAGGGGCCTGTCGTTGCGGCCCTTAGGAACGTTCTGGATCTTGTCGACAATATCGTAGCCCTCGAGAACCTCACCGAAAACGACGTGCTTGCCATCGAGCCAACTAGGCAGAGTGTCAATCCATCATTATTCATATTAGGGTGACAGTGTAACTTACGGGGTGACAGCAGTGGTGATAAAGAACTGAGAACCGTTGGTGTCTTTCCCGGCATTGGCCATGCTCAGGAGACCGGTCTTAGTATGCCTCAGCTTGAAATTCTCATCTTTGAACTTCGCACCGTAAATCGACTTTCCTCCGGTACCTTGTTGGAGATTGGTTAATGTCACACGCTAATATCTCCGCAATTCGGTGATCATAGCTTACCATCGCCCCTGGTGAAGTCACCACCCTGAATCATGAAATCCTTGATCACACGGTGGAAGTTGGACCCTTCATATCCAAAGCCCTTTTCGCCGGTAGCGAGAGCACTTGAATAAATACTGTCAGTATTGCTAAAGCCGCTGGAGTTCAAGTAACTCAAAAGCCATACCGGAAGTTCTCAGCAGTCTGTAGTTTCTCAACTCAGCATATGTAACAGTCGGAGGAGAGAGGGATACCTACCTCGGGCACAGTCTTCCCATAGAGTCCCAACACAATTCGTCCTAGACTCTCATCTCCATGCTGAATATCGAAGTACACCTACAAGATCCGTTGCGTTATTAAGCCAACACAAGCCGCCGAGCGTCAGGGCAATCTCACCTTGTTGGTGATTTTCGGTCCGCGGGGCTCAGAGGCATTAACAAGAGCCAGGCCAAGAGCCACGACTAGGAAGAAAGATAAGAAAAGGCTCTTAAGGCTCGTCATCGTCCACAGGTTTCCAACCGCGCCGAATATGGTAGGTGAGAGCTGGTTTAAAGACAAGGAGGAGTTCCGGAGCTCAATTCGCGGAGGACAGCTTGCCTTATCAATGGACAGCGGACTAATTAGCGGTAATTTACATCTCGATAACACTCTTAACTTAGCTGCATAATTGCAGCCTAAGGCCATAGATGGTCCGTGCTCAAGGCTCCAGATTGCAAATTAGGCTTAAAGATACCGGAAGAACGCTGTTGCGGGACTCAATTTCTCGCGCTACCATCCAGAGCAAAGAAGCCGCTTGACACAGACCTGGATCATTGAGACGACACGAAACAACCGCCAAAATGGTATGCCGGATATTATCATTTTATTTCCTTTCATAAACTGACCGCAAGCCAGGTCTTCATCTTAGGCGTGAACTTCCCCGAGGGCCAGCTCGTCCAGGCAAGAACCCCCGTTAATGAAGCCTCGATATGCGGCGCTTTGGTCGTCTGGCCTCAGACCTAACCAAGTTTGTCTATTTAGAAGTCTCTTCAGAAATTTTTCGGTGTCGGCCCGCAAGTCTCATCGCGCATCATGTCCCGTTTCCACATCCACCAAACATGCAAGGTCGGCGAGCTGGCCAACAAACAGGTCCTCGACCTGACGGCTGTGCTTTCAGAAATGAAGATTGAGAACGATCTCCGACGACAGGTTCTCGATGACATCAAGCGGTTAAAGGAGACTGGAACTTACCGTGGCCGGCGCCATGCGCTTGGACTGCCGGTTCGAGGACAGAGGACAAGAAACAACGTAAGTTTATCCATGCTCCTAATGCTGACCTTGAGAAGTAGTATACTAATTCAGTTGCTCTAGAACAAAATAGCCATCAGGCTTAACCGTATTGATAGACGACTTTAAATGTGAACTTCAGGGTGTGGCTCGGTTCGCTCTGGTCGCTCTGGCGGCTGGTTTAGGTTATTGTGCAAGGGCATGGCAAGGCGTTGTATGTTAGTATTATGTATTTTTCAGGATTGATACTTTTATTCCCCTAGAGATCGACGGAATGTAACGGAAAGATGTTTATCAGTTTGTAGCATGATGCCAGAGATTAAACTTTTGTTTATATGTAGACTTCAAATCTGTCTTTATGTAAACTTAACTAGAAGACAATACGCCCTCGCCGCGGTTGATTTGAATTCGCTTGTCTTCACCGGCGCTCACAATGCCCACCTCACGATCCCAGCACACGCTAAAGACTTTGACACCCTCACCTCCCACGCGCTTGCTGTTCGCCTTGCCCTCTTCCTCCAAGCTCTTCCGTGAGATAGAATATACGCTTTCACCCACGGCACCGCCTTTATCTGTTTTCGTAGCACGCAAATCCCAGATTCGACATGTACCATCGTGACTACCACTAATAAGGCCATATATGCTGTGCGGGTCCCGAGCTAACGAAACCACGGCATTTGTATGACCCCGGAGAGTCATGGCCGAAATTGTTGCTGCTGACGCACGGGGATCTATGAGAGTGATGTGACGGGCAGATGTTCCAGTGGCGAGGAGGTTGTGATCGGGCAGGTGCTGGAGCGAAAGAAGCGAGTGGGACGTTGTGCGCGTATCTACTAAAGCGGCGGTAACAAGATCCCAAGTACGCAGCGAGTGATCCCAAGACACTGAATATCCGACTGTCGAGTCTCTGGCGTCGAATATTGCATCGGACACAGGTGCAGTATGGCCAGATAGGAGGGCCAGGGGCCCGCGTTGTGAGACGCTCACGGAAGCATTTAACTTCCTCCTTTTTGAGGTTCTCGAGGCAGCTGATGGAAGTAGACTTTCAGGAGCGGCTGGAGCGTCTGATTTCTTGGTCGACCAGAAACCAACGTTGTGGTCCGCCGAAGCCGAAAGTATGCGATTTGTGGATGCATGTACGGCTAACGAGTTGATTCCTGACTTATGTCCATACAGCTCGACTTGCGGGACAATCTTCCCAGAGAAGCCATCTTCGGCCTCAGTATACTTCCATAAGCGCACTGTCCGGTCGAGACCTGCCGACGCAATTGAGCTCGGAGAGATGAATTTGGCGGCTTTGATAGAGGAAATATGCCCACCATCGGTCGGTGACGGCGAAGTTGCGATCACCTGGGAAGACATGTTCCAAACTCGAAGAAACCCGTCATAACTACCAGAGAGAATCCGCTCCTGGCCACGGGCTATAGCATCTGAACCTGCCGAAGCGGGCGAAGATGTGGAGAGTACATCGATAGAGCTTACCCAGTCGTCATGCTCAAAGGAAGCGATATGCAAAGGCGGTATTAATGCGCGAACATATTCAATCTCCAATGTAGTTTCCGCTGATATCCCATTCGCAGTAAGGTATTCATCTATCGACGTCCGGAGAAAGGATCCGTTGATAAGGAATTCGAACGGGATCGGCTTGTCATTACCCAGAAGATTATTCACCAGTGTCGAAAGTGCATATCGCTTCAAACCTGTATAATCGAGTGGATCAGTATACTGGCTGATTAGGCAAGCTGCGAACAGATGACTGACCGGTAGGAACTAAGATTGGGCCTGTGTTGTCAGGCAAGGCAATATCCTCTTGTTTACTGGTGAGCTGCACGCGCACTTGCCGCTGAGCGGCCTGCGATGAGACAGAAACTTGGCTGGTGTCCATATTCCAACCGTGAGTTCAGGGAAGATTATCTCAATGGCGACGAAGAGTTCTGCGCATCTGCGTCGGACAGAAAATCTCCGCTTTGGCGAGGAAAAAAATTACGGCGGGCGACACGGCCAATTTTGCAAAACGCGGAAGTTCCCCGCATACTGATCTAGACCAGCAAGACTCTGAGCATTAGAATTGATTCAAATGAAGCGCAATGAAAAAAAAAAAATGACAATCTATGTTTATTACTATCAGCCCCTAGACACTCTCTTAATTTCAGCGATGGCCCTCCTTCGATGGTCAGATTCTGCAAAAAGGGCCTCGATCAAATCCACAACCTCATCCGCTGAGAATTCGAGGGACAGCTCTCCCTCCAGCCACAAGAATTTGATATCGGCCAGAGAACTTTCGAGTATGTTAATCAAGTACTGAAATTTGAGCCAGTTTCGCACATAGACAGCGGTCATGGGTACCGGTTTAGCGTCATCCGAATGCTCAGGCAGAAACAAATCCTCTAAATTCGATAACTGATTGCAGAAGGAAACCAGTTTCTGGGACTGCGACTCCGATATATCGCCTAGGTCCTCAATGTCGACAATGATTTTCTCAGCTACTGTCGATACAAGAGACCCGATTGCCTGAAGTAAGGCTGAATGGGAGAGGATTGGCTGCCACTCCTTGTAAACAGTCCGTAGTCTATCCACGGTTGCGCGCACAGCGTTTTCGCAGTCCCCAAGAAAAGGTTGCTCCGAGCATTGACTGAAGCCCTGGGCACCATCTAATAAGTCAGTAACGATGGTTCGCTGTGTCTGCATCTCTTTACTATAGGCCAGTTTGCCGAACTTCTCAAGTGCTTCGATGTCGCCATCAAGTCTTGAGAGTTGATGGTTGTTGGCGACTTGACGGACTTGGTCTGCCAGGTATAAACTGTCATTGTAAAGGTACATCTGGCCAGCGTTGAGTTTGAGACCGTAAAAAGACGGCGCCACTGCCTTGAACATGGCAAGGATAAGGGTTGGGATGGCAAGGAGGCCGGCTCCGGAGGAGGATACGAGTGTGCTGGAGTGCCTACCATTGTTGTTAGTTGAGACCAGCCAGTTGGAATCGGTTGAAACATACGAAGGTTTAGATATGATCTCAAAGTCTGAGATCTGTTGGCGGATAATCTGAAATATAGAGTAAAGGCACATCGGTAATTGTGTAATACTCCCTCAATGTTATCTCCTTCGAAGTTGCGTCACCCCGATCTTCATTGGCCCTGGCAGATTCTGCTGTAGTGTTCCCCGTCTGAGGATTCTCTTCCGCGGGCTGACCTTCGTCTTCGTCGTCCTCTCCCCAACCCCAAGCATCCCCGGTTTCATCATCGTCAACCCCTGATGCATCATTAGGTTTGGTGACCTTCGGGTCATCTGTATCATCGTCCAAGCCCCAGGCGCTAACGTCTTCTTCGTCGTCATTGTTTTGAGCATTTTCTTTCTCGTCATCCCAGCCGGCGTCCCAGTCATCCGAAGTTGAGTTGTCTAATAATACCTCATCTGTTTCAGAGACTTGTCTCTTTTCGATTCTCTCTACCTGCCTCGAGTCCCCTTTACTAGCAGCAAGCACCTTACGGACCTGATCCAACGAGTCAACTCTTCGCCTAGTCAGCCATAAACGAGGGGCTTGAGTGGTCCAGGAAACCAGTTCCTCTTGACCGTGCAGACCAAGTGACTCTATCGTCTTGGTAAATTGAAGGACGTGCTCCAAGGTGGCCTCAAACTCGCCCAAATCAGCTAGCTTTGTCGGTATGGCAGTTGACAGCCAGTGAGATATTATATTGGACGAAATAGCAGGAATCAATGAGTCAGAAAGGGGTGTTATGATTGACTCAGGTAGAGACCGGCGGAGAAATTCGAGAACTTGGACAACATAGTTCAGCACATCTGAAACTGAAGCTCGAGACGGTTCAGGATCGACGGATATCAACGACTCTTCAACCTGAATTCCGTGGCTATACCCATCGTTATTGGGAAGCAATATTGGGTCCAGAAGTGCAAAAAACAAGTCCTTCTGAAATTGGTTATTCACTGAGGTAAGTTGATCCAAGCGCTCTAGAGCAGAGATAGTCTCTTCCAGTGCACCACCTGCTCATCGCTTAGTGCTCCGCCGCGCTAAACATGGGAGAGCGTATAACTCACGAGAGATAACCAGCTTTCCTTTTTCGCTGTCAAGTTCCAAGTGACGCTGCCATCGGCTGCGGAGGGACTCCACGATTTCCCGTCGCATCGTGGCGACATTTTCAGTTAATATTACCATCACATTAGTCTTCTTGAAACAGCTGTCTATGTTTATGGCATGCTCAATTTCCTCCAGCTGGTCAATCGTGGCCGTGATTTTACCATACTGATCAAGAGGCCGTATGGCGTCTAGTTGTTGACAGAGGCCCTGGACCTGCTCTAGTGTGTCCGTCACAGCCTGGTTGAACACAATTTCCCTCTCAACGAGTTCAACTTTCGCAGCCGCATCCTCAACTTTCAGCTGCAACGGCCTCGTTTTCTCGTGCTGCTTAACAATTTCCCGCGCAGTTAATCGCGATTGTTCGAGATCTGAGTGCAGCTGTTTTGCTTGTAATATCCATGCATCAATGTCGAGATCAGTGTCCTGACTTAGCGAGCTTATCTCTGCCTAATTACCGAGAGTTAGAATTCCATTGACGCGGGTGTTGGACCTGGAATCTCAGGTATGGACTCGCTGCAATGCTTACCTCTACCTCGTCTCTGGCCTGCGTAATGAGCTCCAGTTCCTTTGAAAGAGCTGAAAGCGGGAATTCAGCTGCTACGACCTGCTCCGAATCTGGATATGTGCCCTCAGAAACAAAGTCCAGGACTGCGTCACATATCTCCTCCTCCGTTGGCTGTGACATAGTGAATCGTGTCCTTCACTTTCAACCTAAACCTTCCTGGACAAGGCAACCACAACCTGCTGAGGACGAATAAATCGCTCCGTAGCTTTATAGTAGCATCCCTCGCGACTATCTCACAAAATCAGCAAGCAACTGAATGGGCTTCGTTAACCTCAGCAAGTACAGAAGTGAAGGAGACGTGGAATAGTCCGAGCCATGTGACTGCGGAGCTGCCTGACCGCCTTCGGTGAAGCAAGAGGATTTTGTGCCTATGGAGGGGTTCGCGACGCCCCGTACATATTCATTCTCGATGCCTCGGAATACTGGTCCTTAAGAGTTCATTCAGAAGTGTTTCGAAGTGACCGTATTTGAGCGTGTGAAAGTTTATCTGGGAAAGGAACGGGGTCATAGCTTCTCACCTCTCTTCCCAATTGGCTGTTCCCCTACTACACAAGCAACCGTTCGAGACAGCAAGTAAATTGCCAGTCTCTACCAAGGCCATCCTGTTGGCTCGTTTCCCCTTACGAAGCCTGATTTCGACGTTGCTTGCTCAATTCATGTGAGTTTGTGGTCTGGCAAGCACCCCGTCATCTGTCGGTTGTATACGCCTCTGTGGAGCTTATGAGGTTGGACGTATCATCCGAATATTCACTGTTCGCTCTCTTCTTTGCACCTACCCTTCAGCACTTCCAATGTTTGCTAGAGTAGTTCGAATTCCACTGCGGCGTATAGCCTTAAGGCCAAACCCTAAATTCAACTAGCTAATCATCTTCTCATCCAGATTTCCATACAAACCGCCCACGGCACCTAAAATTGCCGCTAATAATCAAGGTTCCATCGTATCACTCACCAAGATGCCTGCGACTCGGGCCAGCCACTTCAAACTGCTCCAGAAATTCAAACCAGATTATTCGCCTAGCGAGTTCGCTCAATATGAATCACAGAGGACCGGCATGACGGTGGTCGTCATAGATCAGAAAGGTCCCAAGGTGAACGGATACTTCGTCCTAGCGACAGAAATCCATGACGACTCTGGGGCCCCTCACACATTGGAACATCTGGTCTTTATGGGATCACGAAACTACAGGTATAAAGGTTTCCTTGACAAGCTTGCGACGCGGTTTTACTCAAACACCAATGCCTGGACGGCCACGGACCATACAGCGTATACATTGGACACGGCTGGCTGGGAGGCTTTCTCGCGCATGCTCCCTGTCTATTTGGAGCATGTAATTGCTCCGACTCTGACGGATGAAGGTTGCTACACGGAGGTTCACCATATCGACGGTACCGGTAATGATGCCGGTGTCGTGTACTCGGAAATGCAGGGGGTGCAGAATAATGCCGCGGAGCTCATTGACCTGGAGGCACGCCGCTTGACCTACCCTGAAGGAGTGGGATTTCGCTACGAGACAGGTGGAATGATGGAGCAGCTGCGTGTTCTTACGGCCGACAGAATCAGGGCATTTCATCGTGAAATGTATCAGCCTAAGAATTTGTGTCTAATTATCACTGGTGAAGCCGACCATGATGACTTGCTGGAAACGCTGGATCGATTCGAAGACACCATTCTTGATGTCATTCCCAGTCCGGATTCGCCCTTCAAGCGGCCTTGGGTCGATTCAAAGCAAGCTCCTCCTTTATCACAGTCAGTGGTCAAAACGGTAGAGTTTCCAGAAGAGGACGAGTCTTATGGCGAACTAGAGATTCGGTTTCTGGGTCCAGATTGCACCGACCCTGTACAAAGTAAGTCCTCGAAAGTTTTGCAATGCTCCAAGCAAGTTATCTGACAGCTCCATAGCCGGTGCGGTTAATGTTACCCTACTTTACCTGGCAGGTTCGTCTGCGTCTCTTTTGGATAATATTCTTGTCGAGAAGGAGCAGCTTGCAAGCGCTGTTTATTACGCTACAGAAGACCGTCCTAGTCTCGAGATTCGCTTCACTTTGACCAGTGTGGAGACGAAGAAGCTGGCTCAAGTTGAGAAGCGGTTCTTCGAAGTCCTAAAGGATGCTATGAACAAGGACTTGGACATGAAGTACTTGCGCGAATGCATTGATCGTCAAAGACGAACATGGAAGTTTTCCACGGAAAGTTCCGCATCATCATTTGCAGAGTATGTCATTTCGGATTTCCTCTTCGGAAAGAAAGATGGCTCGACTTTGCTAGATGTCACTTCTCTTAAGGAGTATGAAATCCTAGAAAAGTGGACGCAAGATGACTGGCGTGCGTTCATTAAAAAATGGATTTCGGATGCACCTCATGTTACCATCCTGGGCACTCCATCCTCTAAGATGTCCGAAACGCTAAAGAGATCTGAAGAAGCTCGCGTTGCGGCGCAGAAAAAACAACTGGGTGAGAATGGCTTGAAAAAGCTTGCTGAGAAGCTTGAGAGGGCAAAAGCTGAGAACGACAAGGAAATCCCGCGGGAGATGTTGGAGCAGTTCAAGATACCCGGAATTGAGTCCATCCATTTCGTGGAGACAATGACTGCGAGATCTGGAGCTGCTCTACAACTCGGGCACCAAAACAACAAAGCTCAACGAGTTGTGGATGCTGATGGATCAGATCTTCCTGTATTCATCCATTTCGAACACATTCCCAGCAGCTTTGTTCAGCTGTCGGTCCTCATCTCAGCAGAATCTGTCCCGGTGCAGCTGCGCCCACTCTTGTCTGTCTACACAGAAGCCTTCTTTAACCTCCCTGTTGAGCGCGATGGCAAGATCATAAACTTTGAGCAGGTTGTTGTCGAGTTGGAACGAGACACTGTTGGGTATAGCATTGAGGGTGCCAGAGGTCTCGGCAACTCAGAAATGCTGCGCATCTCGTTCCAAGTTGAACTTGAGCAGTACAGCACAGCGGTTGCCTGGCTGCGGGAAATCTCATGGCACACGGTCTTCGATGTTGAACGGCTCCGAACAATCACAAGCAGACTTCTTTCCGACGTCCCTGATTCTAAGCGAAGTGGCGATGACATGCTTGCGGCCGTCCATGTCATGGTTCACTATGCGGCCGAGTCTATTGTCCGCGCGCGCAGCACTCTAGTGAAAGCACGGTACCTCAAGAAAATCAAACGGCAATTGGTAAAGGATCCTACCGTAGTTGTTGCACGGATGGAAGAGATCAGAAACGCTCTTTTCCAATTCGAAAACATCCGGATCCTGGTCATCGCCGATCTTGAGAAACTGCCTAACCCAGTTTCAACGTGGAAGCCGTTTGCTGAGCGGCTAGGCGTCAGTAAACCTCTCAAACCTATCACATCCAGGAGGTCCCTGCTCAGCCCTGCAGGCAAGAAGCTAGGCGGAGAAGCGTACGTTGTCCCCATGCCGACTATTGATTCTTCCTTTGCCTACGCCACAGCACGGGGCCTTGACTCTTATGATGACCCAAAGCTTCCTGCGCTCCTTGTGGCAATTGCATATATGAATGCCGTTGAAGGACCTCTTTGGGTTGCGGTTCGCGGCAAGGGACTGGCGTATGGTACGACTTTCGCCTACAACATAGATACGGGTTTCGTCAACTTTGACGTTTACCGATCGCCCAATGCCCACAAGGCCTTCGAGTCAAGCAAGGATATTGTACAAGCACATCTTTCTGGGGAGGCCCCCTTTGACCCGTTGATGTTTGAGGGCGCAATCAGCAGCATTGTGGTCACTTTCGCAAATGAACAAGTAACCACCGCCAATGCAGCTCAGGGAAGCTTCATTCGTCAGGTTGTGCGCTCCTTGCCAAGTGATTACAAGGAGAGAATCCTCCGGGAGGTCCGTGATACCAGCGTTGAGGATGTCAAGAGAGCACTGCGCGAGATAATCCTTCCTCTTTTCTCATCTGACACGGCGAACATTGTGATTACGTGCACAACTGTGCTTCGAGAGGTATACTTGTTTTTCTTATGGGATTTGAAAATCAGATTACTGACCTTCACAATAGACGATAGAGAGTGGTCTCAAGGAATCCGGTTTCTCTCCAAAGGTCCAGCCGCTCAAGGAATTTGAGGACGACTATGGACTCAAAGTCGGAGACGGCAGCGATGCAGACGACGACGATGATGACGATGACGACGATGATGATGATGAGGAGGAAGGTGAGGAAGACGAGTCAGAATCGGAGGAGGAATCTGACAATAACGATGACGAGTGATACTATTGTAACACGGAGCGAGGCTGGATGGTACGGTCTAAGACTAAGGACTGTCGTCTGTATAGAGCAAAACTATTTCAGTAGAGGTGCACGTCTAGACGAGCTCATCTGGAGTGACTGTGATTTCCACCAGTTTGTCAGATATAGTCGTCAGTTTATAAACCCACGTCGCCGGCCAATCGGTTCTCATGGCATACACATTGCTGACACGAAACATAAAACTGGTATAAGTAGCAATCTTCATCGTGTGTGGTTTCTATATCGACATATGTTACAAAAAGCTCAAAATGAGAAGCCCTCGTCTCCTCTAGGATTACAAAGGACTTGTCATATCACTGACCACGAAAGACGCGTGTCGGTGACCATGACCGCCTCAAACCATAAATATACAAACCGACAATCCTATAGTCTAAGGCACAAGGCTCAATAGAAAAGCGAATGAAGAGAAGGGAAAATTCACCAGCTCAAGCTCTTCCTGCCTTTAGCCCTCCGCCGAGCAAGGATCTTCTGCCCAGACTTTGACCGCAGCCTAGCCAGGAACCCATGGCGACGCTTCTGTACCCGCCGCGAGGGGTTATACGTGGCGCGTTTTCCGCCGAGTGATGCACTAGCGGAGAAAGAACGGACTTGCTGTGAGATCGCAGACCTATTCGGCAGAAGTGATAGAGTCTGTGTCGGCGCCTGGGGCTGTTGTGAATGGGGAAGGGAGAGGGTTGGTCGTGTGGTTGCGGTAGTTGCGAAGGAGAAGGGTCGGAGATGGTATTGCAGCTTTGGTTGCGAGCTGAGGTGGAGAGTGGGCGTTATCTGTCTGAACGCAAAATTTGTGAGTGTTTCTTCTTCTACCGGGTATATGGGGAGGTTGAGGTTGTTGAGATAGAACGAACTTGTTTATTGAGGACGTAGCTGCCCTGATGGCTGAGGGGACGGCCCTGCAGTGAAGGCAGAACATTGTTGGTTGGTGGGTTGGTTAAATCAGCAAAGCAGTCAAGTTCGATGTCAGACCGAGATGAGAAGCGTGAGTCTTGTTTGAGTGAAAACGAAATGTGTAGAGATTACTCCGGAGTAGGTGCTGCACTGTTGAAGCGTCAAAATTCGGTGATCAACTCCAGCGCCGGCGTGCACGTGCCACTTCCAACATCGAAACTTTTTTTTTGAAGTCTGAGACCAATTGTACGGCATCACTAGCCACTACAACTCATACTATACATATGCTGGACTACTTGATCGGGATAACCTGTTGACCTGTATTTTGTTCCAGCTTTCAGCATCTGACTCACGCCAATTCTATTCACTCAGTACAACCGCCGCATGTACAAGCCCAAGCCTCAATTCACCGAACGCCGCACAACTCACGGTTAGACTCTACGAAACAGCAGACAAAATGGCCACGCAAGACCCAACCCCACTTCCTCCCACAACAATCCTCTCTTCAAAACCCATCTCTCAAGCCGTCGCCCACGACTTCCTAGCCGCCTACCTGGACCGCGCAACCACTGACCCAGCGCTTCAACCGAACGCCGGGATTAGCGAGCACGGCCCCGTCTCACGCACAACTGCCGCCGCGCCCAATATTATACTTCACAATCTGAAGCGTGTGCAGGCGGGGCTAGCCGGGGAAGTTCTGGGGAGGGATTTGGCGATTGCAGAGATGAAGGAGGGTGCGCAGCTCGCGCAGGCACAGAGTGGGAACGATAATGCGGACGGAAAGTGGGAAGATAAGGCACAGTTTGAGCAGGAGCAGGATGGAAATCAGGTATATGATGCCAATGTCCGAGATGAGCCTGAGGGGATGGATGTGGATAAAGTTGACGACACTGAGGGGAAGGTGGCTGCAACGACCGGGACACTAGATAAGGAGGAGCGCAAGCGGCTGAAGAAGGAGAGGAGAAAAGCTGAAAAGAAGGCGAAATTGAAGGATGCGGATGAATAGACCTGGTTGTTTATGGTTTTGTCTCTTGCCTTAGGGTTTGAAAAGCACGCGGCGCATTATGGTACTAGACTTAGGGTTTCAATAATTCATGTTCTTCCTGATAATCTAACAATGTTCCTTTAACTCTTGATTCGGTTTGGCGAACCGAGAAACTGGGTATGAAAATCGGCTTTCTCTGTACAATCGTCGAAGCATAGATGAAATAAGCTAAAGCTATGACAAAAGTGTCGATTCTGAGGAATACTGCTTAGAGTTCACGGTCGGCAGCCTTGACAGGCTTTTCACTGTCTTCCTCCTTGTGGTCTGTAACTTTTCTGCCCTTCCAGCCTAGAGCCTTGAGTCTCTCAGGAAGGATGGGATGAGAGTAGTGGTAGCTGGCGTACATCCAGTCCGCATCCATAGTGCTCAGGTTCTGGATCTGGAGCTTGAGAAGGGACTGGGAGAGCTCCTCCGAGTATCCGAGGTTGACTGCAAATGCATCTTTGAATCCGTTAGTTGAGATTGCAACGCTTCTAAGACCTAGCACATACCCGCTTCAAATTCAAATTTGCGACTAAGGATATTCATCAGAAGTTTAACGACAGCATCCATAGGCGCGAGGGCGTCAGAGAAGAGGAGGAATCCAATCATAATAGGCTGTTCAGTGTGGAAGCCGAACGACTGGTAGAGTGATCTGTTATTCACGAACGCCGAGAAGAGAGCAAAGATATAGAACATGTGGAACTGTGAAAGTCAGTAAGAGATCCTCCAAACTTTTTCAATGGTAGCGGTAGCAAAACATACTTGAGCGATGCCGAAGAGCTTCGTAGTGTGGCTGAGGCTCCAGTGGCCCAACTCGTGGCTCAATACAGCGACAACCTCCTCAGGCTCACTCTTCTCAATCAAGGTATCATAAATGACAATGTGCTTCTTCCAAGGGAGACCGTAAAAATAAGCATTGCTGTGTGCGCTGCGCTTGCTACCATCGATCACATGGAGTTCCTGGAGCGGGAAGTTGAGCTTCTTGGCAAGATTCTCAACGCCAGTCTTGATCGCACCAGGTTCAAGAGGGGAAAGCTTGTTAAACAAAGGCAAAATGGCGATAGGGTAGATGGTGATGGCGAAAACCTGAACAAAGACACCAAAAAGCCAAAGGTAGTAAAAGCATGAAGTCCCAGTCTTCTGGACAATCTTCAGAACGGCGCTAATGATGGGCGCGCCCAGAACAATACCCAACATCTGGCCCTTAAGCATGTCGGATACCCATAGCTTAACCGTCTGCTTGTTAAAGCCAAATTTCTCCTCAAGCACGAATGTGTTGTAGTAGGAGATCGGGAGGGAGAGAACAGTACTTATAAGGTTAAATCCAAAAAGAAACAGGAGAGTCTGGGGTATTTCGCCCTGGAACCGAGCTGGGAGGTATTGCGCCAACAAAAAGCCGCTGAGTCCCCATAGCTTGGGGAGGACATCGCCGTAGATGAATGCGAGATTCTGAATTTGACCATATAACCCAGAGATGAAACCAAATTTTGCCTTTGCGCGACCGTACGCCTGAGAATCGTGACAATGATAGTCAGCCGAGCCGTTGCTATTCGATGGGAGACCTGATTAGGTACTTACTTGGCTCTGATCATAAACCTTTTGAGACACTTCGCCTTCAAGCACCTTAGGGGCCTTGGTTCGCTGGAGAACCTTATACTGACGGAACGAGAGAATCCCCTCAAGAATGAACTGGCCTAAAGAAAAGCCGACGAGTACGTTCTTCCATGGGAAGAAGGGGCGGTCCAGTAGACGCGCCAGTTGCTAGAAGCAATGACATCAACTCCGGTTCCTGAAGAGATATGTTCAGGATGAAAATTTTCAGGATCTGAACACTTACATCGAGAATCCACATCGTAAATCGTCAGCACAGCAGCAGGGAAGTTGCAAGGTGCTGGTAGGTTGTAGGTCCGAAGGCGGACAAAGGACAGCTTGAAATACTTGGATGATGCAGCTTTACGGTATTAGTCACCCTCCGCTGCAGCCCTGGATCGCCCTCTCGTGTTTAATGCGCATGCCTCTTAACGTATGTTTCCTAGTCATCGTCGCGAGACATACAGCATTGGAGTCTTATTTAAGTTCGTTGCATTTCGTGTCCCCTTGAATAGCTCGTCTAATTGTCCATACAAGTCGAAATCAGAATGCGATAGGCACAATATAAACAGGTTTTTTCCCACCCCTAAAGCAAAAAGCCGTCATAACTCTCATCAGAAGTGGCCGTCTCTACTTTATATTCTCCTCGTCCTCTGATCAGCCCAATCTGCCTGCCGGATAAACCTTGCCCGTTTTGCGAACCTTCAACGGATTGACCTGCATGAGAGGCCCACGCGTTCTTGTCTTTGATTTCCGGCGGGCAGAAGAGGCGACTAGTGGACCTTCAAGCATACTCTATCATAACGACGTTTGGTATAATCACTTATCACCGCACGCCTCTCCCCTTTTCGCCAGATTTCCCCTGGGGAGGGCTGCTTCCCCCCTTGCAGTCGGTCTCGGAAACCTGACCTGAGCTTGGCAACAAGTGTCTTCGAATTAGTTGACAATGGGCTCGAGGGTGTTACCACTGCTCAAAGTTAGACAGATATACTCCGATTTGGTAGATCAAGCTTGTGAGGAACGAGGAAAATGGTTTTGACTTACGCAACAATGTTGGCCCAACCAATCAAACGCCAGTGCTTCTCAATTCTTCGACTAATGGCAATCTTCTCGCCAACCTCAGTACAGGCTGGGCTAGTCAAGCTCAGCTTAGCAGCATCAGCCTTGACACCGACCACCTTCGCACCGGTAGCTGTAGAGCCGATATTAACCATGAGAACCTCGTTCTTAGCCAGCTTGGCGACCTTGGCCTGCTTGCCGTCGGCAGTCTTGACACCCAAAAGTCGGCGCAGCAAAAAGTAATTGACCTCTAGCTCTGTGTAGATAGCGGGAAGGCGCCCACGGTGACCGAGGACGAAACCAACCAGGCGATCGGCACGGCAAAGAGTAGGGTCAACACGAGTACCAACACCGATCAATCCACCGGGGACAGCGAATTTCAGGTCGTTGTGTCCGGCAAACAAAGACACAACCCGCGAGAAGATAGGGCGACACTGGATCTTGCCGTTCTCGTCCTTAGTGACGAGACCTGGTCGAATTTCGATTTCATCGTTCAACTTGAGGACACCAGTCAAAATGGAACCACCAGCCACACCACCCTTTAGCTCATCAATCTCTGCACCAGGCTTGTTCACGTCGAAAGACCGGATAACAATCATGTGAGGAGATGCCGTGAAATCGCGGACTGGCACGGGGATGTGCGAAACCAGATACTCGTTGACGGCATCGATGTTGTACTTGAGCTGAGCGGAGATGGGAATGATGGGAGAGCCGTCGGCAACGGTACCACGGATAAATTTCAAGATCGACTGGTAATGCTGCAACGCTCCATCTTCCCTCATCAAATCGACCTTGTTTTGAAGGATAATGATGTGGCTAAGCTTCATGATTTCAATAGCAGCCAAATGCTCCGAAGTCTGGGGCTGAGGACAGGTTTCGTTTCCAGCGATAAGCAAAAGAGCAGCATCCATGACAGCGGCACCTGACAACATGGTACTCATAAGAATGTCGTGACCAGGGCAGTCGACGAAGCTGTGTTGGACCTAAATTAGCAACCCCATGGCAACTACGTCAAGATAGCTGGGCGCTACGTACGAAACGTGTCTTAAGAGACGGTAGCGGCCAGAGCATCCATCTCTCTCACAGGGCGGATCAATTTCCTTCTCACTCTTATAGCTCTTGTAGCATGTCGGCCGAGGGCAAGCGGGGTTGTCGCACTTGTAGATTTTCGCGTTGGCATAACCCAGCTTGATGGTAATGTTTCGCTCCAACTCGTTCTTAAATCGGACAGTTTGAACCTCTGAAATAGCCTTCACCACCGTTGACTTACCGTGAGCGACGTGGCCAATGGTACCGATGTTAATCGTAGCCTGGCGGGCGATAATCTCAGGTGACAGAGGAGTTAGTGTAGACAGGTCGAGCGTTTCTGGGTTGGGTTGCTCCGGTAGTTCCGGTCGTTTCGGCTGAGAAACAGGTATGAAGTCCTTCTTCATCGCTGACTTGATGGGCTTCTCCTCCTGCTCGAGGGGCTCTTGGTCTTGGATATCATCCTGGCCATTGGCGTTAAGAATGGGAGACCCGGGCTGGGACTCCTCGTCTGAAAAATCGCCGTTGGTAGCCATGATTGCGCTCGACAGCGGGGTTCGCAAAATGAAACGGTGTACAGGAGAAGGTTGGTGCGTGGACGTCGAGGAATCGTAGGATGAAATTTGCTGGTTTTGCAAATCGACGGAGGCGATACGATCTTTAGGCCTACACTGGGTTTAGTGGGGGTTGGTTGGTTTTGTGCAGTGGAGAGCGAGCAGGCGGTGGGTGACGGCAGTTGTTTCTAGACACTATCAAAAGTTCCAGCTTGGCTTCTTTGATTCTTCTCAGAAATTTTATCTTATTAATATTGATAACGGTATTGATTATGAAACGTATTGATGGCTGCAGCATCTCGGTTGACCAGAGCTCGCCTAAGGTAATAATGTTAGTTGGGGACAGCCAGCATATAGTTATCGGTTCAGATGTGACTCATCATATTTCGGATGTATATTTTCACCCTAACAAAGGGATCAGCTAGTATTAAAGTAAAGTAGCCTTTATAGTTGCCTCATACTCAATCTATGGTTTACGTCTTTTAATAGTAACAGGGTATATACAACGAAATCGTCAGTAGTATTCGGAGTGCTGACCCTAATCAGCATCACTTTCCTCGCTACTTAATACATCCTCACTTTCTCCATCGGATGACTCAAAATCCTCTGGGGTGCACTCTTCAGAAGGCATCATGACGAATGCCTTCAGACAGGTTATTCGGTTTCCTGTCTCGTAAGAGCTCAAAAGCTTGCCCACTTGGATATCCTTTGTGTCACTAGACTTCTTCGCAATAGCATTGCGCAACTGGGCACCAAGCAACTGCCAAACACGCACCACACCCTCGCTATTTGCTGTAACTACAGCAAAGTCATCATCATTGATTCCCGGCTGGCCCTTCAAATTTAACAACTCAAAGCTCTTCACCCTCCCTGGGTATCCTTGAGATTTGCCACCAAATTGAGCAACTGGCTCGGCGTATGGAATCGACGAATCGTCACCGTCGTCCGCTTTCCGTACGTTCCTAGTTGAGTAGAATATGACTCTGCCATCTTCCGTCGACACTGCAAATAGTTCCTCATCGCCCACTGATGTGTACTTTATTTCATGCAACTTGCTTCGCGGTCCTGGGAAGACCCTGCAGATCGGCGTTGAATCCTGTGACCGTGTTAGAAAGCTTGACCTAGAAGCCTAGTGGTAGAGCGCTCACAATGCCAAAAAGTACTGCTCCCCATTCGAATGCCACAGCGAACTCTTCTCCCGCTGCATTCCAAACAATTTTTCTTCCTTCGCCAGTGCTCCACCGGCCCTCCTTCACACTTTGCAAGATCTCCCTGTCAAAGTTCAGTACCCCAGCCTTCTTTCCCGTAACCAAGTTCCAGAGCCGCATACACCTCTCTCCTTTCCCAACACTTAGCATCAGCTTCATACTCGGGTGTACGGCAAAATCATTGATGCCAGATGGAGAGCCTCCAGGAGGAGCGGTATCACCACTAGGTCTGCCTTGAACCTTGGGATGAGGAGCTTTAATCGTAGAAACAACAGTCAAGTCACGAGTTCTACTAACAGAGATGGTGTTATCCTCTGCAGCTGCCAATAACTTCGATCGTGAAGGAAAACTAAGAGAGGTGATAGGCGCAGAATGGTGTAGCAAAGCTCCGAGTTCTCTGTTTTTAGGATTCTCCAGGATTTTGTTGCCGGCGAGTGTAGGGACCGTGGGATAGTGCTCGCTCACTGTAGGAGGCGCCGCAGACAGCGAATAAAGGTTGATGCGTTCATCTGTACCGCCACTAGCCAATATGACTTTCGGAGGCTCTGTAGAATCTGCTTTGGGCAACGGGGACAGGGCTAAGCACTTGATCGCAGAGGCATGGGCCTCGAATAGAAAGGTATCCACGAATTGAACGGGTGATCCATCATCTGAAGACTTCTTGAGACCATCGGAATAGCAGGTTGAAGGAACTGATGCCGTAAATCCATGTAGGATTCGCTCATATGAACCAGTAACTATCTGCAACGTTATGGCGGCACTGTCGGTTTGTTCGGAGGACGAAGGTCCCTTTGATTTCGTTGATTTGGCAATCTTCGACGGTTGTGCCTGCTGAAGCTCTTTAGCCACCTCGTCCCTCTTGCGTTTGGCCATCTCTGAAGTCCTATTGAGCACAGAAAAGTTAAAAAATGAGCTCTTGCTGGTCAGCGGCTGAGCATCAGAAACGCGGGCAACTTTTTTTTCTGCCAGACATTCCTGCTCTGTCAAGGCGGTAGGAAAAGCTGGGGCGCCGGTCTTGGCGTTCATGCTCAAGCCAGTAGCTCAATCTCCATCACGTTAACCACCTCAAAACCTGATTATGGCAAGGGCAAAAGGCTGGATTGCTCGTTCGCATATTATTTCGCAATGTCCGGGGCATGGGCTACAATAGAATAAACGCATCTCCCCCCTAAAATAGGGAATAACTAGCCGTAAAATAACATAATAGTCAAACATACCTCCAATACCAAGGGTTCGCCCATACCTGCTTCGCTGCTCCGGGTACCCTTCCAAAAAGCTTTGCAGTCAACCAACCACAACTCGACTCCCTTCCCATCACCACGAACCCTCCCCAAAAATCCCTTCACAGTGCCATCTCTGTGTTGACCATCTTGCATCGCAAAACATCACAACCACAACCATTTCATCATTTCGGAGCGATTTTTCCCCTCTGGATGACTTCGCTCAACCTATCTTCCTCATTTTCAGCGCGTTAATCGGATGTTGTGTTCTTGAATTAGACTCGATGCTCCGGGAAGAGCTTCTTCGGTCTAAGCAAGATGAGATCGCGTGAGTATTATCTATGAATGATCAAGTCTACTGAAGCGCATTTTGCGATTTGATTCCATCGCTCACTGGGACTTTTAGACGTTGTTTGTTGTCGCGGAAGCGTAAATTGAGCGAGCTTTACTTTGCGACCGTAGGATACGCGGGCGCGACCGAGACTTTCGCCGACTCCGCGTATCGGGAAAAGGAGCAGGCGTTTCTCGATGCGAACGACATCACAAAGTAAGTTCACCCTAATTTATCGGTCATAGTTCAGTTTCGGACCCATCTTCTTGCCTTTCGTTATTTCCTCTCCCCCCCCCCCCCCCCCCTTTCTCTATTTATCCTAAATCAGACGGTTGCGATTTACTCACTGCTCTCCAGAGGACGTTATTTCAACGAAGCCACGCTCCCAGCACTACGCAGCTATGCGGTTCCCCCAGTGCGAGAGACGAAAGTAGCTTCCTTACCTGTACCCGCAACAACCCCAGCGAGCCCCAATGTTGCTCCGGCTCCGGCGCTGCCGCAAGCAGAGGCTCGCGCGTCCGAGGTGGCTTCACAAGGAGCTTTGGATGCTGAGACGCAGAGAGTCACAGCGCCGCATCCAGTAGAGAAACACCCATCTTACTCTGGCCCTCAACCATCCGATAGCAGAGCCGCACCTCAACTAGCTCCTGGGACAACTGAAATATCGCAGAAGGCTGATGGACCAGCTCCAGAAGTAAGACATGCTGCTCAGAACCTGCAACAAGGACAGAAGGCAACCTCCTCTTTGCCAGATACTCCTCGCAGCTCCCAGGACCCTAGCGATGCTACAGTTCGGGCCGATCAAAAAGACGCAACAAAAGCGATTCCATCCGCTCAGCCAGCCATATCAACACCGAAACCCCAACATGATCTTCCCGCATCTCCCCTTCCAGGTCGCCCTGTGCATGTTACCGACCAGCCCCTATCCCCCGTCTCATCTGCTGGGCCGTATTCGAATAACACCCCCGCTCCAACTGCTGCATCCCCGGCCACAAGCACTACTGAAGACGTCTCAGCTGAGAAACTTCCAACACCTAAACGAATAGCAGCTACTCAAGAACGATCAAGCTTTGTTCCGACAACACCAGATGAACAGCTTCGCTTCGAAGAGGCGCAGTCTCTCCAACAAAATGCTCTCCTGGTCAGTCAGGTCAAAGACGGTGCTGGCACCGGGCCCTTGACAAATCAGGTTATTTCCGAGGACCTCCCGTCGACTTCAACCACAGCAAACGTGGCAGAAGGTGCTTCAGAACAAGTGTCCAAAGATTTGCTACCGGAATCCAAAATGCCGGAATCAACCCCTGCTGCTATAGTAGAGTCCAAATCTCAACCACAGTCACCACTGGGTCAAGCGTCAAGTCAGGCTGAGACCGTCGTCAAGGATGTAGCGCCAGGTACGCAACTTACAAAGAAAACAAGTTCATCCCCTCATCCGGGACCGCCACCAGAGAGAATGACAACTAGAGTATCGTCCGGGGCGATTCGGCACAAGTCTGTATCCGAGATTTTAGGCGAAGCACCAAAGACACCTGTTTCGCCTATTGAAAAGCCGCACACGGTTGAGAAGCCTACTGATTCGGCCCGGGCTGGCGTTTATGATTCCACGGACTCTGCAAAACTACGCCTTAAGGACAGAAGAGCACGCGAGAAGGAAAGAAACAAATTCTCTACTGTTGTCTTTCCGAAACAGCAGCAACAACCGGATAAGGATGGCGACATGGATCTTGTCCGCCAACAATCTGGCGCTTTGATCAAGTTAAATGAAGAGCGGGATTATCTCTTCACGTTATTTCAAAACAAGGCTTATGCTCCACCCCGTGGTACTGCCTTGACGGCTCTTCTTTCTTCTGCGCATAAGACTTTAACCACGAATAACTATCTTCTTGATTATCAGGAACAGATGGATTGCCGTATACTTCGCCGCATCTATGATCTTCAGCATGCTAACAGATGGCCACTGCGCCAATTGAAGCGCTCTGCGGAACCACCGAGGCAGGCAGCTCACTGGGATGTTCTGTTAGACCATATGAAATGGATGCGGACAGATTTCCGGGAAGAACGCAAGTGGAAGCTTGCTGCGGCAAAGAGTTGTGCAGATTGGTGTGCAGAGTATATTCACAGTGACCCCGAATCTCGGTCGATGTTGCGTGTTCAAGCTAGAATTCCACCAAAAGATTCTCCGTGCAAGAATGGACCGCAATCTGCCACAATGGTTTCCCCCCCAGCGGAATTGGGCAACGACGCTATGGAGATTTCACACCCTACGCCAGACTTGGTGCCTTCAAGTGAGGAGGATTCGGTCAGTGAAGGGTTTCCTGATGAGCCACGACATGGTTTACAGGACACAGTCGCTCCGGCTGCTATTTTTTCCCTGGGTTCTGATGAATTTACATTCTCGCTGGACATGACCCCAACGGCGCAGAAGCTTCTGGACGAGTTACCCATCTACACACCTGTTCAAATTGCCCCAGATACGAATCTTCCAAGGTTCAAAGACCTCCCAGATGCGTCGTGGAAGACTGAAATTCTTCCCGTTTCTAAATACGCTCGCGGAAAGATAATGTTCCGCGAGGATGAGCCGGCAAGGAAACGTAGTCGCTATGACTATTCGCAATACAGTTCCGGCTCTGAGCATCCCGTTGTAGAACTACCTCCTGAGCAAACCAACGTCGCCCTATTTCAACCCGAAAACAGGCATATCCGCGATCGCATTCACCCAGCTCAACCTTTCAGACCTCCTACCGAATATCCTATGCCTTCCCTTGGTTTCCTGGAATCGAGACAATCTTCTCAATGGACTTATGCTGAAGACGAGGAACTTCGCAGTCTTGTTGAAGAGTATTCCTATAACTGGTCACTGATATCTAGTTGTCTTACTCCGTCGTCCCAGTTTACATCGGGCGCAGAGAGACGAACACCATGGGAGTGTTTCGAGCGGTGGGCAGGAATAGAAGGGTTGCCTTCTGACATGTCTAAGACGGCGTACTTCAGGGCCTACCATCAGAGAATTGATACAGCTCAGCGTAATGTTATGGCGCAGCAAGCTGCAGCCCAACAGCAACAGCAGCAACAACAACAACAGGGCAGTAACGGTAACAATCAACAACCGATGCCTTTGATTCGCAGGAGAGGTACTCAACCTATTCGGGTGGATCGAAGAAGGTCTTCCAAGCACCTAGCGCTTCTCGATGCTATGAGGAAATTGGCTAAAAAACGGGAGACAATTCTGCAAAAGCAGCAACATGGTAAGCAAAAGTCAATCGAGCGCCTTGGAAGATGCTAACTTCATTTCTATTTAGCTTCGCAGCTTGCTTCGTTAAGAAAGGTTAATGAAGCCAATCAACCGAAGCCTCCAATTTCATCTCCCGCTGAATTCAGCCGTCTAAAGCATGAACGTGAACTCAAACTTCAAGAGAGGCAGGAGCAATACCGCCAACAAATGATTGCTCAACAGAGGGTGAGTTTCCATTTAGCTTTCTCCATGGTCAACTCGGCTAATGTGGTGTTAAGGCGAGCCTCGCGGCCCGTGCTGGTCAAATGCCTAATCAACAGCAAATGATGAATGCTCCTGGACGAGCTCCAAATGCCATCCCCCACAATCCAAACGCTCCTCCTGTTTCGACCAGTACTGCAAATGGTCTACCAAATGGAATATCCAACCCATTGGCTAACGGAATGCCAAACGGACTCCCACAAAATGTTGGAGTCAATCAGGGTAGGCCTCACGTTCAGGGGATGCATGGAAGTGGTGGACCTGTAAACAATCATATATCTCCAAATCCCATGGCTATGAAAATGATGCCGCAGGCTAGCATGCAGCAGAACAATGCCCCCCGTCCCAACATGGCAATGCAAGCGTCGCCGGATAACGCTCGGGTGATCCGAGAGGCTAATCGCCTCCAAGAGCAACAGCGGATCCTACAATCTAGACAGCAGCCTTCCCAGCATCCGCTTCAGCAGCAACAACCGCCGCAGGCACAGAACCAGCAGCAGCAACTCCCTCAACAGCCTCAGCAAGCTCAGCAACAATTTCATGCCCAGCCTCAGTTTGTACCTCAGGGATCCAACTCTCCCAATCTGAACATGCCTACTGTGAACGGTACCCCAAACAATCCGGCCATGATTGCAGCACTCCAAGCGGGAGGCGGAATGCAGAGTCCGCCCTTCCACAACTCTGCACCTCAAGGCGTCTCTACACCTTCTCCACGTATGGGTCAACCGAACACCCTATCTAGTGGAGCTGTTCCAACAACGATTAGCACGATCCAGAGCCAGATCCAAAGGAGCAATCCCAACATGCCGCTCGAACAAGTCAAACAACTAACCACGGAACGACTCCATCAGTACCAGCAGCAACAGCAGCAACGGATGTCTCAGGTTGCTATGAATGCAGCGGCGGGTAATTTGGGCGTGCAGCCCAATTATCAGGTCTCACATGATGGGAATTTTCAACCTCAAAGTGGCATGAGTGGTGGTCCGAACATGCAAGTTCCCCAGGCGCAGGGCTTTTCTCCAATGATGCGTGTACCCCAACCTTCCCAGCAAAACCGGATCGGTGCTGGAGGCTCCCCTGCTATGGGCGTAGCTGTACCGCAACAAAGCCGGAGCGCGACCCCGCAAACACAACGCAGTGGCAGCATTCAGACTGGTACAATCGCAGGAGCGAGTAAGAGCCCTAACACTCATTCTCAAACTCAATCTATGGGTGCCTGAATGGATTACCTATCGGACCCCCGGCCCTCCGACATGATCTACGTCTCTTCGCTTGTAAATATTATCCTTACCAACTTTTATTTCACCTTTTTCTTTTTTTTTCTCATTTTCACATCTTCTCACGACCTGCGATACCATGACCGTGCAACACTGATCCTCTCTAAGAGCAAACTACTACCCACTACTGTTATACGCCGATCCCATTCATGTCCCTTCACCTCCCCCTCTGTCTTACCCTGTCTCGCGCGAACCCTCGACTCATCTTTACCCTTTCCGTCTTCTTGGACGCCAGTTCAATTTCGGATTCTAATATGCATGAGAAGTGAATTGAACCTACTTAGGGTTCTTGTTGTATCACTTGTACCGATAGGGCAGCCACGAAACTTAGCCATGTATCAGGATGGGCGCTTGGAATAGACTAAATCCTAGTAAAGGAAGGACTATATGCATGTTATCACATTACTTAGAAAACTTGCCAATCCTATTATTGTGTATTCCGTGCTCATAAACTACAGATTTGTTCTATTCGAAATACGAAATGTTGTCTGCCTGTCTACAGACAGCACTAATGCAATAGGCCTCTGCCGTCTAGATTCTATTGAATATGAAGTCAGTTCTTAGCTGTCAAACTGCCTATATGGTCCTAGTGGACAACAACCATGGCACATCCCAAGCCCTAAAGCCTAGCTCCGCCCTTCTCAACATCCGCAAAGTCCGCGACCTCCCTTAGCGCCCTCCAGGTCCTTACTGCCTCGTCCCAGAGCCCGTCGCGCCAAATCTCCACGGTTCCATCCGGCTTCAACGTCCTCATCTCCCTATGATTACTGGCCCCCCACCCCAGCTCCTGCTCCCCACGCACAAACTTAATGAACGGATCGATGACCGCATTCCTGATAATCTTCTTCTCCTCGGGTAGGACGATCTGCCCATTGCCCCAGAACCAGATATACTGGTCCGTAGCGTGTGTGACGCCCCATCCCGGTGGAGTAGAGACGTCCGCGCATTTAAGACGATATTCCATGCGGTAGCGGTGGATGAGTTTAGAAACTCTCTCGCCGAGATTTGGCTCTCTGGGCCTTATGGGATTGGTGAGCGCGTAGATGAATCCGCGCTGCATACGGTGGACCTGCATGTCCGCGTAAATTCGGCCAAAGGCATCGGATGACCAGTCCTTGCAATCTGCCGGTAATGTTCTGTTTGGGTAGTATATCCTCATAAGGGCGTCGACGACGGGCCGGGGGTAATCCGCCAGCAGCCTAGCGCGCAGCGAGCCGAGCGTATTCTTGACTGGGGGGCGCCATGTGCCGTAGAGGAAGTGTTCGTCACGGCATTCGCCGGTGATGATATGGATGTTGCGAGCGAGTAAGGTGGATGCGAAGGTGCCGTTGTCGAGGGTGTGGAAGAGGTTATTAGGGATGAAAGCGTTGTCGGTTGTAGGGCGGAACTCGTGCAGGTCTATACTTGCAGCAGCGGAGAGGAGGGTTGACGAGGGGGTAGAGCGGAGGCGGGAGAGTTTTTCGGCTG
This sequence comes from Aspergillus nidulans FGSC A4, assembly GCF_000011425.1. Lineage (NCBI taxonomy): Eukaryota > Fungi > Ascomycota > Eurotiomycetes > Eurotiales > Aspergillaceae > Aspergillus > Aspergillus nidulans. The sequence goes on along the minus strand of NC_066259.1, from coordinate 1,931,902 downwards.
GGGACAAGGAGATTGGAATATTGAGGGCCGAAAGGAGCTGGTTAAACTGGGTTTGGGCAAGCGTGGGGGATTTAGGCTGTACAGTGAAGGAATTAGACCAGATGCAGGCTCGTCTGACAAGGGATTGAGACTCTGGGAGGGTTAGATCGTAGGCTAGTTGGTAACAAACAGAGTATGCGCCTGCGGAGTATCCAGCAAGCGTGAGCTGAGAGCCGTTGCCGCCAAATAAGCCAATGTTCTCTTTGGTCCATTCGAGAGCCATGCGTTGGTCCCAGAAGCCATGGTTTCCGGCGGTTTCGCCAACGGAAGTGGCGTCTTGTTCTAGTTCTGAGGAGTAGAGAAAGCCGAGAGCATTCAGACGGTAGGCTGGCATGACGATAATGGCGCCAAAGTCTGTCTCACCCAGGAGGGCCGCTGCGGAAAAGGAGTTTGGGGTACCGAATTGCAGGAAACCCCCGTCTAGTATCCCATTAGCTCTGTATTTGTAAGGTGAAACGGTGAAACGGTTGAGTACGTACGTATAAAGACAAGGACAGGCCATCCTATGGAGAAGCTTAGTATAGACCCGAGAGCTTAAGAGGCGAGATGAGAACTGGTACGTACCGTTTGCCGGAGGATCTCCAAAAGGAACCCATATATTACACTGAAAGCAATCCTCGTGCGCAGCCTCCGAGACCGGAGACTCTAAGAACGTTGCTTGTGGACATCTGTTTGTAGCACCGGGGCATTGGAAGGGACGGTCCTTGGTGCCATAAATATAGCTCGCGGGTAACTTCTGCGCTTTGCGCCACCGTTCTGATGGAGGCAGAGCGTAGCGGAGACCGCCAAAGTAGCGGCACAAAGGAGCATTCGATGACTTGGACAAGATGGTGCACCCCTGTATATAGCCTCTAGGGCCGAGAGACTTTGCATATGGCTGCTGGATGGTCTCCATGGTTCGTCGCTTGTAGTTCCGTGGCTTTGGGAGGCTTTTCTAGTGTTACGGCCGGGGACCGTCGGACAGTGGGGTTAGGGCTGCCTGAGCTCAGCTCAGCCAAAATAGGGGTATCGGCTCAGCTTGGATGACGCCGGTATATCATCTGTCAATGCGGAGGCCTAGGAGATGAACCGGGCAGATAGGAGAGGGCATGAGGATAGTGGAGTATTTGGAGACGAGCTGATAGCATGCGGGGAATTGATTCGGCTGCGGCCTCGATGGAAGGTCCGCAGGCCACGTGAGGTTGTCTTTTGAACAACATCTTTCTACATGAGAGGAAAGTGAAGAATTGACTTGAACAGCCACCTTTCTCTTTCTTGTGTTTCAAAGTTATTTTACCCCGTTTGCTAACAGTATCTCGCCGACCTCTTCATAACATATGCTCCGGTCGGGGTAGCTTAGATGTGCTCCTGGCCACTGACCAGCTTAGAAGCTCTAGCAGTGACCTGCAAGCTGCAACCAAGGTATGTACTCCAGAGTAAGCCCTGCAGGTTTGAGGAAGCATAATTAGCGGGATTAGCCAGTTTCATGGCTAGCGGCCAGTTAACCACCCTTGGCTCCTCTTCGCCTCGAGAGTTCCGTCCTTTATGGCTCCCCGCACTTGAGGAGGCCGCTTGACGTCAGCTTCATTTCGATTGGAAGCAGAAAACATCATGATCTGTTTGAAGCGGCACCGCAATCCCACCATGGCTTGCCATCCGATGATTAATACATGAAGTCTGACATGGCCGTGGATCTAGGCCGCTGGTCAGCCCGGGGTCCGTGGGAGCTCTTTGCCAATCAAAAGCTCGAGAAGAGCTCGATGACTGGGCGCTCAATCCGTCACTGGAGCGGCCCAGACACTCCGCTCTTGAGGATACGGTAGAGGTGTGTTCTATTATCCAAGGTTTGTTCCACAGCATTGACTTACGAGTTGTCTGCCTACCCCTCTTCCCACATATAAGGTCACAGTCTGCCCAAGGAATGTATCCAGGAATAGTGAAATTCATCATTACGTGAGAGCACATATTATCAAGTGAGCACTGCTATTTCCAACCGGCTTTCTTTCATATGGGCACATATGTTTGGTATCATCAACTGACTGAACCTAGCATACATCTCTTGTCTACTGTTCGATAGGTCACAATAAGAAACAATGGATAAAGATAAATCACCTCGCCGCCATTGGCATGGTAACCCTGGCGACCGCTATGAACACCATAATGTCTGGGTGAGAGGAGGTGCGGCTTCAAGCTACAGACGACCTTCTTCAGCCTCCGCTTCGGATGTATTTGGGGCAACTGACAGACGGGTATGTCATTCGAATCAAACCCATCCGTTTCTCGCTCTCTTCTGCAAGAGGCATACTAAAGCTGCCACCCCATAATAGTCCTCCAGTGCATCTGAGGGAGACGCTGGAGCACGCAGCCCTCCTCCTTCCCTGGGGGAGCGAAGGAGGTCCAGCGGCCACGGCCCTTCGAGCTTGTTCGAGAGCCTGACTAGCCAGAAGCGCAATTCGAACGACGGCGCCTTCGCGCAACGCAGACAAAGCTGGAATGAGCAGGCTCGACCTGGTGGCTATTTCTCCAAATGGTGGTCTGAGTATATTGGTGGTAAATAGCGCCGAGATGTAGTTGTAAGATTGTAGGCCTGTCTGTTGCTATAGGCGCAGGACCCTTAGGATGCTCATATTCATCGTGTTGGCGCTGGAAGCCTTGCAGCAACATGGGTCAAAACGAGCACATGGAGCGTTGACGCCTGAGGCTTTTGATGCTTTATGCTTTTACTGAAATCTATTTGCATCAGTTTGTCGAATAATAAATAGCAAATACAGTCCTTGACTTCGTGTCAACCAATGGTAATCTTCAAGCACCAGTAGACTGTAGTTATCGGATAATGGTGTTCAAAGTTCGTGGCTTGCTTAGTGCTTTCGAGCACTCGGTCCATAGTTCCAGGATAAGGCCGCGGCTGCTAGGGAAGACTACAATGCCGAAGGCAGTTCTACATGTTTACAAGATAGCTAGCACCATCGATGCCAACGGCACAAGCTTCGGAACCTAGCCTGACACTACGTAAACCACGAGTCGTGATAAGAAAAGAGAACTCAAACCTCAATGAGATCGAGTCTCACGGCCAGCGAAACAGGCATGGACCCGAAGAGGATACGCATGCACAGCATCATATCATACTTTTCATCAATGGTTATGCGGAAATCATCACCCTTCGTGAAGCCTTCATTGAGAAAAGTGGATGCGTTTTAAACAGTTTGGTAGTTTGATATTCTAGCACGCCTATATCTCATGCCGTGGTAGAAGACAGAGCGAATATCATTCGAGAGAACGCCCGCCAGAAAAATTTTTCCCTTGATTGATTCATAACAGTCCACCGCTTGACGAAATCCCCGGAATTAATTGACATAATTTACCGGATGATACCATCGAAGCGCTGCTTGAACCACCGCATAGTCTCGGTCTGGTTGATACGGTGGCTGGCACCGATGGTGGACTTGCAGCGGCGACGCTTGGCAACGCGCTCACCAGGGCGGGTCCTGTTTCCTTGTATCAGTCCTGATAGCCTTGCTAAGAAGAGAGCTCATGGCCCGAAAAGTGTCCAACTCACATGCAGCAGTAGAAGTCCATGCCGTAGATACCAATGTTGGGGTCGTACTTGATACCAAGATCAATGTGCTCGCTGATACCGAAGCCGAAGTTACCGGTCTCGGAGAAGTTGCGCTTCCTCAACTCGTACTCCTTGACCTTGAGGCCGCGCTCGAGGATCTCCTCAGCCTTGGGGCCACGGACGGTAACGTGAACAGCGATCTTTTCGTTACGGCGGATACCGAAGGTACGGACGGTGTAGCGAGCCTTGCCTATTGTGCAATTCAACCTCGGTCAGCCAAATAGTCCTTTTCCCATAAAAGTTTCCCTCTTCGGTCTCCTCCTTCGGTTTCGATCGGGGCTTAGCGAAAATCGGGCGTCCTTACTGTAGACAGGAGTCTGACCGCTCAGCTGCTCGAGCACCTTAGCAGCACGGGTAAGTCTGTCACCGGACTCTCCGACACTGATGTTGAGCACGAGCTTCTGGACGCGCAGCTCGCGCATGGGGTTGGCGCTCTTGTCCTTGGCTTCCGACTGCATTTGGCGTTCAATATTAGTTTTCGGACTGATATTACAAAATCGAAGAGCTGTTGGATTGAGTGATCGAACATACCATGGCGACTGATTTGGCGTGGACTGGTCGACGTTGAATGGAAGAATCTCAGGGAATCTCGAATCGGAGGAAAGTTGTGTGAAGTTACTGTGGGTGGATATGTGGGAAGCGAGAGCCCTTAGCGGCTTGGCAATATCGGCTGGCGCTTAACCGCGGAGCCGCGCGCTAAAATCACGGGTCACGGTACCCGCAGACCCAAACTTGGAGTTCAGCGACGCAAGTCTCAACACCCAAGCTCCTCGCCTGGCTAAACTCCTCCGGAGCGTGCAGGTATCGAAGTGATTACTAGCTAGAGTTCTCCTTCTACTGAATTGGATATACACATTCTTTGGTTCTACTCTAAAGTCGCATTCGTGCGCACTCTTCAGCAAACATGGCGGCCAACAAGCAGGGCAAGATGGTGAGTTTTCCCTATTACAGAGACTTTCTTCTACAACCGGATTTTTCTGTATCGTGAAGTGAAGATTGTCGCTAACATTTATATTCTTTCAGCAAAACCTTGTATGTTGTGATGGGTGTGTTGTTAATACGTGTGAACATCTAACTCGGGCCTAGATCAACTACCGGATGAGGGTCACCCTGAATGATGGACGACAGATGACGGGTCAGATGCTCGCTTTCGACAAAGTGCGTCTACTACACGATCTATGCGCATGTTACTCGTAGACTTATCACTGACTTTCCTAGCACATGAACCTAGTGCTAGCCGATACGGAAGAATTCCGTCGCGTTAAGCGGAAAGCGAAGTCGGCACCCGGAAACGCGCCCCTTGTCGAAGCCGAAGAGAAACGAACCCTTGGTCTTACAATTGTCCGCGGTACTCACGTCGTTTCTTGCTCTGTCGATGGACCTCCCCCGGCCGATCCCTCAGCACGGCTTGGAGGCGGTCCGAGTGTTCCCGCCGCTGCCACCCTGGCCGCCGGCCCTGGAATAAGCAAACCCGCTGGACGTGGTCTGCCTGTCGGACTTGGAGGACCTGCTGCTGGTGTCGGTGGACCGCCGCCTCCAGGCGGTTTCCCCGGATTTCCTCCTGGTGGTTTCCCTGGTGCCCCCCCACCGGGCTTTGCTGGACGCGGAGGCCCTGGAGGACCTCGTAAGTTGATTCTACCCTGAAGTCTGATATATGAAGCTGACAAGTGTTAGCCGGGTTCGCTCCTCCTCCCGGATTTGGTGCTCCTCAAGCTCGTAAGTACTCCCATTGGAAATGTTAAAACTACGTCATCTGACTTCTACTCTAGCTGGCGGTTTCCAGCCTCCACCTGGCTTCCAGCCTCCTAGTCAGGGTCGGGGTTATCCTCCTCCAGGCTTTGGAGGACGGTGATTTGGCTCTTGAGTTGTGTGTGATATGATAGCTTGACAATACACCAACGGCTGCTGTGCTCCAGTATTGACGGAGCACAGAGTGGAACTAAACTGGAGCTGAGAGCGCGGGCTAGTTATTCGGTCTGCCCTTGAATTAGCAGCACCTCATATTTTACAGGCAAAGGCGTTGCGGCGTGTGCGGATGCGAGGAATGCCCAAGAGAAACAACAATGGACACACTAGGAGGACTGTATTGCTAGAACTCCTCGAGCGTTACTTTTTGACTCTAATACATCAAATTCAAAGCTCTAACTTCTTTGTACTAGTGCATGAATAGTAATATATCACGTGATCATTCTGAAGGCTCCGTTCGGGAGCGATTCCGCCCGCCGCGCCTTAATGATGACCAAAACGGGCGCTCTCGAGTCTTGCTCCCATTCAATCCTAACCAGCAGCAGTCTGACACATTCACCCAAACGTCCTGCAAGATGGCCGCTGCAATCAAAGCAATCAATGCGAAGATCCGATCCAACAAGGTCGCCGACTATGTCTGCTCAACACGTAAGTCCGGCATCCAGCTTTTGTCCTTCCAAACCCATTCCCGAGATCGGCCGCATCAAGCTGCGGTTGAGATACAGGACATACACACGCCCTACATTTCCCCAGACACTGCATTGCGCCTAAATGTAACTACGAAATTTGAAAAGCAATGGCTAACTATACACCTCTCTCAAGACTTCTGGGGCCCTGTCTCCAACTTCGGTATCCCCGTTGCAGCTGTGATGGACACACAGAAAGACCCGGAAATGTATGTTTACGCCTAAATAAACACTTATACTTTGCTGCCAGATGTATCAACTGTATCAGCTGGTGTGCGCAGAATTGACACTGAAGCAAAGAACACTTTCGCCTGATAAGCATACCCAAGCCAGCACGAGCTAACTTTGTTTATATACAGCATCTCTGGCCAAATGACCGGCGCCCTGGTCATCTACTCCGCAACCTTCATGCGCTACGCTCTCGCCGTTTCCCCTAAGAACTACCTCCTCTTCGCCTGCCACGCCATCAACTTCTCCGCCCAGTGTACACAGGGATACCGTTATCTGAACTACTGGAAGTATGTGGCTATCGATCTTCTCTCCTCAGTGCTTTCCCACCATCATTTGGCAACTTTTTGTCGATTGAGTGATGTCTTGCTAACCGCTATCGTAGCTGGGGAGGCCGCGAAGCTGCTCTTGCTGCGAAGGCTGCGCAGAAGGGTACGGAGGCTACCGAGGCAGCAAAATAGAATGATGAGTGGAAAAGGGTGGTTATTGGTGATCTGGCATCCCTTGTTACCTATAAATTTATCATAGACCAGGCATTGTACTTATCTTCTAATCCACTTGGAAGTGCATGGTGTTCGTGGTCGACGTATGTTCACTAAATGTGGACGGAAAGTGTTGGTTATGTAGGTTCACCTTTATGCTGATATACAGAGAAGATTTTCGGCAGTGTCGATGGTAAAATTATAGGGAACTCGAGTTTTCAGTCTATTTTCAAGGCAGTCATGAGATGTGTCAAATGTATTCAAGTTACGTAAATCAACCATATCGACCAGTCATCGTTGAATGTCCAACAATCATATCAACAGAAGCAGCCGAGAATCCAAGAAATGCGGACCTCCTATGCTCATCATCAGTCAAGACTGTACGCTTCCTTGTGTTAACAGTTGAATCGGACCAGGGCATGTCGTTCGTCTATACGTGAAGAACCTCCTCTATCAAAAGCGTAAAGTTAAAAGGAAAGTATGGTTGGGGAGCTAGTGCGAAGGGGATCGAAGTTGAAGATGGGACTTGAATTAAGAGTCACAGTATCCCGGAGCTTTCGAATTATTGCCGTTAACCCAGTTATTGAGCGTCAGAGCGGTAGTGTAGATGCAGCTGACAACTCCGAGGACAGTGAGCGCTATGTCTGCGAGTTTCTGGCGCTTGGTCTCCGCGCAGGCCTTGAGATGAAGGAGGGGCTAGAAAGTCAGCTAGGGGTAATAACAACGGCTAGAAGTGACATACCGGATAAACATAAATGAGAGGAACGCAGGCGAAGCTACCGACAAGAGAAACGAACTTGTCAAGATCATCGGCACCGCCCCATGCAACAAACGCGCAGATCATAACGAGGAAGAACCGAAAGCCGTTCTTCTTCCACTTGATGCCGGGGTTATATTTTCCGCTACGGGTGAAGAGCTCGTTCTCCATGATTCGAATGGCAGGGAAGAGCTGAAGCGGAGTGCTTAGAAGTATAGCTAGAGAGTAGAGGAACTGGACAGCATTCACGAGCTTGTCGTCCTGAGGAAGGTTGAGCAGAATGACGGTTTTGGTTGCATGTCCGTAAGCGGCATAGCTGACAGCGCCTGCTGCCAGGAAAATGATCGTGATAATAACCATTACGCCAGCCAGCACGCCTGTGAACTGCTTCGGGTGCTTCATTGACTCCTGAATTGGAATAATGAGGCCAACGCCCTCGTAAGTGAAAATAGCGGTTCCGATGAATAGTGTCCATGTAGACGGATTGAATGAAGCGATTTCAGCCACACCCTGCGTGGATATTGTGAGGAAGTCGTAGTAGAAGAGGTATACCAGACCAAGCAAGATAAACAGATCAGCGATGAGCGCAGTGAAACCAAGCTTGCTTATGTCGCGAATCAGCGAGAGGGGCAGGAAAATGATCAGTTGCATCAACACCATGAATTTGATGTCGATGAAAGACTTGCAATTGCTCACAGCAAGGACAAATGCTTGAAGATTTTCGGCCGTGAAGACAATGTACGCAGAGACAAATCCCAACTGGCTAAGAACGATCGAACCAAGGATAATGCGGCGCATGTTCTTCCCATAGAGCGCGCCTCCAATGTCACCAAAAGAACCCTCGATCTTTAGCCGGGCGTTCACGAGAAGAACGAAGCAGTAAAAGCTTAGTAGCGAGACGGCGAGGAGTACTAGACTGCTAAACAGCATACCCCCGTTGAGGAACGCTCTTGGCAGGAAAAGAACCCCAGTGCCCACGAATGATTTGAGGAGAAGAAGCGCCGCTCCGGTTCTCGTGTTCGTTCCTGTTCCTCCACGAGGTTTGCGTCTTCTCTTGCCGGGGGCTTCAGGATGAAGAAGAGCAGAGTCCTCACCCGGCTCACGTTCTTCCGCTTCGTCCCAGGTGTCCGAGGAAAAGTACTCGTGGGGACCAAGTACCTCGTCGTCTTCTTCCAACTCCTCACCCGCAAAGTGGCCGTAAAGCGTCAGAAATTCTAGAAAGCTACTCGTTGGAAGCTGGCGCGGAGCAGGGGATGCTCCGTCCCCTGCATCAGATTGTCCCGGACGCGGGCTCCCTACAGCCCTGCGCAAGTAGTCTCTTCGAAACCCGCCTGGCACACGAATGCTGTTAATATTCATGGTATCTTCTTCGGGAGTAGGCCTATTCAAGTGGAAGCTTCTGCTGCGCTGAGGCTTCCTGACGGATCCGCCTTCTTCCGCATCCTCAGCCCATCTGTACACTTGTCTGGTGATGTCGCCGCCTTGAAGTCGCAAGCTGGAGAACTCATCGTCTGCGTTATCCGTACCGTATCCGGAAGACTGAGTGTCTCGACTTTCCAGTGGCTGCACCAAGTGCCTTTTGACGATCTCCGGGTCTTCATATGGGGCCGCAGAGTATTCCGACCCTTCCCTCCAAGGTTTTTGATCAAAGGAGCCATAATTCGACCTGATTTGCGGGTTCTGGTTGGAAACAGGGGACTCGGTACGTCTCGGTGGGGTCCCAAATCTCGGAGGCGATCGGCCGAGGCTATCTTGAAGAGCAGAGGCGATCATGGACTGCCCAGGACCTGGGAGAGACGAGAGGTTATCTACTCTGCTGAGATCCTGTGATTCGCCTACTGAAACCGGAACCGGTATTTGTCTCGAGGAAACGGAGTTGGATATCGAAGGCACCGGAGAAGCTAGCCGGGCTATTGAGGCATGCCTTACGGAGTCGGGAGCTGGAGACCGTGAACGGTGTGCGGAGGTTGCTATCGGAGATGACCCAAGCTTGGGAGTTGACGAACCCTCCCCGTTGTCGTACCTTCCGGGAGACGCCATATTGAGAACAAAGAGAGTTTATAAAGCGACTGATAGAAATAAGCGCGACAAACCGCGCAGCTGTTTTGTCGAGCGATCTGAAGCTCTAGCAGAGTAGATAGAAGAGATGTTGGTAGGATAGCTTACGATCACGTGCAATCGAGGTGCGCGGTAGGGGACTGAATCATCCGATTGATAACGTAAGCTACAGTACGTTAGAATGATCTTCTTCTACCGATGCAGCATTTACAGACTCTTAATTCGATTATCATATTACCGCCTAATACGGACCGTGGTGCCTATTGGTCATGTCATGCAGAGCATCCATTTGGATCTCATACGCCCCAAAATGGCGAAACGGCTTATTTCGGCACAAATTGAAGACTTCAGCTTTCAGTCCAGAAGGTAAGGGAAGTCGTTAGCAATAGACCGTGGCACATAATACTCTATAACCATTTCTGATGCTACTAAAGATTGTTTCAAGCAAGAACCTCAATATAAAGGTTTGAACGGGGCAAATGATGTCTAGCTAGTATTTTTTAGCTGGGCATGTCCAAGCTAGGTGGAATATTCAGCACTGGGGTCAAATGACTGACGCTGTCTGCCAATTACCGAGTAGAGGCGCCAAAGTCGGATAAAATCCACCAGAGACAGTTCCTTGCCCGCAGGGCTTATGCAACTCGCTATAGACAGGGTGTACTGTAACGTCATGGATAGGGCGGGTGCCGTATAGTAACCCGCGGAACAGTCACTTGCAATGTTCCTCTTGAATCAAGATATAACTAGTGTTTCAGACTTGGCAGTTGTTGGCAATGACTACGGAATAGGGCCCCATGCCGAACTGTTTACCTGACAAGATATTTACTACCTTTATACGCGCAATGTGCCACATGCTGGGCTGAGGCCATTCTTGGTTCCAGGCGCCCAGGACATTGATTAGAAGTTTTGAACATCTGTGTAAACACATTTTTGTCGAATCTTGTCTCCAGCGTAAAATTGACCTGAGGTATACAATAGATATCGCGGTTTGCACTGTTTGTAAGTGATAGGTACATGTCTTGGCAAATGAAGTCATTGTCGTCTCGCGAGATCGCTCGCCAAAATCAACAGCTGCAGAACGGGGGATTGTTCCCACCACAGCTGTTGTCGTGCCGTCAAAAATCGACTCATTGAAGGATTGTGCTGGCTTTACGTTGACGCCTTTATTGCTCTGCGCTTTGTCATACTGACGAAATTTTCAATCCATGCCGTAATTCGATAATCGCATCCTCCTGAAGCAGCGGGCTGGTAAAGAGACTGAATTCGATGACGAGCTCAAAAGCGGACAGTGTCTCGACTCGGAAGAGGTCCAACTTCTCCACGCGCACCGCACCGGAAGATGAGTCTAGATTAGACCCCAGCGAACCTGCAAATGCTTCAGAGGAAACTGCACCACTGCTGCACTGGCCTGCTGGACAAGCTCAAACGTATGGGTCCATGAATCCTCCGAACTCCGAAATACCCATTCGATATCGCTCTTCGCATTCGAAATTTGCAGAATATTTCTCGAGCTGGTGGAAGAAGTCAGAGAACGATGATGTGCTACCAAATACCGCGCTTGATGCAGGGCCGCTCCAGGACGCAAGCGTTGATCAGAAAGGGAGAAGTGGGGAGAGATACCGTACGTCGGAGCCTTCAGAGAAGTTTTCAACCTTCTCTGGAGTCTTTGTGCCGACCAGCCTGAATGTACTGAGTATTCTCATGTTTCTTCGCTTTGGGTTCATTCTCGGACAGGCAGGTCTATTGGGAATGCTAGGTAGCCTGTTGCCCTATACCTTCTAGATCAGGACTATTGCTGATTATATTATTCAGGACTACTTGCGATATCGTACACAATCAACCTAGTCACCACAATGTCTTTGTCGGCTATTGCAACAAATGGCACGGTCAAAGGAGGAGGAGCATACTATCTGATCTCGCGCTCGTTAGGACCAGAGTTTGGTGGCTCTATCGGCATAGTATTCTATCTGGGCTCAGTTCTGAATACAGGAATGAATGCTGTGGGACTAATCGACTGCTTTAAACAAAACTTTGGGGCTGAGACTGGCACCTGGTACAACTTCCTCCGGGAGGGGTTTTGGTGGCAGTATTTATGGGGAACCATTATTTTGCTTGTTTGCACCGGGATTTGCTTAGCCGGTAGTGCTCTCTTTGCTCGAGCAAGCAATGGTTTGCTTGTCATTCTTCTAATCGCGACACTCAGTATACCATTATCTGCTGTTTTTATGGAACCGTTTCGGGCTCCAAAGCTGGGGGTTCATTTTACTGGCATCAGTCTCCGAACGCTCATGGAAAATCTCAAACCTAGACTTACGAAGGGTGCAGACGGCAGTCAGCTTTCCACGCGGGAGACTTTTCAAGATCTTTTTGGGATTCTATTTCCTGCAACTGGTGGGATATTTGCGTAAGTATCTGTCTCAAGTCTGCTGGATATCAGGCTTATCTGGGTAGTGGTGCAAGCATGTCAGGCGACTTGAAGAACCCCAGCAGATCAATACCGAAGGGTACTCTCTATGGACTGGCTCTGACCTTTATCCTCTACACACTTGTGATTTTCGCAATGGCGGCTTCCTTAACAAGGGACTCTCTATACAATAATGCCAATATCGTGCAGATTGTAAGCTTCCAAACGACCTTGTTCATCACAATCTGACATTTTTAGGCAAATCTCTCTGGGGCTATTGTTCTTTCGGGCGAGTTCGCAACTAGTTTCTTTTCTGCTCTGATGGGGCTGATTGGATCTGCCAAGCTGCTCCAGGCTATTGCCAAAGACAGCTTGCTTCCTGGGCTGAATCTGTTCAGCAAGGGCACGAGGAAGAAAGACGAGCCGGTCCGCGCAATTATTGTAACTTTCATCGCTGCTCAACTGACTATGCTGTTTGACATCAACCAGATCGCGTCGTTCGTCACAATGGCGTACCTCATGACATTCTTAGTGATGAACCTTGCCTGTTTTCTGCTAAAAATCGGATCTGCCCCCAACTTTCGTCCTTCCTTCCACTACTTCAATTGGCAGACGGCTGCAACCGGTACCTTGGTCTGCGGAGCTAGCATGTTCTTTGTGGACGGGGTCTACGCCACTGCGTGTTTTGCTGTTTTGATCACACTATTCTTGCTGATCCACTATACTTCTCCTCCGAAGCCATGGGGCGATGTCAGTCAGAGCCTGATCTACCATCAAGTGCGTAAGTATTTGCTTCGTTTGAAGCAAGAGCACGTCAAATTTTGGAGGCCCCAGATTCTCCTCTTTGTGAACGACCTCGAACACGAATTTAAACTTGTCGCTTTCTGTAACTCACTGAAGAAGGGTGCGTTGTTTGTGCTTGGCCATGTTATTGTTACCGACGATTTCTCGTTCGCCGTGCCGGAAGCGCGCCGACAACAGACCACTTGGACAAAGCTAGTCGAGAGCTTGAAGGTCAAAGCTTTCGTTAACATTGCAGTATCTCCTTCAGTTGAATGGGGAGTTCGCAATATTGTACTGAATTCTGGGCTAGGTGGAATGCGACCTAATATCGTCATTATAGACCAGTTTCGGGAGGGTCGGTCTCTTGGCGAGTCAATATACCACCATAACCACCATTCACATTTATTATCGCCAGATGCTTCCAGATCTGAGTCGTCGAAGAAACCGGCAGACTGCCGGACCTACGTTAGGGTGTTGGAAGATCTATTGTTCCAGCTACGTATAAATGTTGCCGTAGCCAAGGGATTTGAGGAGCTCAAGCTGCCTGGGCAACGTGGATCGGAGTCCAAAAAATATATCGATCTTTGGCCCATCCAGATGTCTGCTGAAATAAACGCCAACAGTGAAACGAAACGAAACATTTTGACTACGAACTTCGACACATACACACTGATCCTTCAGCTAGGTTGCATTCTGAATACTGTTCCTTCGTGGAAAAAGGCATATAAGCTGAGGGTAGCTGTTTTCGTCGAGTATGAAATTGACGTTGAGGATGAGAGAAAGAGGGTTGAAACCCTCCTTGAGAAGTTACGGATTGAAGCGGAAATTCTGGTCTTCTGGCTCGCATGCGGTGATTTGAAAACATACCGCATCATAGTCAATGGAGACCCCCTTCCAGAATGTCAGGACGTCCACGAGACGGTCCACAAAGTACTGAAGAATGAAAATTGGTGGGAGGATGTTCAGCGAGGCCGCAGGAGCTCAGACGAGTCGTTAGGTTTGAGTTTGATGAACAGGTCTAGGAGCTCGTCCCGTTTTGATGTCTCGAGTCAGGAGCATCGCCAGGCACGCCATCCGCTGGCGGGCGGGGTGCGGAAGTTGATACAGTCTTCCAAGCGCAGGCGATCTATTTCCAGCTTCAGAGGCATGGGGGGTGTTAATTTAGGCATGCAAACACACCGATTGCTAGATGCCTTCGTCGATGATGACAGTAGTCCGAGCGACACTAGCGATAGCAGCATTGACACTGAGGGAGACGCGAGCGATGAAGAAACAGCGAGTATACACGGGACTACAACCTCACAGGAAGTCGATAAGCCTTCAATTTCGAATCCCGGGACTCCAGTAGGGCAGGGACCCGACATTCCGGCCATTGTCGAACCGAGCACGGCGGAATCTTCTCAATCTCGGGGAAGTCGGCCACCTCTGAGTCGTTCGGCCTCGAGCAATAGATTCAGCTCTTCACCAATACCTGAAGCTCAGGTCAATACAGATGAAGGCGCCGGGCCAAGCATCATGTTCGCCACAAACATGTCGCCTCCTCGATCGTCCCACAGAGCCGTCCAGTCCATCTACAAACGTCGTTCCCCCTCAGAGGTATCATCAGATAAGGCAAGCGCATCCGGATACCCGCAGCAAGCTTCGGTCGCGCTATCATTCAATGAGCTCCCAAGTCGTGCGCAACATCTGATCTTAAATGAGTTGATTGCTAAACACAGCGGAGACACCGCTGTTGTTTTTACGACTCTGCCATCGCCACTCGAGGGCACCGCAGAAAGCGAAGCCGCTAGTCAGTCGTATCTGAGTGACCTGAGTATTTTGTGGCAAGGCTTACCACCCACCTTGCTGGTTCACAGCAACAGCATGACCGTGACGCTTAACCTTTAACGAGCTATGATAATACGTAGGAAGGATGGTGGTGAATACAGCTCCGTGCAGAATACGAGTTGATAGGTTCAATACTTGCCCTGGGGTTGCACGCTACTGTACGAATGGAAGAACACTTAACGAGCTATCATACGTTGGGATATAACCGTATCCTCTTCGCCTTCGGTTTTGACATTGGTGGGCATGGATGTTGACATCGGAGAATACATTGTAGCTTCAGTCCCGTGACATTGCTTGTTCTGAACTCAGACCGGGTTTTCATCTGGTTTTGTGTGGTCGCAGAGCTCTTACTCGAATTTAAAACCAGTCATAGCGCAGACAACTGTAGCTGGTCTCACATGCCCCTCCCTCAGGATCTCGAAACAGGTGAGAGGGTGTGATAGGCAAACGCCGGGGCATCAGACACCCAAGGATCGCCACCAGACTGGGGAGATGATCAGCGGTCCGCCAATGAACGCGGAGTGTGGCTGGAAAAATGGGAGCAAAATGGGCACGCACGGCGGTCAAGCGGATTCTTTAATCAGGCCGCCCTAGCCTCTTTGGCTGCCCGCGCTGTCACCAAGAACCGGCGTCTGTTAGCGCAGTGAACAAACCATGGACTGCTTCCACGGCATTCGGCATATGGCCACGCACTTTACCAGTCGAGGTTGGATGTTGTCCCTTGAGGGGGATCTTGAGTTCCTGAGTTCCTGAAGTCTCTGATCTCTAATCAAAATTCACATTAGATTCAGATGAAGAATTAACGAGTTACTATCCTGTATTTGGTACAACCCTTTGCTGATGGCAAATAAGCATACAGTCCATGAAAGTAGACTACTGTAAGCCGTCGTCGAGGTCACGTTGTCTCGTGCAGCAGCAGTCGCCCATCGAGTCTTTCAGGAATCCTCCACCAACGCCCGGATACATATCACCCAAATTAACCAACAACAGAAGACCGTTGACAGGCAAAACCAAGAAGATTTGGGTAACCAATTTAGCCCAGCTTCTCCTTATTAATATTGGAGCCCGTTCTTCCTGGGTCAGGTCAAACCGAACCAACCCGGACAGGGCGCAATATCATAATCTTCCATTCCGACCCCTCTCTGTCCGCCGTTCGGTGTTCCTCACTCCACTTGCAGCTCGCTGCTCGTCGTTGATTCGACTCAAATTATTCTGATTCTCACTCCTACTGCCTTCTCTCGTGGACGGTGGATAACCAAGTCTGAAACGTTCAGACGTTCGTTCCCCTTCAGACTCTTTCCCACCAAACTCCAACCTTCCCGAGAGCCTCCCTCCCCGAGTCCGCCCTTTTCTCGCCAGTCACCAATGTCGTTCTAGGCGATACCGCTTCCTCTGTCGTGTCAATAACGCGGATTCCCGCCAGGTACGGCCTCTCGTCCTTTCTTTTTGATTGCTTCTTGGTTTCTTTCACCACGTTCATCTCCCTTGCCGCCGCTTTAACCCTTATTGTCTCTCCTTCCCCCGAACTTCAATAGTCCAACTCTCCGGCTCCCTCCCCTCGTCTCCATCTCCAACCATTCGCCCCCAGCTTTCTCTTGCCTCTGTTGTTTTCTCATCCGTCCAAGCCTCGCATCACTTTTTATATTTTTTTTTATTCTTCTCCTATCTTCTTAATAGGGACTTGAAGGTTTATTACTTCTTCTTTGTTTGCCGTTCCAATACTTTTCGTCTCCGTCTCATTAGACTTTCTTCACCCCCTGTTCTAGCTCCGAGTGGCCCCCCCTCCCCAAAATCTTGGTTTCGTCGGTCATCACACGGACCATTTCCTTTTCACGCGTTGCAACCTTTTCGCTGGGATCTTCTACCTTGACATGTCCGATTTTTAACTGAGTATCCCAGGGCAAAATGGCTTGCGCGGACGAGACCCTGACGGCCGCTGCTGCCATCATCCAAAATCTCGTCAGAGAAGCCCCTTCATCCGGTTCTCCTTCGTTCGAATTTAACTTCTCCCCACAATCCACGAATGGCGTCGACTCTCTTCCCAAATTACCAGGCGAGCCTAGCTTAGCGAAGGTCAGGTTCGAAAATGAGTTAGAGGCTTTGGTCCGTCGGATTCATCGAATGGAGGTGCAGTCTGTCAGTTGCTTTGCTAATGGCCCCTATCCTGAATCTACTTATGCTGACTTTCCTTTTTACCTAGCAACAAAATCACACACAACATGCCGAGCACACGCAACATCTTCATAAACGGAGAAAGTCTTCCAAAGATACAGAACCTGAGATTCTCGATGAAAGCGATGGAGCGGCAAGTGATGAAGATGAGGAAGAAGGAGCTACGACTCTGGTACGGGAAGAAGATATTAGCTACCTGCGAAATTACGTCCAGAAACAAGCGGAGGAAATAAGTTTTCAGAAGAACATTATAACCCAGGTCCGTGAAGAGCTACAATTGCAGGAAGTGCAAACAAGACGGGCTCTCACCAAGGTCGAAAATGAGGATGTGGTTTTGCTGGAGCGAGAGCTGCGCAAGCATCAGCAAGCGAACGAAGCCTTCCAGAAGGCCTTACGAGAAATTGGGGGTATCATTACACAGGTTGCTAACGGTGACCTGTCAATGAAAGTTCAAATTCATCCACTGGAAATGGATCCTGAAATTGCCACATTCAAGCGGACAATCAACACTATGATGGACCAGCTTCAAGTTTTCGGTAGTGAGGTGTCCCGCGTCGCTCGTGAGGTCGGAACAGAAGGTATTCTTGGTGGACAGGCTCAAATCACTGGGGTCCATGGTATCTGGAAAGAGCTGACGGAGAATGTCAACATTATGGCCAAGAATTTGACGGATCAAGTGCGTGAAATCGCCGTAGTGACAACGGCTGTTGCACATGGTGATCTCAGCCAGAAGATCGAAAGCCGGGCTCAGGGTGAAATCCTCGAGCTACAACAAACGATCAATACCATGGTGGACCAACTCCGGACCTTTGCTACAGAGGTGACTCGCGTCGCTCGTGATGTCGGTACAGAAGGTGTTCTCGGCGGTCAAGCGCAGATTGAAGGTGTCCAAGGCATGTGGAATGAACTTACGGTGAACGTGAACGCCATGGCGAATAATTTGACGACACAAGTGCGCGATATTGCGACTGTTACCAAGGCCGTCGCTAAGGGTGACCTTACCCAGAAGGTGCAGGCTAACTGCAAAGGGGAGATAGCGGAGCTCAAGAACATCATCAATTCCATGGTTGACCAACTTCGACAATTCGCGCAGGAGGTTACCAAGATTGCGAAGGAGGTCGGCACAGACGGTGTACTCGGTGGTCAAGCTACTGTAAATGATGTGGAAGGCACATGGAAAGATCTGACCGAAAACGTCAACCGCATGGCCAACAACTTGACTACTCAAGTCAGGGAGATTGCTGATGTTACTACTGCCGTCGCAAAGGGAGATCTCAGCAAGAAAGTCACCGCCAATGTCCAGGGCGAAATACTAGATCTCAAAAGCACGATCAACGGCATGGTGGACCGACTAAATACATTTGCTTTCGAAGTTAGCAAAGTCGCCAGGGAGGTCGGAACCGATGGTACGCTAGGTGGCCAAGCCAAGGTCGACAATGTAGAAGGAAAATGGAAAGATCTCACCGATAATGTCAACACCATGGCTCAGAACCTTACCTCCCAGGTCCGAAGTATATCCGATGTCACACAAGCTATTGCCAAGGGTGATTTGAGCAAGAAGATTGAAGTTCACGCCCAGGGAGAGATTCTAACCCTCAAAGTCACCATCAATCACATGGTGGATCGTTTGGCGAAATTTGCAACTGAATTGAAGAAGGTTGCCCGCGATGTCGGTGTTGATGGCAAAATGGGCGGCCAAGCTAACGTGGAGGGAATTGCGGGGACGTGGAAGGAGATCACGGAGGATGTCAACACCATGGCCGAAAATCTTACGTCCCAGGTGCGAGCGTTTGGCGAGATTACAGATGCTGCAACGGACGGGGATTTTACCAAGCTGATCACAGTTAACGCTTCTGGTGAGATGGACGAGCTGAAGCGCAAGATCAACAAAATGGTTTCGAACTTGCGGGATAGTATTCAACGAAACACGGCCGCCAGGGAAGCAGCCGAATTGGCTAACCGTACCAAATCCGAGTTTCTGGCAAACATGAGTCACGAAATCAGAACGCCTATGAATGGTATTATTGGCATGACCCAGCTGACTTTGGACACCGACGACCTGAAACCGTACACGCGAGAGATGTTGAATGTCGTGCACAACCTCGCAAACAGTCTATTGACAATTATTGACGACATACTCGATATTTCAAAGATCGAAGCGAACCGTATGGTGATTGAAAGCATCCCCTTCACAGTCCGCGGTACTGTGTTCAACGCCCTGAAGACATTAGCAGTCAAAGCGAACGAGAAGTTCCTGAGTCTGACATATCAAGTCGACAACACAGTCCCCGACTATGTTATTGGTGACCCTTTCCGTCTACGACAGATTATCCTTAACTTGGTCGGTAACGCGATCAAGTTCACCGAGCATGGTGAAGTCAAGCTCACGATATGCAAATCTGACCGGGAGCAATGTGCAGCCAATGAATATGCTTTTGAATTCTCCGTCTCAGATACCGGTATCGGAATTGAGGAAGACAAACTTGATTTGATTTTTGATACCTTCCAACAGGCAGATGGATCGACCACGCGGCGGTTTGGTGGAACAGGTCTCGGTCTTTCCATCTCGAAACGCCTAGTCAATCTGATGGGCGGTGATGTTTGGGTCACCTCCGAATATGGCCACGGGAGTACATTCCACTTCACCTGCGTCGTGAAACTGGCCGACCAGTCACTGAATGTGATTGCCTCACAAATCCTGCCTTACAAGAACCACCGTGTCCTCTTCATAGACAAGGGAGAGAACGGGCCCGAAGCGGAGAACGTTCTGAAGATGCTTAAAAAGCTGGACTTGGAACCGTTGGTCGTGCGTAATGAGGATCATGTGCCGCCACCAGAGATCCAAGATCCTTCCGGCAAGGAGTCCGGTCATGCCTACGATGTAATAATCGTGGATTCTGTGAACACAGCCCGAATGCTTCGGACGTACGATGACTTTAAATACGTCCCCATCGTGCTGGTTTGTCCACTGGTCTGCGTTAGCTTGAAGTCGGCCCTGGATCTCGGAATCAGTTCCTACATGACGACACCATGCGAGCCGATTGATCTGGGCAATGGCATGTTACCTGCGCTCGAGGGGCGCTCCACACCCATAACTACCGACCACTCGCGCTCTTTCGACATTCTTTTAGCTGAGGACAACGACGTTAATCAGAAATTGGCCGTGAAGATCCTTGAGAAACACAACCACAACGTATCGGTGGTTGGCAACGGCCTCGAAGCCGTCGAAGCCGTTAAACAGCGCCGCTACGATGTCATACTGATGGACGTCCAAATGCCGGTTATGGGTGGGTTCGAAGCCACTGGCAAGATCCGCGAATACGAACGAGACAGCGGTCTGAGCAGAACACCCATTATCGCTCTTACAGCCCACGCCATGTTGGGTGACCGCGAGAAGTGTATACAAGCACAGATGGACGAGTACTTATCCAAGCCACTGAAGCAAAATCAGATGATGCAAACCATCCTGAAATGCGCTACGCTAGGTGGGTCTCTTCTGGAAAAGAGCAAGGAGTCCCGCATTTCGAGCAGTGGTGAGATGCACCACGTCCATACGGGTCCGGACGGCAAGTCGCAACGCCCGGGAATGGAAGGCCGATCGATCACCTCGTCGAGCGCCACCAGCCGCACGCTCGCTAGCACGAGTGCCGAGCGAACCGAGCAGCTCTCCATAGATAGGGTAAGACCATGATACCATGATACCATGTATACAGTCTATAGTCTCCACAAGCTGACTGGACGAGCAGGCGCTACTGCGGTCTAATAGCTCATGAGAAGACGGGGCTTCCAAACATCCTTTTGCGTTCTGCTCTGCTTGATCTTCACGAGTCCTTTCGTTCAGATCTATATACCCATCCTGTTTTCTTTACTCATGTAAGAACTTTGCTTTCCGGGGATTGTGATCTTCTGTCGGTCCAGTCATCTCATACCTCCGCTTCCACCTTTATTATCCAACTCTGACCTCCTCTCGCACTACCGGTCACACATCCCTTCCAATTCCTCGATTTTGCATATTGTGGTCACTGGGCCGTGTTCCTGCGGATATCGCGGCCTCTTCTGTTCTCTCTTGACCTATTCCATAGTATATTATGTTTGGTGATTCCGGCAGTTCTACACTCAGTCTCGGGTGACAGTACATGGTGTTTGGGCGCATTGAAACCTCGGCGAAGGGCATGGAAGGGACCTTAAGAATTTTCATGAATTTCGATGTTCGATTGAATCTTTGAACCCTGTTACGGACAAGTCAGTCAGAGACATGAGACCGAGTCTGCGCATTGCTTTCTTTCCTTGAGATATGATTATTGAAGCAATATCATTGTCATATCTACTGATGCGAACTATCTCTGATTGAACAGCTGTCCTTATCTGTCTCTTGCTTCTCTACTTATACTTGCTTCTATCTTTTGTCTCTATATCGGTCTCCCTATTATACACTCGCTAGGGGCAACTTCATTGCATTCGAGTGCTATCTCTATTGTATCTTGTATCTAATCCTGCTGGTCCTTTGCTCGGGTTGGGTTCTCGAATACATATTCTTGGCTTGGGAAGGGTATTTGGGTATATCCCAACCTTTAAGAGTACGTGCTACATTAATAAGTACTCGACTGTACCGAGCTCTAGACACGTGGACCAATCTAGACGTAGCTCCTAATGATACGTAAGAGCAGGAACAAGTAGTGATTTTGACGATATTATCATTTTGATCGATATACGTACGGGGTGGATTCCACTGGAGTAACGAGCATTGGATTATGTTCACAAACTATGTTCAGGCAGACTGCTATAATGGAAGTACTCGTTTCTTTGGTGTATTGTCGGAGCTCTCCTGGTGCCTACCTGCCTATCTGACTGCGTACTTATCCTGCCCAGAGCTGTCAAATTGAATTATGTGGTTTGTGATTAGAAGCTTATGCGTATATATATAAATGGTAGGGCATAGTGGCTCGGCAGGTCCTATGTCACGGCAGATTGTCCGCCCTGAGCTCAGAGATATGGATCAAATCACCACTCCTTGATTTTGATTATACACATGAAAAATAGTAATGGATACAACTAAAACTGGATTGACTGCACTGACCCTAGGCTGGTGGATCTTCACATCAACTTGCCTCTAGCAGTAGTTGCTACAGCTACACTGCAGCTAAAAAAAAACCTATATTATATGCCCACCAACCCAGATTCAAATCCAAATCCCACAGAGAAAAGGCAGTAAACAGTCTGACTTAAGCTCCTCACGCTTTTAGTTCCCTATCGCGTTTTCGTCGACGTAAAATCTCTCAGCTTTTCATTCTCCTTCTCCACCTCCCTCCGCTTACAGTACACTCTGTAAGCACACAAATCCAAAATCAACCCTAGACAGTGAATCATCTTACCACCAACGCAATACCCTAGTGTTGATAGTAGGCAGTTGGAATGAACTCGTGGACGATGCCACCGCTGATGAGGTCGGACTAGCTGAGGAAGTTGGTGTGGCTTTTCTGGTAGAGCTCAGAGTGCTCGATTCTGTGGCAGCTCTGTTACTCCCGTAGCCGCCTCCAGCTCCGGCTGCGGCCCCGGTTCCAATGTTGCCACCAGTGATGCCTGCTACTGGCGCCTCAGTTATCGAAGGCTGTTCCTGGCCATTGTCGTCTTCATCTCTATAGTCGGAATATCCACGCTGACCGTCCTGACCGTCGTAACCAGAACCGCCATGGCCTCCACGACCCCCAGGGCCTCCATGACCTCCATAGCCAGGATCGGCGTATTTATCATAGTCGGGGGCCTTCGGGTCTATGTAGCCAATGTACTTGGGGTCTTTGCAGCGGGGATCGTGAGGGTGCTTGTAGCAGTGATATTTCGGATATTTGGCCTCATTTTCATCGTCGCTAGGATCTTCGTAGTCAGAATCTTTGTAGCCGGAATGTTTTCGACCGGGATCTTTATAATCGGAATCATTAAAATCTGCATTGGTGTGGTCAGATTCTCGATAATCAGGGTCGTTATGGCCGTGAATTGAGTGAGCAGACGGAGTACCTGCTCCAGATTTGTAGTCAGTAGGAGTCGGAGCTGGTACTGTGGGAAGCGTGAATGTACTGTCTCCCGAATGTCCGTCACTACCCTGACCTCGAGGCGCTGCGAGGAGTCGTTTCACTTTGTTGTTATTCTCGGGGTTATGAGGCCCCCCGCCTCCATGCTCAGGCCAACTGGCTCCGTCCTGTACTTGACTGTTCGGTCCCTGACCTTTCCATCCATGTTCGCTCCATCCATCCCCACCCCAACCATTTGCAACCCATCCCTGTCCACCCCAACCTCCAGGTCCCTGTGGATGATTGTTTTTACCGTCACATGGGCACTGACACAAGCATGTGCCTCCACCGCCGCCTCCTGGCTGGCCCCCTCCAGGGCCACCCGGGCCGCCAGGCCCTCCAGGCCCCCCAGCACCTCCGGGACCTCCGGGACCACCAGGATGACCAGGCTGGCCTCCGCCAGGTTGGTCACCGGGACCGCCAGGACCGCCAGGACCCCCAGCACCTCCAGGACCTCCAGGCCCTCCGGGACCTCCGGGACCACCACCACCAGGCTGACCAGGACCACCAGGCTGACCAGGACCACCAGGCTGACCAGGACCACCAGGCTGCCCACCACCACCACCACCACCAGCAGCAGGAGGCTGGCTTTCGCCTGGTGTTTCACTTGGTCCAGAGGGACTCGGTACAGTTACTCCAGGCACAGTTGGGGTACTGCTAGGGCTTGTTCCGCTTCCTCCAGGTTGGCTTGGAGTTGCGCCACCTCCACCTGGTCCAGACGGACTTGGTACTACCCCTCCAGGCACAGTTGGGGTAACGCTAGGGCTGGTTCCCCCTCCACCTCCGGGCTGGCTTGGAGTTCCACCTCCTCCTTCAACCCCGGTACCGGAAGGAACTGGTACAGTCACGCTTGGTGTGCTGCTTCCGCTCCCTCCAGGCTGGCTTGGGGTACCACTACCTCCTCCAGGTTGACTGGGATGTCCACCTCCGCCTCCGCCCGGTCCAGAGGGAGTCGGTAGTACTCCTCCAGGCGCAGTTGGGGTCTGGGTACCTCCGCCCACAGGCGTTGAGGTACACACAGTAACCGCGCTGGTCACAGTTTGTTGTCCACAGTTAGCGCATTTCGATTTCTGGGCTTGTTGAGGGGCAGCCCCCGTCTGATGGAGCAGCGTCCCCAGAGAGAGGAAGAGGACAAGTTTGCTAGGCAACGGGGCCATTTTGGGACGAAAGGTTGTAGCCAAAAGTGACTAGCTCAATAGACAGCGATGCAGACTCAAACTAGCGCAAAAGAAGAGCTATGAAAGGCGTGAGACAGACACCGGGTGGGTGGCTTTTGTATTGCACTCTGGCCATCAGTTATGTCATCTGGAGAGGAATGACGGAGCCTCAAACTTTGACGCGACATGTCGCTTGCGAAGACTGTCATGGAGGCCGTCATGGAAGGGTGGTTCGATGAATCCATCCTGCGGGAAATGACACCCTGTGATTATGAAGCTATAATGGTGAATGACGATAGATGGCGGGAATTGTGTCGTGGGCTGACTGCAAAAGCCAACGGTGGATGATAGTTCGACTGAGCATACTAAGACACTTTGCGGTTCCGATGCGTTGTGACTTGCAGGCATTCTTATTACCGTGTAAAGGTTAAGCTTATCCCATTTCTCAGGCTAGGAATGATTGGTATTGAGGCCATCCGTGGAACCCTAAGGCTTGTGTCTCGGCGACGAAACGCAAAGAAGGTTTGTCGTTGATTTGTTACTCTAAGTGGTGGTATCAGGCAATATGAGCCTAGATCCTCAGCGTACGTCGTCAAGCGATAATTGACAAGAATGATTGGCATTTCTAAGGTGGACCGCGCGTCTCAAGAACAATATTTGACACTCGAATAATGGAATAGCCATTATCGTTGGGAAGCTGCTGGCTGTCATGAGATGCAGCTTGGATGGTTGATTTAGTATATTATCCAAGGTCGGCGCCAGCCAACATGGAGCAATTTTGCAGTTGTCACACAGATAAGACCGCTAGCGTAGCAGCAGATCGTATAGGTTATCAGGCCCCAGTAGTCCCCGTTGCAGCGGGCCAAAATTTCACCCGCAATTGGCATTCCTGTCAAGGTGCTGACAGACAGACATTAGTATCATGTCAAATTAAATGAGAATATTTTAACTTACCCGAAGCTCACTATAGTGTATGAAGTGGCATAATATCTTCCGTAATTTTCGATCTTACAGAGTTGTGAAATGCAGACGGGGGTAAGGCTGATGTTGCTGCCGCTAGCAAAGCCAAAAATCACGCAATACACAATCATTATGGCCACGCTGTCTCCGGCAGGAAGCCAAATGCACACGTTGCAAACAAGACACAATGCAACTGTGACTATAAGAGTGTTGAATCTGCCGAGATGGTCTGCAAAGAAGCCAGGGATTGCTCTTCCGAGGACGGAGCCCACATTGAGAAATGCTAGCATCTGATAGGAAAGCGACTCAGAAGTGCCATGGGCCAAAGCATACGAGGAGATGTAGCTGATTGGGATAAAAAGGCCCCACTCAATGAAGAAGATACCGGCCGTTGTGAAGCTGAGCTTGAGGCTGCGAAAGATACGAAAATCGGGCAGAACGTTCTCCTTCGAGGCTGGCTTCTTTGGCAGCCGCGACTTCACCAATAGACATGCACCGGCCAGCGATATCAGGCAGATCAAAGCAATGACTCGCGTAGCCCAGGCCCAGCCGATCTTAGGGAACAGGCTCTCCAGTATTAGAGGAAACGCAACGCCCCCGACGGAGCCACCAGTAGCCGCGAGGCCGGTTGCTACTCCACGTCTTTCATTGAAATAGTGCCCAATCGCAGACACTGCAGGGGTGAAGATCATGGAGGTTCCTAGTCCTCCAGCGATTCCTATTGAAAGGACGAAATGCCAGTACTGAGTACAGAAGCCCATGGTTATCACCTGCAGCATCACTAGCACGGAGCCACCAAGAACCAAAAGCCGTGGTCCCCTGGCGTCGAATACGGGCCCTACCTGAACACCACCAAAGAAAGTAAGGAATGCATAGATGCCAAAGATCCAGGCTATGCTTCCAGAGCTGTAGTCTTTCAGTTGATTGGTCTGAAGATATGCCTGAAAAGAACCGATGGTGTTTACTAGACCGAGGGATGCGAAGAGGCCCAAGAAGGAGCCTAGTACAACTAACCAAGCCTCCAAACCGCCTTCAGGATAAGTGTTGCCATCGGCATCGGTGGTCACTCGACTGGCGGGAGCTCGATGGCTGACTTCATCAGGAGCGGTGGCACTGGAGAGGCGCCTGTCAAGGTCGTCATCGGATGTCCGCTGCGGTTGGAAGCCATATGGCGCCGGCGGCAGCTCTGGCTTTTCCGTATATTCCAGTGAGTTGCTGGTGGCATTGGTGTTTGGTGCAATATCGTCATCAGTTTTGGACCGCTGTCGACCTAGCACCGGCGGTTTTGTTTTGTTAACACCGGCGTTGGTTGACTCGATCTGTGCTTCTTCAAATGAGGAGCCGTCGGAGTATTGTCTGAGGTTGGGTGACATGTTAGTATAGAGCTTGGAGCGAAGTGGACCGCGGTAGACCTTCTTCCACTCCACCGCACAACCGCTCTGCCGCGTACCCGTTATGCGTCTGAGAGAGCAGAGTTGACTTCCTTGGGTCAACTCTCTTGAAGAGCAGCAGGGGATGTTCTTGAATAATGTGGTGAAAGAAACCAAATCGCTCGAGACAAGACCATGATCTTTGACAGGCGGAGAGGCTGAGGGCCTTATCGAGAAAAAAAAAAGTAGCAACAGGGCTCAACGGCGCATTTTCATTGGCCTAGAGATCCGCGTGGAAGTTTTCCTCGGGGAAAGGTAGCCAAGCGTAGCATTTTCGATTGGTAATAATATGTCTGGACTGACGCTTGGCTGCCTTATGGGCCGGCATTTTGGGCCAGGCGTTTCCGGCGTCATTCTTGGAGTTCTGTTTGCTTGCGGTGAGCTCACACTAAACGGGATCAGGAAGGTCAGAGGAGCAGCCGAAGGAACGGGGTCAGAGCACTTACATTGTCTCAGACTTGCAGAAAGCACAAAAGCTGGAATCAGATGAAAATATCAGTGAAGACGATGATAAATGGATGGAAGAGACGCTCGAGACGAAGCAGGTCAAGAATCGAGAATCGAGAACTCGAGATGTTGTTCGTTGCACGAGGAAGGAACGACCGACTGCGGGAAGCTTGGACCACCCGATCCCGCCTAGCCCTGATCTCTACTGTACTGGTACTGTAGAGCTACTCGAGAGCAGGTACTTGTATATAGCCAGCGGGATATATGCAGGCCACAAGAAACCTAAATCTGTATTCTTGATAAATGACTCCGGGCCCGAGTGTCAGGTGATACAATAAGCATGTGCAGCCCAGCCTCCCGAGGCCATAATTAGTTAGACGGAGTATATCCCGAGTACTATGGGTGACCTAGCTTCAGAAGCTGGTGTACGGGCATCGCTACAGGTAGACAAGAGGCATCTACTAGGTAACTACTCTACATCTTCAAATTTCCCACGAAAGCATATAAATGCGAAAGCTACTATAAGAATACCGTCCCCCAAATCGCACCAACCAGCGTGGGTCATTCGACCATCAGTATTGATCAGGCACCATCTCTCTACTCTGTACACAAGGTGGAAATGATATTGCGCGGTCGTTTCGGCTCTGGGATGCCGAACATCAGCCGGACAATGCTTACTAAGAGGTCTCGGCAGTCGGTTCCTCACAGTAAGGTCACTTTAGGTTCCTTTAGGTTGACCTGACTCGAAACCAATATTGCCGAGAGGCCAGTTCTCAGGGAGAACGAATAAGACAAGACCGTCCAGTGATGATCGACCATGGACTGTCTCGTGCCCCGAGTGGTTCACTGGAAGAACTGTGCGAGGTAATAGAGCCTGGCGGCAGCTTATTGTGTATGGAGTATTTATCGATACGAGCAGTTCCTGTAAGAAAACTTGGAAGTCGACGTTATTTACGGTATCCTCCACGAGACAGCAGCGCTCGGGACGGACGCTGTAAGGGCGTCAAGGGTCCGCTGTTATGTCAGGACTGTCATCTAACTACTCGGGGTCTGAGTCTATCGCTCCTTCCTTTTCAACATTCTTTTCAAAAAAGAAAAAAATAAAAAAAAAGAAAAGAAGAAGAAAAGATAACAGTATCAGGATTCGATTCCCTTGTTCAAATCCTGTTTCGAGACTGGTGATAAATGCGGTGATAAAGAGTAAAGTTCACGATCGTAATTTCCGAGACTTGGGCGGCTCAAGAGGTCTAAGATGCATTGGGAATAGTCCATGACGTAGTGGCGGCCGGCACGTGGACTCCGAGACTAATGCAGGCACTTTTGGCCTTATGGATTAGG
Organism: Aspergillus nidulans FGSC A4; assembly: GCF_000011425.1. Taxonomy (NCBI): domain Eukaryota; kingdom Fungi; phylum Ascomycota; class Eurotiomycetes; order Eurotiales; family Aspergillaceae; genus Aspergillus; species Aspergillus nidulans. The sequence goes on along the minus strand of NC_066259.1, from coordinate 1,903,728 downwards.
CATCTACAGGCCGGTACCGGTCAGTGTACCCTGAGTAGAGCTCCATACTTTCGGTGGCTGATTCTTAATCGCTTAGCGCCTTGGTTCGACTGGCGGGGTCTTGGGTCAGGGCTGCCGATGACCTCAATGCTTGGGCGCTTGGTTGCGTGCTTTGCCCTCTGGATTCGCATCTGAAGCCCAACTTCTGTAGTTGCGCTAGATATTGGGTCTGAGGGATGACCCGCATGGCGTCCGGAGGCGGACAACGCCGACGCCCCATCCGTGCTTGTGAGTATACGGAGTAGGTACTTTCTCAATGTACGCTAAGTAGTATGACAGGTGCTATCAAGAGTAGGCGATACGGCACGTAGAATGCTCACCGGCTCGCCAGATCCCGTCAGATGCATATGGACTATGCTCGATCCTCTAGTATCTGGGGACTCGCTCCTCGCGCTCGTATAAGGTGGTAGCGAATCTACGTACTTGGAAGGTGGGTTGCCACTGGGCCCATTCAACAGACCCATCACTTCGACGACTGACGACTGTGAATGGACGACAGCGAGCTCTTTCTCTCACTCTTACTTACTCTCTCACTTTTTTTTTTTTTTTTCCCCCTGCCCTCCCCCACGCTCGATTTGGGTTCTTAAATACGGAGTTCTCACGGCTCATGACCTCTCTTCTCGTTCCTCCTCTTTCTGTCCGCATCCCACCTCTTCACCTCTTTCACTGTGGCCATCCCTGCCCAAAAGAGCCCCAAGAGACACTTCTTTCCTGTATTCGATTCTGCAGGGGAAGAAACTCGAATCCCCCGCTCCAGGACCCACGGCTCTGATATCTTCGTGTCATATTAGGTCAACTGGACGTCTAGTTCTCAGTTCGCCGCCATTTCATCTATATACTATTCACTACTGTTGTCATTCCGAATTTGCCATTTCGAATTTTGCCATTCGACAAGGTGATAGCTCCATTCGACAAGTGGTAGCTTTCCAGCTGTACCGTAGCAGCACGACGCCTGTCTTATTGCCTTGATTTTTACGCCCTTCACTCTTCGCCCTTCGCCCAGTGCCATTGCGCCCGCCATTTGGCCCTAGCGACAACAGTCCCGGCATTTCTTTCTGCTATTCCTATTCCATTATTGACCCTGAGCGACTCGACCGCGACTGACTGCGATCGACTGCGATCGACTGGTGTTCGAATATTCCGATGGTATAGATTTGCCTGTGCGACCAGCGAGCCATCAGTAGATACGAATCGACCCGGATTGACCGCCCCGCACATCTGTCCATAGCAGCAAAACCCATCACTATGCCGTTCGGAATCAACCCGTTCTCGAAAAACGATAAGCACGAATACCCCGGCGTGGTTGTGCCTCTTTCCAGTGCGCCCGCGAATTCGAAGACGAGCCCAGATCCAGAGAAGAAAGTAGGCCCTCAAGACACTGACGCTGGAAGTCTCGACAGGTCATCCTCTGCAGAGAATGGTGTGGGGTCGATGCACAGCCACCAGCAGAGTCAGAACGGCCATCTGACCCTGGAGATCCTGCGCGCTGAAGTGGAGAATGATTTGGTTGCTTCTGGCCAGGACTCTGCCTATGATCGTACGTTCAATTTGCGGCCTTCCCTTGGAAGAGCCGGTTTGTTTCGAGAAATTCCCTGCTTTGTTTCCCCCGTCCCTCTACGACTCTAGGTCTAATATGAGAATCTGTAGGCAAGTCAAAGATAATCAACAGGGCTATCCAAGATATCGGTATGGGTCGATACCAATGGGAGCTCTTCTGTCTCTGTGGATTCGGTTGGCTCGCGGACAAGTAAGTTGCCCCGGTACAATTCAAAGCTACGTTGCTGACGGTGGTAGTCTCTGGCTGCAGGTACGGTGCCTTGTTCGGGCTGGTCTTGTGCTGCGCTAATCCATGGTAGGGTGTCGCACTTACGTTGCCACAACTGTCACTGGAGTTTGGAGTCGATGAAAACAATGTCCGTTTCACGACTTGTTCTCTGTTCCTCGGTCTCTGTCTGGGCGCTTCTTTCTGGGGTATCGCTTCGGATATCATTGGTCGCCGTCCGGCCTTCAACTTCACTCTCTTGATCAGCGGTGCATTCGGTCTTGCCTCTGGTGGTGGGCCAAACTGGGTTGGGTAAGTCTCGATCTTCGCTGGCGTATGATATCCAGCTAATGAAGCGCAGTACCTGTGCGCTGTATGCCTGCCTGGGTCTTGGTGTCGGTGGAAACCTGCCCGTTGACGGTGCTCTTTTCCTCGAGTTCCTGCCTTTTGCTTCTGGAAACCTTCTAACCATGCTGAGTGTGTGGTGGCCGGTCGGTAATCTGATCGCCAGTCTTCTGGCCTGGGCTTTTATCCCGAACTACACTTGCTCTGGAGACGGACCGTGTAGGAAAGAGGATAACATGGGTTGGAGATATCTAGTCCTGACACTGGGCGCTCTCACCTTCGTCATGTTCGTGTGCCGCTTCTTCCTCTTCCATCTTTATGAGTCGCCAAAGTTCTTGCTTTCGCGCGGACGCCAAGACGAGGCTGTCGCTGCAGTTCAAGGTATCGCCTACAAGAACCGCACCACGACCTGGCTCACTGTTGACGTGCTCAACGAGATTGGTGGCCACCCGGAACAGCAAACGCGCGAGAAACTCAGCACCAAGGAGATCATCCAGAGATACATGTCAAAGTTCTCTCTAGAGCGCATCAGGGGTCTTTTCGCTACTAAGAGACTCGGAGTCACCAGTATGTTCAGTTGAAACCGTTCATCATGACCTTGCTAACCACGAAAACAGCCGTGATCCTCTGGTTCTGCTGGACCACCATCGGAATGGGCTACCCCCTCTTCAACGCCTTCCTTCCGCAATACCTGCAAAGGGCCGGCGGTGGACAGAGCCAGTCTACGGACATCGTCTACCGCAATTACGCCATTACCTCCATTGTTGGCCTTCCGGGTTCTGTCCTGGCCTGCTTCACTGTTGATATCAAGTACATTGGCCGCAAAGGCACCATGATCGCCGGCACCCTGATCACCGGTGTCCTTCTTTTCTGCTTCACCGCGTCTACAGATCCGGACATCCAGCTCGTCTGCTCTTCTCTCGAGGCCTTCTTCCAGAACATCATGTACGGCGTCTTGTACGCCTACACGCCCGAGGTCTTCCCGGCCCCCAACCGAGGTACTGGCAGCGGAATCTCGAGCTGCCTGAACCGAATCGCCGGACTGTGTGCTCCCATCGTGGCCATCTACGGCGCGAGCGCGAACCCGGATGCTCCGATCTATGCATCTGGCGCGCTGATCCTTGCCGCCTTCGTGGCTATGATTTTCCTCCCCATTGAAACCAGGGGGAGACAGACGCTGTAAACCTATAGCGGCCGTCTTCTGTCTCGAGGTTTCAAAATTTGAATTTTATGTTGCTGCGTTTAAGCGAACGAGCACGCCAGGTACTAGTGCGATAAGCAAGCGTGTTGCCTTCTCATTTTGATACCAGATCTTTGGCTTTGTTATCTATGGGATTGCTCTGGCTTTGTCTTGTTTGTGTGGATGTTTCTCCTTGCTTCGGCTGGGTTGCTTTGGCTTAGCTGTACATATTCCGTACAAGATTATATATCAAATAGACGAAAAAAAACCCTATTTTATTCCCTGCGTATGGAGCGTAGTAGGAGCGGAGTACAATACTCGACCGATGCGTCTGCTTAGGTATGACTCTGCCATCAGATGGAAGCACTATGAGGCACGTCTGAGTTGTCTCTGTTAAGCAGAATACTCTGTAGAAGAACCAACTGCTTTTGGACCGAGACAAGCAACAAATGTACTGTATGTACATTACACAAATCCTTAGCAAAGAAATGGCTAGGACGCGCGTGATACGCGGCGAAGGGCAGGGGTCATCATCTCGGATAGTAATAAGAGGGGAAGAGATACGAGGGCGGAGAAGAAACAGGGAATGGACCCTGAATGCGCCTGGGCCCCTTCGGAACGGACCTTGAATCCTTGAACTGGCTGCCTGTAGGAGTAGTCGGGGGCGATTGGTTTGGTTGCCACTGCCGGTGCATACGTCAATCCGACGTTAATGCTCCTAGGATTGGCAGGTCATGGCTGGGGTCGAATTACTGTCTTGGGTATCTTCTGCGGTACAGTGTAAGTTATGTTCGTGCTATTAGAGAACGGTAGAACGGGATAGGTCAAATGATCTGATTCACAGTCTTGGTCTATAGCGATTCGTTCAGACAGACAACATCACGCAGTCCCCTTCCTTTATCCAGTAGCAAGACAGCGAGCTAACGAACATGGTCAGGGTTTACGACAGCGTCATGTATAATGTGTAGACACTAACATTAGGAGCGTAGCAAATGGACTGAACGTAGCAGGTGTATCATCATCATCAAAAATAAAGAAAAATTTCACGATCTTATGCAAGCATGCAAGCAGGAAGCAGAGAATGGGGAGTGTGGCAACTAAACTCCAGGACTATTGGCACACGACCCACGCAAGTATCTGTACCGTCTCCCACCAAGTATGAAACTCAGTATCAAAGGTATAAAGACATCGAAAACAATATATGCATAATATAGCAAACGCTTTGCCGACCCGAAACCCAGACATCAGACCAGATACAGGAAACGCCTGAACAAAGGCGGGTATGCCCCGATCAACAGGAATCCCACCATCAGAGAAAAACAGAAACAGAAACATGATGTCATCAGATTGAGAAGAGAATGGCCCGGCGGATTCGTGAGTTCGTGAACCCTAATCAAGTCGTAGAGACGCTTACATGGCAGGCTGCTCTTGATGTCTTCTGCCGCGCTTCTCTAGCAGACTTGCGTTGTCTAGGCTGAGCTCGAATGGTGCCCGTGCATTTCGAACCATGTTCTGCTTGGCAGCGGCTGCGACCTGGGCGCTGTGTTGTCCATACCCCCGCGGCTGGTGTGATTGCCGCATCTGTGCAGCATGACTAGTAGCACCCAAGTTGGTTTGCCGCATTTTAGCCTCCATCGCAGCAACGTCGCCAGACTGCTGGGTGGACTTTTGCATTTTAGCAGGCGGATGGCCCTCTTCGTCGATGGTCTGATACGCAATTCCATCCTCATCATCGTAGTCTTCATCGAGCGGGTTAAGTGCTGACTGGAACGCGGCGGTCGGGTTCGACTGCCGGAAACCGCGGCCAGCTTTGCGTCGCTTGCCCTCTTCCTCCTGTCGATGAACAGCGTAGCCAACATCAAAGACTTCACGCAAGTTAATTGCACCAGGAGATCGGAAATCCATTGGCCGTTCCCCGGCTGACAGCTGTGCACTCGCGGGCGGATATGGCGCAAGTTCTGCCGCAATGGCATCAAGTGCCTGGTTGCGAGCTTCGGGCGCCGGTGTCGTTAGTGGCGGGGCGTCTGAAGCAGCTTGCGTCTCTTCACCGGATTGTCGGATCCAAGGATGAGCCAGAAATTGTTTGATGGTATACCGTTCATCAGGGTCGACCGTCAGCAGGTGGGAAATCAAGTCCTTGGCAGATTTTGAAATGTCGTCCCACCAGGGCGATAAGAAAGTATACTGTCCACGAGCGACCTTTTCCGTAAGGACTTGAATGCTCTCGTCGTAGAAGGGCGGAAATCCACAAAGCAGAGTATAAAGGACGCAACCTAGCGCCCACATGTCGACACTCTTAGAATATCTTTCATCCTTTACTATCTCGGGAGCAGTATACCCAACAGTGCCGCATGGTGTCATTGTTTGGGTATCCCATATGACCTTGGACAGACCAAAGTCGGCAATCTTGATCACACCTATCCCGCCTGCGCCTTTGCCGGGTATGAATTCACCTTCGTCTACCTTGTCCTCGTCGCCAGGTTGGCGCGGCTTTGGATGTTTCGATGGGACATATTCGGTGGGATAGAAGAGGAGGTTCTCGGGTTTGATGTCACTGGCAAAATTAGCTGCGCTCCTGATAACGACGAAGAGTACCCATACCGATGCACGACACCTGATGTCTCGTGCAGATACTCGATTGCTTTGGCAACCTGGACGATAACATGACGACTGAGATCCTCACTAAAGTAGGTCAGGCGGACGATTTGGTGGAAGAGTTCTCCGCCTGGGCAGAGCTCGAGGACAATGTAATAGTATTGGCGAGACTCAGAAAACTGGATCAGTTTGACGATATTAGGGTGATCGATCTGGCGCATAATCTGGACCTCTTTGAGGATGTTCGCTCGCTATACAGCAGTTAGCAGACATCCTAGAAGCAGATTTGGAGTGTATTGGCGTGCGAATTGAGCAGCGTAGTTCAGGCGAGGTATCGAGAAGGAATATAGCGCACCTCCGCAGCTTTCGGCTTCCTTTTGAAGTCGGGATGTAGGTGGGCGTCAGACTAGAGAAGAACGGCATTGGCGAACAGTCCGTGACAAATAGCAGCGCCAGTGAAAAAGGGACACCCGAGGCAAGCAATTTCGAAAATCACAAGACAACAAAAAGGAACGACCTACCTGTGTGCTGTTCATCTCAAACTTGCGAACCACTTTAATGGCGACTTCGCCGTATTCACCGGAAGCATCCTTGGCCCGGTAGACGTTGCTGAAAGCGCCGTCTCCCATTTTCTCCAGCAGGACGTAACGCTCTAAGCCTGGGTAATGCGGCATCTTAGTGCGATTGGTCTTTTCTTCAGCGATGATTTGCTCGATTTCGGCCTCGCGAGCCCTCTTGACGGGAATCTCGGGAGATTCGCGTTGTGTGGAGTGAGGCTGACCACCCCCCAGCTTGCTGTCAATCGCGTCTAGATTCCCTGCAGCGGGGGCGAATTGACCCTGGGGCTGACGCTGTTGCTCAGCATGGACAGGAGACACGTTGGTCGTGGGTTCCGCATGGGGGGTGACAAGGCGGGCTTGTTTCCCATGACGTATGAAATTTTTCAGGCTCTGAATTGTGCTCATGGTAGGAAAGGGAGGGCGACACGAGAGGGAAAATCAGTAGCGAATAGTAAGTAGAAAACTGAACAGCAAAGAGGAACAAGGAGGAGGAAGAAGGATCAAGAAAGTCGGAAAGATGATGGGAGAGGGGAAACGAAAAAAAAGAGGAAAAGGTCGAGGAGGCAAGGCAATGATATGATGATGAATGATGGCTGAAGCTGGAGTAGACTAGGTAAGGTTGGGAATTGGGATTAGAGCAGCCTAAGCAATGACGTGAATGGCTGCTTGCTTTTTTTCGTTTCTTTGTCACCCACTACTGAGTACTGCCCAGCTTTCTTTGCACTGGGATTATTTCTGAATAAATAATTGTAGGTCTGCTGTGAACGTCAAAGTGTCTGAAACTGATACCCCGCCAACGGAGCCGAATTGGAAGTTTCACGGTGCGAGACGGCAAATCCTGAACGAAAACTGAGGACTAGCAACGAGATCTAATGGTCGGAAGGGAACGCGTTCTGCTTCAGTCAATCAGAGCCGTGCGAAGGCAAGTCTGGAAAGCAGAATGATATGCCACAATCGATGATGGTGGGGAATTGGGAGTTATGACTTACAGGAGTCGGCCACTGGACTCTCGTACCCGAGAGTAGGAGCTGGAGAATGACGGCATAGCGGATCACGACGTCAGACGCCGTACAGTAACGGCTTGCTTATGGTATCATAAGTTCATATCTCCAATGCTCAGTATCTAAGAAGTACCTCCTCTGTAATACTGTCTCTTTTATTATGTTTAACAATTATGAACGGATCTCGTCATGGGTTTGAGGCAGGTATGACGTCGTAGCAATCATACATGACTAAGCATTCTGGAGAGGCTGTAGGCCGTTCGGCCGTTTGGCTGGTACTGGAGTAGTATAGCGTCCGGCTGGGTTTGATCTGGTGACCAGGCAGAGCGCTAACCAAGTTTTCTAAAAGATTAGACAAGATTAGACCGGATAGTGACTAGACTGGTGTAAAATACAAGTTGGGTTTGGAGGAACTGTTTTTCAACCGAGGATAGTGGGATGTGCTGTGTGACTTGGGAGATTTACAGTGATTTTTCTGACGAACGGGATATTATCCATCCTTTAAGATGGTTATTGAATTCCTCCGCTTTATACATGGGATTTTAAAGGAGTTCTTGTACGGTGTAGGTCTGTATTCTGATCAGTCTTTGTATAGGTAGCGAACCTGGAGTTGGGATCCCGTGACCGGGCGCCCCAGAGTGTTACTTTTCGGCCCACTTCGACTGTGGATGATGCATCGCGTCCAATATTGAGATATTCCCGATATCCATCTCTGCAGCCTCATCTTCCTATTTATGGCCACGCTGATAACACCCGGCTACCGACTGGATTCAGGAACGAATTGCTTTTGCCGGCAACGTGGACAGAGGCTGCCCTCCGTTGCTGTCGTCCAACTGTCACTAAAGGATCGCTTCCTGCAGACAGTCCTTGGCCGCCTCAGCCACTCAGACTTGCATCTCCTTCTTGACTCCTTCGGCTGCGAATGATCTGTTTCCTTGAACGTCCTTCCTGACTCTGATTCGTTTGTTTGCTATTCGAGCGCCGGCTTCTTTGTGAGACGCGGGCGGCCAGCGGCTTCGTCGTCCATCGGCTCATCTTGACTTCCTTGCGTCTCACCCTGCAATTCTCATCCAACCTGCATCCGACTCATTCTTTACGACAGGGGAATTCAGGGAGGATTACGAGAGGTACTAAGATACAGAGTACATTCTTTGCAGCTTCAGTTGGGGTCAAGGTTCGGTCTTGACTGATGCCCTGTTCCGCTATGCGCCCTCGCCGACTGGTCCCCTCCGAATGTTCTTGAAACGACTTAAGTGTCATGATCCTCACTCCAATTGACAATCGCCAGTATTTGTGACCGCGGTTCCCCGTCTGGCAATTTTTTTTTTCTTTCTTAAACTCCGCCGCACTCACCGGGGCGTCGTGAGCTCGTCAGAATGCCCAGCATCGAGGTCGTTTCCTCTCCCGCCTCGTCAGAACATCCAGATAGGCTCCTGCTGAAATCCCACAAGTCGCTGCCCCGTCGGACAAATACCAATCCTCATGGACAATTCTCCCAATCGTCACCTACGGAACACGATGGCCATTTTTCAGGCGGCCTACCTCCTATGGCCGTGCCAATTCTCCCTTTGACACCACCTGGCATCACCCAGAACGAAAATCCGACCGGAGCTAGTGCACAAAAATCGACTCTTTCTTCCCACTCAGTCACAAATGTGCTTACGCCGTCTAGACTGTCACACCCGCCTACTCCCGAGACAACACCTCCACGAGTCATGGCTTCGAACCGACCTGGGCTGAGCCAATTTGGGTATATATCCTCTTCGTCACGGGCGGAATCATTCAAAACGGCCCACGAAACGATGTCCGATGCTGAAACAGTGACTCCTCGCGCTTCGCCGCCATTGCTCTCCCGTTCAGACACGCAGAAAAGTACTAAGAGCACGAAAAGCAGTCGAGCCAACCGTACCGATGCAATCACGAAGGATCTAGCGGCTAGGGAGCTCTTCCGAGAATCGCCGCGTTCAAAAGTCGAAAAGCACGTTGAAAAGAAACCTCTAGCTACGGCCGATATTTCACGCAAACAAAACCTGGCGAATGGTCAGGCTTCGGAACTTTGTGTCAAGCCAACTCGTGACAAGTCGAAGGGAACTCGCAACGCAGCCGATTCTACTGTGACCGACATTGACGCATCAGCGCGTGGAAGAAGAAGCTTACGGGACCGCGTGGCTCATGTTCAGCATCCCGATGACAGCCCGGCTTTGGATCAGTTTCGTCAAGAGATCGGCTGGCCGTCCGCGGATGATGAGCTGGCTCGGCTAGAGGATCATAGACGTCTTTCGGGGGTATCCGCATCCTCGACGATCGAAGCAGTGATCGTTGATAAACCCAGGCCAGCTCGGCGCGCTCTGCGACATACAGAGAAGAGATCATCTCTACGCTCCGCGAGCTCTCCGATTACAGCGTCCGAGCGCACGTCTATTACGTCCAGCTCGGATCTAGGCCGCCGGCTGAGTCACAAACCTAATCGGATTACAGAAAATGACCGGAGAAGCGTTTCGTCGGAGTTGTCTGTCTCCGTAAGCTCAACTCTGGGTGTTCCGCAGCAGTCTGTGGATGTGGTGCCAGTAGTAGTGATCCCTCAGCGACACTCGTCACTCAAGGGCCCTTCAAACTCGTCGAGCAAGAACCCGTCTATATCGCGCTCTCGGCCGTCCATACACGCGCCTGCCGTACCCGGAAGCCGGGTCGGCTCTCAGGATCTTCCACGTGGAAAACGCACCGTGTCCGAATCGCGTGTCAGCGATGACGATCGTGGCCGCGGCCTGAGTCGACCACATGTTCCGCCCCGCAGCTCTTCACTATCCGCGCCTACAAGTCAAAACAATTCTCGAGCAACTTCTCTGACCTCGGAGAGTTTACGGAGCCATAATCTCGCATTGGAACAAGTCAAGAAACAGCACCAACCTGAGAAAGTACAGCCTCCATCTATACCAGTGGACTCTCCTAGCCTCGATCAGCATGATGCGTCAGATATCCTCAAGACTCAGTCCATCGTAATTGGCGTAGAAGATATGAGCTATTTGCGGCCACCGTCAGTGCCTTTCACGCCTCATTCAGTCCCATCGTCATCACCTGGTCCGTTCGAGATTAGCGAAGTGAGGAGAGTGGCCATCTTCCCGCATAACAATGAGTCTCTATTACTTGTCAATCCACATGGACAAAGCAACCTTCGAGCACAGCTACAACAAGCTGAACAGCCCCAGACCCCCGATAACACCCAACAGACTACTGATGTGGATTCTCCATTGCGGAACCCTCGGCCACCGCCAAAACCGCCAGTCTCTGCAGCTGCTGATAACTTCGTCGATTTTGACCAGCTACCCGGAGAAGTGACTAATGGAAAAGACCCAACCAATGGTATTGATCGTCGTCCAAGCTCCAAGAGACGGCCGTGGATTGCCCGACCTCGGTCTGAGTCCTTCAACTCGTTCGTGCGGACACTTTCACTCAATTCAGCCAGGAACCCTAAAGCTGGCGAAGACATTGACGGGCGATCGCAGCCCTTCTGGCGTCCGCGCCGATTCTGGGATGACTCTCCGGACTCCCTGTCACCTGAAGAAGGCAACTCCAGACCGCGGAACCTCAAACAGCCAGACGAGATCATTAGCAACTCATTAGGAATGCCGCAGAAGCGGGTTGTATTCGATGGCCCACCTGTCTCGGCTGCCCGCCCAGGCGCAGTACGGCGAACCGACGGTCACCGAGCCAACAGAACAATGCTCATTGGAAGCGGCATCTTTTCACCGGAGGCCTTGTACTCCCAAACCTCGCTCCACCAGCGCCGATTCCCAGCCGTGCCGAGGTGGCGACTACGATTCCGGTCTGGCATTGCGCGGTCTCTCCGTTGGCGCCTTCGACGCTCAATACAACAACGAGTCGAGGGAAGGCGCGAAGTCCGGCGCGAGAAGCTCAAGCAGAGTATTGGCGAGGCTGTCTTGATGGACTCGAGCACACAAGTCAGAAAAAGCCATACAATGAAATGAACATGAACATGACCATCACGAGACATGACCTTTAGATTCAACACACGACGCAATATGATACACCTATACAATGATTGATGATTTTGGATTTTTTTTTTTTTTTTTTTTTGAGTCTTACTCAGGCATTGATTGGGGGTTTTGACGATATGAAATGAATCACGATGTGATGAATAAGTAGGGAAAAAACCGCGCTGCAATACTATGAAATCTACGCATGATGACTGCAATGATGATGACGATGACTTTGTATCATATCTTAGTCAATAGCGTGCGATTCAGTCTATGCGTTAATCTACCTGTTCTGCTCACGTCCTTCTAAGTGAGAAGCTCTGGGACGTCGATCCTGTACGAAGTGGCAGGATGCCATCGTAACAGAGACATTTGATTCACCAATTTTGCAGTGCAGTATGCAACCCATCTACGGGAATCATAAGAGCATCACATCATACTCATCACAGATCAACCCCATCCATTAGATACCAATCACGCGCCCCACTCCGTCTTATCCTTAATTTTCTCCCAGGTTTCCGGATCTAGAAAGGGCTGAGGCACTGCCGAGAAATCTACCTCAATGCGCCTCTTCTCTTTCTCCCTTTCCCGGTTCTTGGAATCTTCTGTTGGTGCCGCGCTGCGGATAGTGAGTGTGGCAACTGCGTGTTTCGGACTCTGGTACTTTGATGGCAGGGGGCGGGAGAGAGGGCGCTTTGATGGAATCAAGAGCGAGGATTTTGGGCGGTGAGCTGTGAAGGTTGGGTTTTGGGTTGGTTCTTGGGGAGCTGACATGAGGAAGGTCTGGCTGGAGTGGGAGTATGAGGTGTTTAAGTTAGAGTGAGGTTGATGACTGAGATCTTGGATGGGTATGCGGAGGATAAGATCGACGTAGCTGAGACCCACACGATGTGACCGATTTGGGTTAGTCTGTGTATATACTCCAAAACCCTTATACTATCTACAGACGAGGCTCTACTGTCCGCAAGGAAGGAGAACGGACTTGTTTGAGACTAGTATGAGGTCTGGATAAAAGCTAAAGTAGTAAATGAGGTTCAGGGATGTGAAATGCTAGCTGGATAGTCCGTTCGTTTGGCGAGGGCACCAAAACTGCTTTAATCCTACTATCTTCCTATCTGGATGGAGTTAGGATACACTGCACCCGGGCTTCTACCTGTCTTGAATCACTGTAAGAACTGACAAAGTGCCATCTACCTCCGCTCTCAAAACCAGCTTCATACTCACTCCGATTAAAATGCAATCAGAGAGTGTAACTTACAGAGAGTCTACCGATGACACCTCTAGTCTTCCAAGCAGAGAATCCGACCTATGACCGTCTTAACGCCTCGATCGTTTCCTCGAAAGAGATAGCACTCAATGCCATCTTGGGCAACGGAATATCTATCATCATGTGCGCAACCTCCGCCGTCTGCTCCACCGGCAATTCCAACACATTGTTCCGGATCACATAGACATTGTAGTCGAGATCAAACAGTCTATGAACTGTGGCCATCATGACACCCGAAAGACTGAGTCCAGACTGTCCATTGGCGCTGGTTAGCACGGAGTAAATCATGGCAGAATCGTGTGTCATATACGCACCACCACGACAGACTTGATTCCTATAGCCCGTAGTATCTGCTCAAGTGGGCTCCCAGCGGCTGCAGACCATCGCGTCTTCTGCAGCAGGATGTCCGATTCATTTATCTGGAACCGATCATAGATTTGGACTCTGTGCGAGCCAGTCGTGAACTTGTCGTATGGCTACATTTGCTTAGTAATGATAAAACTATGTTCATCAACTCCGCGCTCAACTCCGACATTTCGGCGTCACTTCCGGTGGCCATAGCCACATCCACTCCACTTGATTGTATAGTATAGATCGTTATGCAGACACCAAGATACTCGACATCCCGCCAGAAAGCCTGCCACCAGTGCTCCAGTGCAAAGACGCGCTGCGAGCGCAGATCTGGACATGGTTCAGGCACCAGATGTATACGTCGTGGTCTGCCCTGCTCATGGTTACCGAAACAGTCGCATGATAGCAGACTGCATAGCAATGACACAACAAATATCACCATTGAGACGGCACAGCTCTCCGGCCCATTCTCAGTCTCAGAGTCGTCAACTAGGAGTCCAGGAAGAGTGACGGTCAACCCAGACACAAACACAAGCACTGACCCAAGGGCTTTCCCCCTGGATACTCAACTAGGGCAAGACACAACTTCATCAAGTCTTACCATCCCAGTTCCAGTGTCAGAAACAGAGTATGACTATTCAACGCATAATCACGCAGCATTGTTAGCAGGCAGATCACATTCAATGAAAGCGAGGTACTTGGTGACAATGAGGACAACACCCTCAACTTCTCCAACCTGAACCTCTTATGCCCCATCAACGCAAACGATATCAAAGACCGTTGGATTCAAGCCTACATTCCTGTCCCGGGACAAACGGTAAAGACGTACCCGGCAGGTGTCAGCACCTTCATCTACCCGACCCTGAAAGCGTATACGGCCACTGTCGTAAAAGGGCGCGGGGCGCTTCTGCCATTCATCCATCCAATGCAGATGAAAGTGTCCTAGGAAGCAGGGGAGAGTTCGCCGCTGACTACTTGTCTGAGGTTGGTGCGGGTATGTTCGACTACTTCAACCTCGGCCTTGGGAGACTATGGCCGCGGTAGCAGAGACGCCATTGTGGGTATAATTCAGCGCGATGCACCGTTTGTACGATGATAATACTCAGAATATCAACAGCAACAGAGATAGGGGCTGTCAGTGTATCTCTCAGCCTCCTCGCCACCTTTCAATCCTATCTCCATTACACATTGACCCTCTTCTTCCACTTTGACCTGCACCATTCCACAATAAACAACGACAACGACAACACCCAGCCCCTCCGAGTTTCCATAACAAGCCTGCAAGACCGCGCATACGCCTGCGCACATCAAGGCCTCCTTTGCACCGCCGAGTCAGCCGCAATCCGCACCCGGCCCCGCTGGGAAGAATGGATTGTGGCCGAGACCACCCGCCGCACGCTGTACATCATGTACTTGTTCGACAGCATCCTCTCGAGGCAGGAGGGGCTGCCGACGTTCTTAGGAGTGGAGCTGCATGGGCTCCCCGCGCCAGCACCGGGGTTCCTTTGGAGGGCTCGGCATCGAAGAGAGTGGGAGGCGGAATATAATTTATTTTTGGTGGAGTGGGGGGATTGGGCCTTGAGGATTGAGGAGCTTTGGCCGGAGACTAGAGAATTGGATGAGAGAGAGAGGGAATGGAGGAAGGAGAGGGTGGAAAGGTGGGTGGAAGACGAGTATGGGTCTATGCTTCACGCGATTATGCAATGTACGCATGGGGGTAAGTGATTTAAGTAAATACCAGCACAAAAGTTGTATATACGTAATACCAGTCGTCAGTCGTATAATAACTAGCCCTAATAAGCATCAAACAAGGTTCACGCGCCGACGCCTCACACCTATCCGACACAGATGCCGCGATACATCCCATTGGTATAGTGGTATAATAACAGCCCACAGTACAAGCGCCAGGTAAACAAAGACAGCGAAAACATAAACAGATACTATGCAATTCCTTGCGCCTCCATGCCGGAGACAGAGTATGGATACGGCAAGTCCACCAGGCCATCAAGAAGCCAATTGAGAGGATCAAAGACCTCGTAGTTGGGCTCCATGAATCCGCTAGGTAGGCTGCCAATGTTGTTTCCGGACTGCACGCCCATATTGGACTGGGGAAGAAGAGCGGGGGCGAGGCTAGGATCACCAGTAGCGAGCCCGGGCGATGTACGCGGCGGTCCTACTGATGACGAAGCAGAAGAGTCTGCGTTCGAGTCGGGGTTTGTGGGGTTCTTGAGGTATGCTAGAATAGGTCAACAACTGACTCGGGCTGAAACGCACTGAGGGAATCACCTTCTATGTTGCGGCCCTTGGTCCGCGTATCCTCTCTCCAGCGCCATACAGAGTCAAAGAGTAGAGACATACTCATGCGGCATCGTACCTTGAGCATTAGCGAGTCGTCCATTTCAACACTGTCGGGAGGTGGCTTCGGAGACGGCGTGCTTCCAAGCTTCCACATTTGAGCTAGTACTTCGGCAAGCCGTTCAGGAAGATCGTTGGAGATCACTGACACGCTACGAATAGCCCAGATAGTACGATTGAAGAGACCTTTGGCGTAGTCCATGTCAATATGGGACGCGAAAAAACTCTTGCAGAGCTTTAATAGTGTACATCCCCCAGCAACCATCATTTGGTAAATGTAATACGGCGTGTTAGAGAGCATCGGCCCAACCTGAGTCTGCAGCTTCATCGCAGCTTCGAGGAACGTGGTGGCCGCGAAAAAGAGGGAGAGAAGTCGTTCGCGGTAGTCTTTGGCAGTGAAATCGTCAAAGAAAGCGGATAAATGAAGGTGGAGATTTGATGCGCGCAAATAGAGATCGGTAATGTCTAGACTAATTAACCCGGGCATTCACGGTTGTCGACAGAACTTACAGTCATTATGTGGCTTGAGCTGAGTCTCCAGCTCATCTAAATCCCGCGAAAGGAGAGATGTTAATGTGGACCGCTCTTGGCTACCGCAGAGCCCTACAGGATCCCGGCGGTTGGTGTACAGAGCTTTGGTGACCTTGTCGCAAAATTTCTCAATATCAAGCCTATGTCTGATGCTTTCAGGAAGCTTGAAATTCGGGTCCATCGACTCTTGGGACGACAACGTCCAGTCATACAATGTACAGGGCGGCTGTCCATATCCCGTTGCAACTCTATCAAAAATTAGCCAACTCCTGCAGAGTCATATTTAAAGCCTACCGTTGTGCAACGATATTGCAAGTCGCCCATGTTCGCACTTTGTCTCTGAGCTCTTCCTCAACAAGCTCCACCCTGTATTTGCTGAAATCCTGCGTATGTGAGGGGCGGTGCAGTCCAAGTTGCATGGCGATCTGTATCATTAAGCCACATAACATAAAAGTGGGATCCGTAGAGGTGCTGCTTGTAGGAAAAGGCCAGCTGCAGAGCAGGCATAGCGCCTTGACGACATGATAGCTTTGGGGGACATCGGCCAATGTACTCCATACTAAGCGCGTTACAGGACCGGCCAGTGAATTGAGTAGATTTGGGTCGGGTTGATACCGACGGGCGCCAACGCTGATGATGGTCCAGAAAAGTAAGGGAGAGACAGTGTAATACTCCTCCGGTGATTGCTCTCGGTCAAGGAATGGGAGGAAAGGATGGTAATATGTGAAGAAACTAGCATGAGTCAGCACGTTGTCTGGCGCACTGACCCTTCCACAACTTACAGGTCAAACAGCTCTGTCACTCTCTCAGGTACCACCGCCACATCCTCGATTCGCTTGAAATGCTGGTTCCCATTTCTCATATAACTCGAGCCGTCATACCCGGAGCGCAAGTCCAGCAATGAAGCAACGGCTTCATGCGATCCCATGAATTGATCTGCTGCGGACATGGCCGACGGTGTTTGGTAGGCTCTGGCTGGGCTGACTTGGTTGGACGGGTTTTCTTGTTTCGGGGTCTGTTGTGCCGAAGGAAGGTGCGATTGTTGTTGTCCAACAGACCCAGACTGCACGCTTGCAATCTGCTTCCTGAGCTCAATAATCTCTCGTTCCATCTCTGCATTTCGACTCCGCTTGCCGACGCGCTTGAAATTGGATTCGATTTTGCACTCTAGCTTCAGTCGGCGACAGCGGGAACAGTCCGTCCATGGATCCTGGACAACATCACATCGAAGCTAAAAAGGGAAGCGAATCAGCTGTCTGATGGCCCCAGAAAAACTATCGTTCTCACCTTCTGTTGCCGACACTCGTTACAGGCCCGCTTGACCGGTTGTCTTCTTTTCTCGTCGCGATTCTCGACCTCCTCAACATCGTCAATACTTCCGGGCGAGCTGTCGAGCCCTGCCATGCCAGCATTTCGCTTTCTGGCCTGACCCGCGCCATCAGACGCGACGGCCGGTGAAATAGACGTATGACCAATACCTCCCATCACGGGGCTGGTGACGACAGAAGCATTATTCCGCGGGCTTGGCTTAGGTGTGAATCCCTGCAGACCCGCGTCTCCGATTCCGCTGGACGGCCCTCCAAATGACGCCAGACTGGATGAAGCGCCCGACTATAAACGATAGAGAACGAATTGTTCGAACGAAGGTGTAATGATTAATGCGGGATTGCTCGAGACCGATAAGTGAAAAGCATGCGATTGCGCGAGGCGAAAAAAAAAGCCCCGAGAAACCAAGTCACCGTCTCGACCTCCACGGACCCACTGTGAATCAGCAGCTGAAATAACAACGCAAAGCTGCTGCGGGATTCGACTTCGGCTTTTGCAAGCTGCCTCTTCGCTTTTCTTGTTTTGTAGATACGGTCTCGGTGGGATGATCCGGAGTCTTGGGTTCTGCTGGATCAGGATGAGTAACACAGTCCCGAGTCCCAGGGCGGGCCGCTATATCACGTGCTTCTAGTCACGGGACTTGGGATCTTCTCGCCGCTTTATTCTTCCTTGAGGTCCACTTCTCTTTGAATAGATCCATGCCAGGTACCAGGGCTCTCTTTCGCTATCTTGTCAACCTAGGTTCTGGTCCATATTGAGAAGACAATATTTATCGTGGTCGACTGAACTTCATACTGTATCCTTGCTATCTGATGATCTTCCTGCAGATCGCATTGCATAATCTACCTACTATTTTAGTCCTTGTACCCACAATGGCAGGCTTCCATGCCTTCGAGAACATCGCCATCACCTAAGACCAAATGTCTCGGAACTGTCCATGGGCAATGCAGCCCTGAGCGAGGATCACAATCCTACTGCTGTGACATATTCATTATGGCAAATGAGGGGAAACGATGCGCACGCAACTTCTGGGAACCTATAAAGTTGCGGGGCTGTGTCCCCTTCGCCCCAAGGCCCCCCGCGAGGCTTAGCATCTCGGGCAAGCCATTATCTCCAGATGATTAGACGAGTGAAGCGGGAGACGGCGCCCTGAAATCCAGCTGTATCCGCATTCTCTATCAGCGGGGCTCTGCAACCCTGCCTGCCGCGTTGTCAGGTTGACGAGGCCATTCTGGTTCTCGAGTATAAGGCAGCGGGGAACACTCTGTTTGCTGCTTGAAGTCTTTATACTCCGGACAATTATCTTAACATGGGCTTATTAGACAAGACCACCAAAACTGAGCGAACACAGTCGAGTAACAGTCTCCCAGACTATGCTCAAACTCAGGAACAGCAGCCGGGACTTTCCCCATTGAATTTGACCCAGAATGCTGGACCTGCGCTCTATACGACCGTCACTCACTATGAGTGCATCGCTCACCTTAAATTTCTCGCAGCGCTGTCCGACCTGCGTGATACAGTAACAAGTATCCCAAACCTCTTTGATATACTTGACCCCAATCCACAGGAGTTTGGTACTCATATTAACGAAGCCTGGGCTCTTGTCAAGGAAAAGCGATGGGCTGTTTATACGGCCAAGGCTGTTGCGCGTTATACGTCTTGGTGGAATGCATGTGTCCCAGCCTCTCGCCCACGGCCTACTGTTCAGCAACTTTCCTCTCCTACATTCGGAGTAATCACGGTTTGCGAAAGTTCCTTAACTTGGGCCCGGGATCAACTGCCTCCGTTAGGTCAGTCCCTGATCTCCGAAATTTAGTACACCTGCCTAGTTGCTTACTGTCACCTAGACGTCTTGATGGTTTGGCATGCACATATGCTCAATCCTAGATCTTTTCTGGAAGACTGCATTCGACACGGAAAGATCAGTTTCTGGTCTGCCGGATTTCCATGGGAAGCCATCAATGCCTCCATCGACGACAGAACCATGGTGTACGACGCTGGGGGTGATGCGGCCGGCATCTTTACCAGCAAAACCAACCTCGAATGGGATAACCTCAAGGACATGCCTTCGAAGATGCTAGACTGTCCCAGCTGCAGTCATCCAAATTCTGCACCTTGGACTAAAGGGAGGCTAACTCTTCCGTTTGAGAGAACATATGATACCTGGACTGGATTTACGGACAAGAATTTTCACATATACTGCGGATACTGCAAGCTCAGAATCACCCACGATACGCTGCGGGTGCGAAAGTTTAGAAACGATATCACGGATCTTGTCGAGGGAGATCTTCCCATGCCAGGCACTTTACTCAACTTGTGGGGTGTCCCCGAACCTCAGAGCGCGACCCGACGAAAACTGCAGCAAGCAAATTTCCCCAATCGGCTTCTGCAAACGACTAGAAGGGATATTCGCGAGTACTTGCGATCAACTCTATGGATGTGCCCTAGCGTAACCATGCTGCGCGACTACCTGGGGACATTATTACAAGACAGGGAAGTCATGCGTCAAGCCAACCCTGGCAGCCTCGGAACTACCCTCTACAAAGACGAGAAGATCGCTTTCCGCCGCATGATGTCCCGATACTGGAGCAACAGTTCCCAGTTTGCCCTTGACCTTGTCGGCGCCGTCGTTCGTCAAGGGACGTTTGTTCAGAAAATGGACAACATCGACTGGCTCCACTCCCCAGCTCTGACCGAAACAATGCAGCGCCTGATTCGCAAATACGCCGTCTTCTTCCAGATCATGGCCGCCAACCCAGGCCGCATGGCTGTACCGACCCTTGACGTAGACCTGGCCTGGCACACCCACCAGCTCACACCCGGCCGCTACTTCGAATACTCCGTTCACCGCACCAAACAAGATGGCTACCGCGCCATCTTCATCGACCATGACGACAAGGTCAACGAAATCAAACTCTCCGAGGGCTTCGAATGGACTAGCAAAATGTACCGTAAGCTCACGGACGGTGGCATCTATAGCGAATGCACCTGCTGGTACTGCGAAGCTACCCGCGGTGCAGATCTCAACAGCCGCGGCCGTATCCTTCTTCCAATCTCCTCAGGCGCAAGGGCACGCTCTGCGGCCGCAAATCTCCACGACAACCCTAATATCTCCTCAGACCCAGACAAAAATCCACACATTTCCGCACACAGCGCCGTCAAGACGAAGAATGCCATGGCAGATGTAGCAGGAATAGATCCCAACCGTGTGAAATTCCTCAAGCTTCGCTCCGAATACGAGCGGATTTGCCGGCGCGCAGAAAAGCGGAACTCCCGCTATGGAAAGTCCAACACCACACCCTCTCCTGACCATGACCCTAATGATAAGGATAAAGGGAATCGCCGCTCAAAAGACGGCGCAGATGCATATGCCGCATACCCGCTCGTGTGGGGGTACCCGGTGTACGTGCCATATTATGCGCCCTACAGTGGGGATCCCGGTGTGCATTGTGATGCGTACGCTGCGGATCCGAGCTGCATGAATCTTCAGTCTGGGCATCCCGGGAACTGTGCTTCAGGGACGTGTGGGGGTGCGGTAGCGGCCGGGGCTTGTGGTGGGAAGGGAGGGGGTTGTAGCGGAGGTTGCGCAGGAGGTGGGGACGGTGGAGGAGCTGGTGGTTGCAGTGGCGGAGGTGGAGGAGGGTGTGGTGGTGGAGGAGGAGGTTGTGGAGGAGGGGGAGGTGGTGGGGGCGGCGGATGCGGTGGTGGAGGAGGAGGTTGCTGAGGCTGAAGCTGAAGCACCTGTACCATTAACGTGAAGACTGGAAACGGTTATTGTTTGGCGCCAAATCAATGTCCTGGCGGGAGCTAAAGGGTTATTTCTGATCAAATCAGACTCCTAATACTAGTATGATTCGATTGTGAACGTGTTGGACTCCTAACCTTGGCGCTATAGAAAATTGCAAGTGCTATCCATAATGAATATATACAGTAAACAGACTTGCATAAATTATCAATATGTGGTATCATTGCATTCCAACAAGAAGGCCAATATCACTAGGAGATACGAAAGAAAACAGCCTGCACCGAGAAGGATATATGATGGGCACTGTAGATAGAAAACGAAGACATATTGCTTCCAAGAAGTCGCTTCACATGATGACACACTTGCTCCGCTTTTTGCTTCTCTCATAGATGGTTCGCTCATTCCACTCCTCAATGCGCCTTCGCCATTGCTGTTCCGGCGCAACAGACTGCGAACTTGAGTGTGTGGGGTCTGTCGATGCCCGGCGGTTGCGGAGCGCTGCCGCTGACAGAGGCGGCTGATAATCGTAAGATTGAGTGCGGTCGTGGTGTCGAGCACTGGGATATTGGACTGGGGTCGGTGTCTCTGGTGTTTCTGGTATGAGTTGTGCGGGGATGAGGTTTGGCGACGATAGAGAGTAGAGATAATTGTTCATGGCAGGTGGAGTTGGTGGGACTGCCGGCATGACGAGTTGTGAGTTGGTGACTTGTGTGTTGTTTGGGATCTGAATAGTCATGGGCTGCGCATGAGCCTGTAACGTTGCGACAAGAGGATCTGTGTATGTGACATTTGGCACCACTGGCACGGCGTTCGGCACCAATTGAGGAGAAACAAGGAAATCCTGCGGTTGCACCGAGACAGCGGACTCGTTGACGCTACTTAGCGGTTGAACTTGTGAGCCAGAGCCTGCTCTTCCTCGAGCCCAGCTGTGATGCCTTCGATGAACATCGGAAGTCGAGCTCTCCCCCACATGTCGTCTCATCCGAGAGGCCAAGTTAGGGCCGGTGACGGTGTTCAACCTATGCAACGAAGGTCGAGATGAAGTATCGGGCGAGAAACGTGTTGAAAGAGACCTCCGAAATGACTCTACTGCGTTCTGGCTGTACCTCTGCGGTGAAGGAAGCAGAGTCCTTCTGAGGTAATCAGGGAGCGGCACGTCTGCCTCCCGCGAGTAAGGAGGGGGCGGGGGAACCCAGTTGTCTGCATCGCTTTCGTGAGGGATCTGGAAATAAGCGGGAACGGAGGGTTCTTGCAACACGCGGCGGGATTCATGTGCGACTCGTCTGCGACTTGCAGCAGCAGCCGTAGCAGCACGTCGTAATGTGTCTTGAGATCGCGGCTGCGTGTTGTCGTAAGGGCTGTCTAGGATAGGAGGTATTTCACCGTCTGCAACCTCATTTGAGGAGCCAGAGAGATAGGAGCTGTTTCTGCGAGGGCGTGGGCGGTTATTTGAACTTGCCGCCGGATACGACTCCCGATTTCCTCTGCCAGTGCTGCCCCGGTGTATACGAGTTCTTCTCCTTTCCAATTCGACTTCAGTGTCTAGACTAGCATTCGGCTCACGGAGTAGCACAGGCTCTGCCTCACCAATCTCGATAACGAGCTCCGTCACATTTCCATTCGTGGTTGAGCATGTAAAATCCGATATTAGGATTCTTCCACCGTCAAGAGGTACGTCCTCTTCGCCAAAACTTGCATGGTCAACACCACCAGGTGCCACAGCGGCCAGCCGCCGTTGCTCACCCGTGCTATCATTGCGCCGTACCCAGCGAGCAGCAGTGATGCCAGGTATATCAGTTACCTTGTGACCAGTAATGAGTACCTTCGGCCGGTTTATGGTCTGCTGCAGCCGGTTTAGGTTTGTTCCTGCAGCTGTAACCACGGTTGACTGATTTTGAGCAGTGCCACGAGTCTGTGGCCCGCTGGCATTTTGCGCCACAGGGGCAATATCAAGCCGATCAGGCAGACCGTACACCCAAACTCCAGAGCCTTGAAATCCTAGGGCAACAAGTTCGCCCCCACAATCTGCGGCGGCCATCATCATAGGCGGGTGTTCTATATTCGTATCTTCAGATATGGGGCTGGCAAAGTATGTTGTGCCAGAACTAGCCTTAGTGAGTCCAGTTGCTCTGAAAACTTTGAGTTTGTTATCAAACCCCATAATCCAACTACCTTCGCCCTCTGTGTGTAAAGGCACCAAACAAGCATAACTGTAATTTTGGACAACCTCTGGGAAGAGTATCTGAGTGGTCCACATCCGAACCTGAACGTCTTTGATGGAGAGCTCCGGCTCTTGCTCACCATAGAGCGGCACGGTTATACTAACCAGACTTCCTGTTGAATGATTGTTGGACGAGCCCAGGAGGATGACACCATCCGAGGAGAACGACAGCGAGTCGACCCCAGCACATCGAACAGCCCTTCGCTCAGTTGCTAGAGCTGTCTCCCCGATAGCGTACACTTCAATCATGTCATCGTACGCAATAGCAAGGACACTACCAGCCGGGGAAAAGGCTAAAGTACGCGGAACATGGTTTAGTTTGAGGTCCTGTATAAGTTTCGCTTCTGCGCTAGAAAGGCTGTAAATGTTGACTTGATGACTTGAAGACACAACCGCAAGAAGCGACCCGTCGTCCAGAATAGTAGCATGAAGCGGGCGCCGCAGAGTCTTGAGTTCATACTTCACCGCCGGCGGGTCCGATGCCACGTCCAACACGACAATCCGGGAAGAGCTGATGCAGAGGATGAGTTGGCCGTCTTGAGAAAAAGCAAACCGGAAAGCTTCACCGCGGGGGAATGCTGTCGACGAGCTCATCGAGGTGGAAATTAATTTTACCAACGTCTGGTGGGGGCGGAAAAAGACGTCAAACCCATTGCGCCTGATCTCAGAGACGAACTGCCGTTTGAGAGCCGCCAGGTCGTCAGTTTGTATCGGAAGCTGGTCATTGGCCTTTTGCGACAATGCAAAGGACGGACAATGAGACAAGTGATGGCCATACAGCAAGGCCGAGTCAGATATCCGCCGCCATTTTCGGTTCAACAAAGCCAGCGACGCAAAGGTACTTGCATCGGCTACATAAAGAATGCTATATCGCGAGTCAAAAATAAAGAATACGCATCATATATGGGTTCCCCGGATAACCCCTAGCCACCAGAGCTGTGAAGGCGAAATTGGACTTACTGCTCAATCACAGTCCGAGGTAAACGACTGAATGGGCTCCCCCGCGTATCCTGGGAGGCGGCCGTCCCCGTAGCGTTCCCCGTTGAGGTATGTGATTCTGTCTCTTGAGGATGTTGAGCAGTATCGGGCTCGATGGGCGACTCGCTGTCAACACCAAGTCGCTCTGGCGGAGGGGGCCGACCTTCCTCCACCATATTCAATCAAGGCACATTGAATGAAACAAAGGCATATCCGAGATCAATTCCGTGCACACATGATCTTCCCTGACGATTAAGAATAAAATCAGGGGAAGGGAGCGTCCTTGAAAAAGCCGAAGATGCTCGCTAGTGACCCGGTGCTGGTGGCTGTGTCGCTGCAACGAAGATCGAGCCCGCTCACAAGAGGGAGGGGCCGCCCTATCCGTCTCCGTACCTATTGGCCCTCAGTGTTACAGCAAAACCGCCTCCCGGCAGGTACTTCAAACACGCTAGCACGCCCTGATACACGACTGAAGATGGGAGATGAAAGTTGGATGGCCAGTCGATGCACAATGTCGAGGCAAGGCAGAACCGTGCTCAAGACAGCCTTGGGTTGGTGTAGTATCCCAGTCCCAGACCCTGGCCTTGCGAAGACGATATAAATAAAAGGCACGTGGTTGGCCGTAATGCTGAGTCAGCCGACCCCCCACAGCAAATCGTCGCTCTTTGGCCGGCGATAAGAATATTAGACTCTCGATCAGTTCAGGGCCCGCAAAGAAAAAGAAACGAAACGGCTTGCTGCCATCGATAGACGGGTAACCGAAGAGCGGCCGAATAGGGGAGCATATACTGGCTTGTTCATCAATCCACCCCGGCCTCGTCGGCTCGTCCTTGTGGTCAGCGAGGGACAATGTCGCATGCTGAGTGACTCCGCAATTGCAATTGGATGCCCGCGCTCAAACGAACTGCTTTGTCAGGCTGTCTCAGGTTGATAAGTTTGAACCCTGGCTGAATGTTCTAGCCTAGCTCCAAGCTAGAGATCTGTCTGTGGCTATCTGCTCCCGGCTGCAGATCACAACCTGAGACCTCGGCAGACATTATCATTCATCTCCTTCCTTCCGTTCCGCGCGGTTTTTGCGGAGAGCATTGGAACTTCCGCTCCGGCGAACGGGCGAGTCGCGTGCTCCACTGCCTAGTTTTGACGGCGTACCGCCGTATGATTGATGCGGGCAGTGTGAAACGCTGAGATACTATCCGTCGTCTTGTTGGGCACAACATGCCTCCTGCAGCTGTCAAGCCTAGTCCAAACTCAAAGGCTGCCACTCCGGCATTGAACGCTGGGGCAAGACCGTACCGGTCACACAAAGTCAGGGCCTGCGATCTGTGTCGGAAACGCAAATCGAGGTGTACAGTTGATATCCCCGGCCAGTCATGTTTGCTGTGCCGAGTCCAAGGAGCGGATTGTCACTATCAGGAGGAACCTGGCAGTGAGCTGTCTGCCGCTCAGGGGCCGGAGCCTGCGGTATGGCATTCGCGCGCCGTTGGAGACGGTTTCCACACCGGCCAGAAGCGCAAGCGCTCTCCAGACACTGTGTCTCCTCCCATGACCTCCTCGCGGACAGATGAGATTCCTGAAGTCCGGCGATCTCACTCAGCAGCGCCTCGTCGAGGAAGCGAACCTGGACGACAAGGAGTTGAGGATCCCCAGAACGAGTCTGTTTTCATTGTCGGCCCAGTAGTAGCCGACGATGCAAATGTGATCGAGAAGCACATGCCCCCACAGCAGTCTAACAGATCAGTGGAGCCAAAAAATCATCCATACAATGTTTACTCGAATGACCCCAGAAAGCCCATTCTCTACACCACAGTGTCCAGGCGGAGACAGGGTATGCGCGTTGGCATACCTCCCGGAGAGAACCAAAAAGAGATATTGGAACAGATCCTTGGGCCGTTTAAGGACGATTTAGTCAGACTGTACGCTTCTGAACGAGACTATCATGTGTGCATCCTGCTGATACCGAGTCTTAGGTTTCTAGATCGTTTCAATGCAGCGTTTCCCATATTCGACGGCGAGGCTTTCTGGGAAGCATACATCTCAGATTCACCTAGCGAACCGCCGGCATCTCTTTTATGCCAAGTCTACTCGATGTCATTAGTCCATTGGAAGCACACACCCAAACTTGCCTGCCATCCGAAACCCGATGTCCGGTATGCCGTAAATCGGACTGTTGCAGCTCTCCACGAGGAATTCTCTGCCCCCGGACTCTCAACGATCAGTGCAGCTCTTATCGACTTAACTGGCCGTCCCATTTTTTCGATGACTGGTAATGCCATCAGCTGTGGACGCATGGTGTCTCTCGCTCATTGTCTTGGTTTGAACCGAGATCCTAGCAACTGGAAACTGTCTCGGCAAGAGCAAAACCAACGTGTTCGCCTCTGGTGGGCTGTTGTTATACATGATCGCTGGTAAGCCTAGAGAGTATATCTCGCATATCTATTAGTTGCTAACATGCCGCTTCAAAAGGGGGAGTTTCGGACATGGTGTGCCACCACAGATTGCCAAGAATCAGTATGATGTACCTCTTCCCACCGTGGAAGTATTGGTGCCGCCGGCATCGCGCTCTCCAGAGCGAGTGAGGGCAGCACATTGCCATATTGCGCTCTGCCGATTAACTGAGATCTTGGGTGAGCTACTTCCGCTCGTATACGGTCTTCAACAGCGATCACCTCGCGAAACGAGCAAAAAGATCCGCCAGATTCGGACAGACTTAGATATTTGGGAAGACTCGCTCCCGGATTGGTTAAGGTCTCCTCTGGGCCCTTCAGAAGATCGGATAGCCGGTCTCTCCAGTCTACACCTTTCCTTTTTGGCGGTGAAGTTGCTCGTTGGAAGGGTAGAGCTAAATGTAAGGCCCAGATAGAAATGGATCTATGCGCCAATCTGACTATTCTCATCACAGGATGTCAATAATTCAGAAACAGACCTCCCTGAAGCCCGCCGATACTTCCAAACGGAGTGTCGCAAAGGTGCCGAAGAGATCGTACAGTTCATTTCATCTCTCCGGAAAGAGAACTTCAAGGAATTCTGGCTACCTTGTACGCGATCATATCTATATGTCTATCAACTCCAACAAAATCATACTAACGCCACGCAGATAGCGCCTTCCATTTAACCTCAACAGCAACGCTCCTCGTCCGCTGCGCCTTCGAAACCTCTGACCCTGAAGTCGCACGCACCTGCCTCGCAAATGTCGAATCCTTCCGCGCCATCCTCCGCCGCGTCCGCGAGGAATACGACTGGGACGTAGCAGACATGTGCCTCGACCATTGCGAACGCATTCTTAACCGCCTCCCGCCTGGGAACGGCCATGGAGTCAACGGCTCTTCTGCCACTGCCTCTGGAGCGCCCAACGCGCAAGGCGGCAGCGGAGGAGGGGCGGCCATGGGACCGCCTGATAGCACGAACGGGCTTGTTAACCCAGCAGCAATATCGATTTCGTTGCCAGAGACTCAGACAAATAATGACATTGTAGATGATATGATGTCAATATCTAATACCTTCGGGACCATGGACGGGTTTCCGTTTGATATGACGGGAATCTGGGATGTTTCTGTTTTTCAGGATGTTAATCTTACATAGATTGCTCGGCTAACTTGGCGTCGGGTTTTAGACGGTCTGTATATTTGGGAGGAATTCGATGTACAGTGGGAAAGGGAATGCCTCTTAACAGGCGCTTGCTTGGGCGGATGTTTATTATGTATATACCCAGTTGTGATGGTTCACAAAGTGCATGTTCAACAATAGTAACAATAGTAGAATCATAGAAAATTCCTATCTGACGTTCAACCCGTAAAAAAAAAACAATTAAAAGATAAGAATACAAATTTTCCTAGGATAAATATATCAAACAAGCACAGATAAGTCTAGTAGAGATAATGTTCAATTTATACAACATTAGATTAACATCAACATGCTATTTTACAGTCACCCATGATGCTCAAGTAGTCAGTAGCCAAGAAAAAAAAGCCCTCTATTTAATACACCACCACCTGAGAAAAGAAACCACAGAAGCATCCTGAGCGCGCATTAAGACCAGAGAGGAGAGAAAGAAGAAGGCTTCTAGCGAGCAAGATGTACACGTCCCTGCTTTCAAAAAGATAGCAATAGAGATGTTATAAGCTTTCGTCAAGAGGCAAGGTTGATTTACTCTTTCTTGCCACCGCCGAAGAAGCCGGTCAACGAACCCTTCATGCTTTCCATCTGCTCCTGTCGGAGTTTCTCCTCCTCGGCAGCCATTTCGGCCAGCCACTTCTCTCCGTTCTCTCGGATCTCCTTCTCAATCAGCTCGTAGTTCTTCTGACCACGCTCACGGATCTGGTCCCAGAGCATCTTGCCCTCCTGCAAACCAGCAGAGGGTAACTGTTCGCCATCTAGGGTGCGTGCAGACGACTTCAGACCAAGCGCTGAGGCCAGGCTACCCATGCCGCTCCTTGGGCGTTTCTTCTGCTCCTCAGCAAGTTCCTTCTCGAATCGCTCGCGCATGGCTTTCTCGCGCTTGGCAAATTCGATTGGGATTGATTGACCTTCGAAAGACTTGAGGACGGTGCGCACATCATCCACACCCATACCTGCGAGGTATTCAAGGAAGGGAATCAGCGCGACAAGGGTTTTATCCTTGGGGTTTCCATTCCACTTGTCGAGAATGATAGCATTCTCAGGCTGCAGACGGGCGTGCTCCTCCTTGGTGTCGATCAAGATGACCTTGGAAAGGTCACGGTTGAGGTAAGAAAGATCCTGATGAACCATGTTAGCCATATATAAAGCCCTTTGCAGCAAGTTTCAGCTGTTACGTACCTTGATGTATTCTCCATCCTTGTACCTGGTGGCTTCCCTGAACAAGGGCCAACGGATGATGCGGTAAGGGTCAAGCTTGCGGAGCACCTGATCGGCCATCATGCTAGGCACGCTGGTAAAGAGGACGAGTTCGTAGTACTGGTTGAGATAGCGAAGGAAGTAGTCGACTCCAGGTCGTTTGGCCACACGCCATCCATGTTCACGGCTCCATTCGCTGTGGACAAGCAAATCTTCCAGACTCAGGACTAATGTATAAGGTTGGCGAAGGTTTGGATCTTCGTCGGGAAGCAGTTTCGGGAAAGCAGGGTCTTTGTAATAGCTTGTAAAGTCGCCCATTCGAGCCTTGATGCGATTATACCAAAGTCCAAAACTCCAGCCGGATGGGACATCAGGATGGGCATTTTCCTCCTCAACGGTATCCCAGTTTCGCCCGAGATAAGCCATACCACCGACACTTCCAAGCAAGAACAGTGCATACATCAATTTGGCCATGCGGGCTCGTTTGCGGTCAAGAGACGATTCGTAACCACCCTTGGGGATATCACCACGGCCATCATCGCTGTAATCTTCTTCAAACCGCGAGGGATCTTCGGTCAAGTTCAATGTTCCGGAGCCACTTTTCTTCGAGCGAGCCTCCAGTTCCGCGGCGAGGGTGGAAGGGATACCCTGTGTAAGATCGGGGAGCGGTCTCTGGGGCGCATCTTGTTCGGATTGTGAAGGGGAAGATTCCGGCTTGAGGATTCTGGTCAGATCAGCGTACCCGATAAATCTCGAAGCCCTAAACTTACAGAGCTGGAAGCCTGTGATGTGGTGTTTGCGGTGTTGGCTTGAGGATCTGATGTCGTCTCAAACTCTGCCTGTTCCGCGGCATATTGCTCTTGTTGGGAGGGCTTGGCGGGTTGCTCAGGCTTCGAGGACTTAACAGATTCGGGGAGTTTGTAAGGAGTCTTAGGCTTGGAACCTTTCGCGTAACATCGTGAGTGTGAGACAGGAAGGGCTGATAGGCGGGGAGCGGAAACGAGACCGCTCGGCCTCGTTAAAGGCAAGATAGCACGGCGAAGCATGCTGTGATGAATGGATAGAAGTCAAGAAACAATATACTCTTGCTCTGCACAAGAGGAAGTGTGAGAGCGTTGGCTTAACGCCGGGATGACTCCGCTCGGAGCAAATGAATTCAAAAGATAAGACAAAGTGGTATCCGCGAGTAAAGCTGGAAACCCGAGGCAATGGTCAAGGATCGAGGTCTCGCTGCCAGGAAAACCTGAAGTTCCATCATCGCTTTGAATGCTACGGCGGGGCAAACAGACCACTTGCGCTGTTCCGGCCAAGTATAAAAATTTTGTCGCTTGCCGATTTCTTACATTTTTCTTTTCCTTTTTTCTCCAATTATGAAAGTTGATCACCCAGTCCACAAATTTGACCCAACAAGCCAATTTCTCATGCATGCCGGGTTGTATTAGCTGGGGAGACTGATATCCCACACCCAAGAGCCGCAGCGAAGAAACTTTTGTGCAGCTGCAGCCCCGTTAGTGGGATACAAAACTCACCTATCTTCTCTTGGTGATAAAAGCGGTGGGATTACACCTGCTTATCTTCTGAGAACGTATCTTCGTGTTCATTCTCGACTTCAGCTTAAGTTCAATAATGGCATGATATAGACCATCAATCGCCTAGTGACGGCTTTCTCTCATTTCGTATCGTTTCTGCGTATACCCTCTAGATCGCAATTTCTCAAATTATCACGATGGCCGACGACCTCATAGAACCCTTGCAAAGAGTACGTTTCGCGGATCCGCCTGCCGGAGCCAATGCATACAAGCTCCGAAATGTAGCGGCAACAGCGTACGACTCCGAAGAAGATGAAGAAGACGAAGAATATCCAACTCCAAGCGAGCCATTTCGCTTCTTTGACTTACCCGCCGAGATCCGCCTACGCATTTATCACTTTGCGCTGTTTACACCTCGGCGTCGCAACAGACAGACGAACGGCAATGTTGGAGCCTCGTCGAGGAACCCATCCCGTTCCCCTCAGTCGGACCGAATTGCTCTATTTCTCACTTCGAGACGAGTGCATGATGAAGCGTCTGATTATTTCTATTCGACGCAAGCTTTTCGTGTCTTCCACATCCAAGACTATTCGCGGATACCTACTATCAGTGGAATACCCACCAAATATCGCTCTTCTATCGGCACGATCGAGTTGATACTTGGCTCTAGCTGGACCGCGCCGCCTCGCTCTTGGAGGGTTACCCGCCAACTAGGGTTGGAGGAGATGACTCGCCTCCGACTATTGAAGGTCTTTGTTGAGTGCGACCCATCTCATCCTGTCTTTAACGGCTTCCGCATCTCCAATAACTTCTATCAAGATTTTGCCGGCGGGTTGTTGCGGCAGATCCTTGAGAGACTGCCACGCTTGGAATTTGTTGAGTTTGATGGAAACCCATCTGTAATGAAAGGCGGGGCGTTGATGAAGCGACTACTGCATGAAGCAAGAACAGCGGGCAAAAAAATCGTCTGGGGCCCCCAGCGAGGGTGGACAGATTATGATAAGGAGGATATGATTGCCGAAAGAGTTGTCTACGGGTTGCAGAGTACGGCTAGAAGACCTCCAGTGACTTATATCAGGGAGAGCTCTTCCTTGTTCCAGGGAGTCGTGTAGATACCATTTTCCAATCAAAAAATGACTTGTATATAGCTTTTTACCCCTATTGGAATGAAGATTTCACGAGTAATGAGGTTCGATCCCTAGGTCGTTGACAGAACACGACCGTCTGAATGCATTTCGTCAAGCCAATAAAGATCTGTAGCTATTTTCATGCATATATCTACTATAGTTCCTCGTCCACATCCATGCCGACGCCGTTCTGAGGCTCTTTGCCGTCCGCGCCGTTAGACTGCCGTGCCACCGAAGCCTCCTTATCAATCATTTGCCGTGAGACAGCAACGATGTTGTCTTCGATCAATTGCTGGCTTACATCCTCGATGTCTGGACGCATTTGTTAAGAAACCGTCCTGACATTGTGAGTGGTAGGTATGATGACTTACGCTTCTTGGGGTCAACCTTTCCGACATATCTTGTCTTCAGCTGGTCCTTAGTGAGCTCCGTCTCCTCCTTCACTCGTTTCTCGTAGCCCTCGGCCAAGTTAACGAGCTGCTTCATGCGGTCAACATTGTGCTGACATTCGTCGTGAAAGTCATTCATCTGCAACGCTTCGGTCCAGACTTGCTTGTGCAGGTTCATTAGCATGTTCTCCTCAAGCCCCGTCTTGCGGTAGTTGATGCCAATGCTGTAGTAGTGTCTGTTTAATCCGTGGATCAGAGCCTGGATAGACGGCTTGTTCAGGTGACCCAGGTTGGAGGTGGTTTGTCGGGGCTCTTGACCCATGACAACCGTCTGGGGCTGAATGAGACGGAAGGCGTCAATGACAACCTTGCCTTTGACGGACTGAATTGGGTCGACGACGACAGCGACAGCGCGAGGAGTAAGCTGCTCGAACGATTGCTGAGTGTTGATATCAACGGAGGAGAGCCAGCATCCAAACCCAGGATGCGAGTGATACCAACCGACAACGGGTTCCGGTCTGAATCATGCATTCTCAGCACAATGCTGTCAAATCTTATGGTTATAGCTTACCGTCCGGTTTGCCTAAGCATGTCCATCATTTTTGTTTGGAATACAGGGTCAACAGCTTCGACACTGACGCCTGTACCGCTCTGAGGCATCGCAAAGACGTCGGTTACTCGTACTGTATATTCATCCACGAATTCACCCAGCATAAGACCCATGACTTCCATAGGGACACCTGCTCGACCGTGCCTTAACATCTTCAAGAGCGCAAGAGATGAGATGTGTACGGTTTCGGAGTTATCAAGGAGGTTCGGAGTATCCTAGTCATCCGATATGAATATTAGTTTATGCTAACTTGGCCATAATAAGTCTCCGGTTTCAAAGCAGCTGAACACAGAATGCCCAGCAATCTGAAAATGTACAAACAAGCGGAAGACAGCATATGAGCACAACTCACAGCACCTGGAGCAGAGCCGTTCATCCCCATACCCTGGGCGGCCTGGATCATCCTAGTGAGTCTATCCATTGCTGCTGATGATGATGATGTCTAGGGGAAATATAATGTCCGAATTCTGGAGGGCAAAGGACTACTTCCTCAACGGGAAGCTCCAAACGGTTTGTAAGTGTCGGCGCGGCACCGAGACGTAAGCCAAAGGTGGAATGTAGATCAGATCGGTAAGGAATTTGAAGTTGAGGATGAGAAAGCACAGGAAAGGAACACGAAGATGAGGGAAAGCTATCGAATGGGGTGTTAGTTAAGACGCCGTGTCCGCGATGATCCAGACTTGAGCTGCGCAGGACCGCAGGCACGAGAGGCTGACGAGGGCGGTGAACGTAGCTCATCTGCGGGCACCGCCTTTCGCTCGGCCTCTCCTTCGTTTCCTCCCAGCCGGAGTAGATTCTCTCCACTCCGACCCATCTCGTTATTCCATTTTCTCCAATGTATTCTCATTAATATCTCTTCCTGGTAGAGTTTTCTGCCTGCTTGTTCCTTACGAGATTTGGCCTCAAACCTTTAGTCATTTTTCTGTTCCCACGACTTTCTCGCGTTCCAAGGAAACTTCGCGCTTTAGAGATCTTCCCACTCGTCCTGATTGAGGACTAACTGTCGCCTTACCCTCGAACTTACCAAAAATAATGGCTTCGGGAACGTCGGGGCCGGCTGGGCCTCCGCTGGATCCCATCGACCTTAATGTGTCTGGAGATCGCAGCAAGAGGGTTGCCTACTTCTACGACTCAGATGTGGGAAACTATGCATATGTGTCGGGGCATCCCATGAAGCCGCACCGTATCAGGATGACGCACAGCTTGGTAATGAACTACAGTCTCTACAAGAAAATGGAAATCTACGTGAGTTTTCGTCCATTTGTACCTCGCATAGGAACGTACTAATGCTCAACCTTCGCAGCGTGCAAAGCCCGCCTCCAAATTCGAAATGACCCAATTTCACACCGATGAGTACATCGACTTCCTTTCTAAAGTTACACCCGATAATATGGACGCATTCGCGAAAGAACAGAGCAAATACAATGTTGGTGATGACTGCCCTGTGTTTGACGGGCTTTTCGAGTTCTGCGGCATCAGTGCTGGCGGTAGCATGGAGGGTGCCGCCCGGCTCAATCGTAACAAGTGTGACATTGCTGTGAACTGGGCTGGTGGCCTTCACCACGCTAAAAAGAGCGAGGCTAGTGGGTTTTGCTATGTGAACGGTATGTCAAAGCTGTTCTGCGGTTTCAACAGTACACTGATAAAACGTTGTAGATATCGTTCTTGGCATTCTGGAGTTGCTCCGCTTCAAGCAGCGGGTTCTGTATGTCGACATTGATGTCCATCACGGCGATGGTGTTGAAGAAGCGTTCTACACCACAGATCGCGTGATGACTGTTTCATTCCACAAGTACGGCGAGTACTTCCCAGGAACAGGTGAATTGCGCGATATTGGAGTTGGACAGGGCAAATACTATGCCGTCAACTTTCCTCTCCGCGACGGCATCGATGATGTCTCGTACAAGAGCATTTTCGAGCCCGTCATCAAGAGCGTGATGGAATGGTACCGTCCCGAGGCAGTTGTTCTCCAATGCGGCGGTGACAGTCTCTCGGGTGATCGCCTAGGATGCTTCAACCTCAGCATGCGAGGCCACGCGAACTGTGTCAAATATGTAAAAAGCTTCAATCTCCCGACGTTAATTGTCGGAGGCGGTGGCTATACCATGCGCAACGTTGCTCGAACCTGGGCATTTGAGACTGGTATCCTTGTCGGTGACAACCTAGGATCTGAGCTCCCTTATAACGACTATTACGAGGTAAGTACACATCCTGGTGTATCGGTAAATATGCTTACGCAAGACAGTACTTTGCACCGGATTACGAGCTGGACGTCCGCCCGTCAAATATGGATAATGCCAATACGAGAGAATATCTAGACAAGATTCGAACACAGGTCGTTGAGAACCTAAAGCGAACAGCTTTTGCCCCATCCGTGCAGATGACCGACGTTCCTCGCGAACCTTTGGTAGACGGTATGGACGACGAAGCCGAGGCCGCCCTCGACGATTTGGATGAAGATGAGAACAAGGACAAACGCTTTACAAAGCGACGCTTTGATCAATATGTTGAGAAGCCCGGCGAGCTCAGCGACAGCGAGGATGAAGATGAGAATGCGGCGAACGGAGTCACCCGCAAACCGGCTCACTTAAAACGACGCAACCAGGCCAACTACCGACTAGACCTTGCTGATTCTGGAGTCGAAAGCGGAATGGCTACCCCACAGGACGCTTCATCGGTGGCTGATGAGGAGATGGACACTGGCACGGATGTGAAGATAACAGAAGCGCCCGGGCCGGAACCTGACTCTGAAGCCCAGGGAACATCGTCAGCAGCCGAGCCACCATCAAGGGCGGGAAATGGATCTGTTGATGAGCCATCTGAGATGATCGTCGATTCGAAAGAGCCACCCAGGTCTGTTCCTGTCTCGCGCCCTGTCTCTCCCAAACCAACAGACGAGGATACGGCTATGGAGGATGCAGATATGCCTGTGCCTGAGGTAAATCAGGAGAACACGCCAGAAGCAAGCCAGGCAACGCAGAATAAGCCCGCGGAAGGAACACCTGCTTCGGAGAGCGCCGTGGCTAAGTTAACGTCGCAAACAAAGGCGTCCTTCGAGAGCAACGAGGGCCGGAAGCAGCTAGAACCAGAGACAGTGAAGGAGGCCGGCCTTGCAGCAGTGACAACCGAGACTAAGGACAAGACTCCTGAAGCACCTCGAGCGGGGGCTCTCCCCGCGGTAACCGCGGAGCAAGAGACGACCAAACAAGGGGAGCCTAGCGCAGAAGCACAACCCGAAGCCGCAAAGGAGTGAGGACTAGCGCAGCAATTTTGGTGGCGGCGTTGGTACTCGGGTTCCTGGCGCAAAGGGTATGGTGTTTGGAATTTACTAACTGGCATTGACTTTTTAAAGGAGGGTCCTTTTTCTTCATATTGTGCTATTGCTTTACATTTGAGCTGGTGATGAAATAATTCATGTATTGCATTATGATTCTGTCTTGCAGTATAACGCGCCGTCTCATGCTCGTTGGGCTGGGCTGCCCTATAGATTAGAAAGCAAGATGAAACCGATATTTGTCTGGCATGGTTAGAGCCACCGATAAGAGATGTGATTCTTGTGCGTATAGACCTTGTAAATAATAATGCTCACTGCTTGACAGGTTGATTTTACTGTCTGTCCATCTAGCTTAGTAGTTGCGTATGAGGGTGGTTGGATCAGGTCCGTACGAAGCTGACAAAGCAGGTCGACCTCTTCCCGAAGCAGCAAAGTCTTAGGGCTTAACAGGTCCACTCAACTCAACCAATGAAGTGGCTACCGCCAAGATTTTGCAAGCACACCCGCACTAAGCGAGAACACTGAGAAACCCAAGCGGAAAGCCATCCAACTTGTCTCGACCTCTCGTCGCCTCCCTTCTGTCGCCAAACCCGTTATCCGACACCGTTAACGCGAATACATAGCCAAGATGTCTTCCAAGAGAGGGTGAGTTTTTTTGAATTTATTCGGTTGTGCTTGTGGTTGCGCTGGGACACCTACGCCGTGAACGGTTCGATTATTCGGCTTGCGTCAATACATGGAGAGAGAAACGATCCGAGGATATTGAAATGGAACAAGATCTGGAAGCTTTGTGCGGGATCAGATAAAGACGATGCGAAAAATGATCGGCTTCGATTCCTTGCAACCTGTACTGGACTCGATATGGACTCAGGATTCGAAATTTGAGATTTTGCTAGGAAAGCGTCACGTCTTAAGAAAAAGTAGCTGACCAAACTTTTTTGAATAGTCGTGGTGTTGCCGGCAACAAGCTGAAGATGACGCTCGGTCTGCCTTGGTATGTTCCAGCCATGAAACCAACCCAATCCGATTCAATACAAGCTTTACCCCGAACATCAAGCATCGAACGTCGGATATAATCAATTCCTCAAATCGCTCTACCCTCACCTACATTCACCAATACACACGATTACACTTCGAAAAACAAGGAAAAGCAAAGACTAACATTCGAACAGCGGCGCCGTCCTCAACTGCTGCGACAACTCAGGTGCCCGTAACCTCTACATCATCTCCGTCAAGGGCATTGGTGCGCGTCTGAACCGTCTCCCCGCCGCCGGTGTCGGTGACATGGTCATGGCCACCGTCAAGAAGGGAAAGCCCGAGCTTCGTAAGAAGGTTATGCCCGCTGTCGTTGTCCGCCAGAGCAAGCCCTGGCGCCGACCTGACGGCATCTACCTCTACTTCGAGGACAATGCCGGTGTTGTATGTTTCACTCCTACAGGCTCACATGCTTCGCCATATCGGCCATAATTTATCTAGGCTATTCAGGTGAAAATTGTCTAACATGAAATCCGTTTAGATCGTCAATGCCAAGGGTGAAATGAAGGGTTCCGCTATTACCGGCCCCGTCGGTAAGGAGGCTGCTGAGCTTTGGCCTGTAAGTTATCCTATCCCGTTGTCATATATTACTGGCACCCTGCTAATATGAACCTTCCTCAGCGTATTGCCTCCAACTCCGGTGTTGTCATGTAAACGGGTTACAGCGGGGAAATGGGATGTATTAGAACGAAATACCAGCGGGCTCTTTTTAAAATGAAAAAGATTTTGATACTCTCTCCATCCTGCTCTCTATTTCCTGGCCTGTTGATGCGTTTATGATCCTACGCGGCATCGCCTTGAATACATTTTCCATATGGCCATTCGACCTAACAATCGAATGACGGAATATTGAGAGAATTTCCGAATGGTGCCCATCACACCTGCTTATTGCATTTGTTCGGCGTCATTGTCAAGACGTGGGAACACTGTTGTCTACGGATCCATATGCCTGTAGTTATTTACGGTAGTTAAGCCAAGATGCCGAAACGTATCATTTATTTAATCATCCTTTCCAACACTCTCACTTTCCAACACTTTATCATACACGGGAGGTTTATCATTAATAATGTACAGTAGAAAGAAACAGCAATCCCTATGTCAAAGAATAGAGGTACAGCCTCCGTTAAATCCAGCTCATCCCGTCTTCTTATCCTCCCCAACAACCGCGGGCGGTATCGAAGACGAGTCGGTGCCAAAACATTCAGATATACGCACCAAGGCGTACAAGAATCCAACAATAAACGTGGTAAGGTCAACGACATGAACAGCCCACCAGATATGCTGTACGCCGGCGGGACACATGGTGACAGCGTACCTCCACTCCGAAGCGGCAGTGTCAAACCACAATGACAGAAGGCCTGCGTTGCCGCCGTACTCCCCCATCATGGAGCGAAGGGTGATTTCTCGAATAGATGGAGATGATGAGTCCTGGGGTCCGGATGGGTCGTAGCGGGTTGTGTTCCACGTCCAGCTCTGTTGGCC
Source organism: Aspergillus nidulans FGSC A4 (assembly GCF_000011425.1). Taxonomy (NCBI): domain Eukaryota; kingdom Fungi; phylum Ascomycota; class Eurotiomycetes; order Eurotiales; family Aspergillaceae; genus Aspergillus; species Aspergillus nidulans. Next base: position 1,865,219 of record NC_066259.1, on the reverse strand, counting down.
ACTCTCAGCCTCGTCGGGGAAAGAGCCTTCATTATTCTCGACAGGTGGCTGCTGTGGTTGTTTCTGTATAGAATGAACGACATCACACCCCGTATGGTCATGGCCCGTCAAGATGAGCCCGTTCCTCCCCCGCCCACCCGCCGGCGCGCCCTCGTCCCCAGTCATCCCAAAAATTCCCTGCAGGATCCCGTTGGAACTGACAAACTCACTGAGATGGTTCTGCTCGCGCAGCCCGCCAGCTTTATACCGCTTTTTCCCGGATTCATCGTTTTTCTCAAAGAAAGTAAAATAAGGGCCATCCGTGCAGACACCCTCAGGTTTATGGAGCGGGAGATGTGTCAGCAGGAGCGTGAACGTGCTCCGGTCTTCGACTGGGTATGATCGGTCAATAATACTGTTGATATAAGCGTATCCTTGAGTCTGAATGTCCTGAGAATAAGCTGGTCCATCGAGTGTCAAGCTGTTTAGATTGATTAAGTGTAGCGACGGCGTTATATTACCAATCGGGGGATGCTGAAACCTGATATCCCAGTTCGCGCGGCCGAAGACTTCTTCGAAGCGCGAGATGCGCTGTTCGCTGGCGTCCCCCGAGTACCCGATGTCGTGGTTGCCGACAATGTTGATGATTCGGTGTGCCCATGACGGCGAGAATGGTAACAGCTCATCTACTTTCACTTCATCACTTTCAGATTTAGCGTACCCCTTCTCGCCCGTCCGAGTGAGCTCATCGTCCACACGCTCTCCGCCCCTGAACACACGACGCCAATACCGACTCCCCCTCCGCTGAAACTCCTCATCCGTAACCCACTGACTCCCTATTAGATCGCCCAAGACGGTGACATGCGTCGGCCTCGTCCACCAATGTAAAGTGCGAAAAATATGCGCGAGGTAGTAGTCGTTTCCTAGAAGATCGAGCCGTTTGCGTTGTGCGGCAAAGGCGCGCGGCAGATCTTGCGCCAGGAGACTCCGTAGAGCCGCTGAGATGGTTCTCCACACATCAAGGTGGACGGGGAATGGCGCGGTATGTATAGATAGGAGGGCATCGTTCCAATGTTTTTGGAGTCGGGCTTCGAGTTCGTTTTCTGGGCGCGGGAGAGAGCTGTCCCCCTCAAGCTGAGGGTCGGCTAAGACGAGGAGGCGGAAGATCGCTGGCTCTATGCCTGGCGTTGAGCGTGGTGTGAGGTGTGTTCTGAGGGTGTGAATGAATGCGCTGGGACGCTGTGAGGCATTGGAGCTGTTCAGAGGGAGAGGATATGCGCAGCCAGAGAAGACGGGGTAGAGGTACAGATAGACGGTAGCGGTAACAGCGAGTGGGAGGAGGCTGAGGAGAAGCCGAGAGAGGATCCAACGAAGGGACATGGAGGCGACATGAAATAGAAGAATAATGATATTTATTATAATATCATGTTCAATGTTCGACCGCTGCAGAATGTACAGGGAAGAAGATATAAACAAGCTTGCTTCGGAGGTTTAGTGCCGTTGGCGGCTCGGCGGCAGTACACATTCAGTCTTAACACTTAACAGGTGACATTAGTGAAATAATAAAACATTACAGGATTAGTAGCTGGTGGTTATTATATAGTTCTGCATACATTGATCCAGTCTTACATATCCTCGCTGCATTCGTGACTGTCCAACACTACCATACCATCATCCAATGTCCCGTTAAAATCAAATCACTCCAGAGGAAACTAACCCATATCTGAATTTAAAAATAGGATGATGCTGACCGTTGAACATGTTCCGAAACAGGGGGGTATATCGCAGTAACGCCGGGGTAGACATAAGGGGCCAAAGTATTAATATAAGAGATTGAAGAGAACGAAAGTGGGGAATGGATAGAAAAGCAATCGTGAAAACATCAATTTTAGGACGTGCGAGCCGTCTCTGGAAGCAAAGACGACGGACCGGTGTCAAGCTCGCCCAGTTGGTTAGGAAGGTTGATATCGCCCACGTCAACTGGAGACTCAACTTGCTCAATGTCAAGACCTTGGATCATTAAACCAGCCCCCTCATCCTTTGCGGCGGCATCTTCGACCAGGGCATCTTCAACGGAGGCATCTTCGACTAAGGCGTCTTCTGTCGGTGTCTGACCTTCGGGCATCAAGGCCGGAGGTCGCTGGTTACTCATCTGGGCCTCCTTAAGACTGATAGTTCTCTGCTTGTTTGTTGTCTCAACCGGAAGATGGATGTCTCGCTCGATCGTCGCCTTCATCAACGCGGCCATCCACTTGCGACCTTCTTGAACACTATCAACCTGGAAGTAATGGACCGCGGGTTTCGTAAATTGCACCGTACGAGTTGTCTTTGGCGGGATAAGCTTGAAGAAGAACGGGCCCTCCTTGTCCGAGCGCGATCCGCGCCTGGATTCCGATGTCGAGCCGTTCTCTGAAACCGAGCCATTACCGGCCGGAACGCTACCTGCAGGTGATGTAGGGGAGACTGTTGCGCCCGTGATCGTGGCATGTAACGCAACGATTGGGTCATTGTCTGCTCGGAGAACTCGATGAGCTGTGATATCGATTAAGCCTCGCTCCTCAATATCGCTTTCCGAGTAGTAGTATGAAAGGCGACGGCCACGCAACACAAACAGCCGGGGCTTCCAAGTTGCCATCAGGTTTGAGGACCGCTTCTTCATCCATCCGGAAAAATCGCAGCCATCCATTTGTTCCTGCGGTGTCTTTTTCTCCAGACCCCGTACATAAGCACTGGTATCTTTCTTGGATTTCACCCCAGCCTTGACAGAGGGCCGAGCCCGTGGCACCAATATGCCTCCTTCCGCGGTCTTTCCGGAGCCGTCGGTACTGTGTCGCTCGGAGCTCTTCGACGTCGAAGGGGTTGTCGACCCCGTTCGAACAGAGGCCGGGTCAGTATCATTCACAGGGGATGCTGGGACTGCACTGGCATCGGCACCCTTCCCCGCTGTATCGGACATTCGAAGCCCAACAGCACGTCGAAATCGAGGCGCGGCCTTTTTGAACTGCTGCAAGGGCTGTGCTGAAGAGCGTGACTCGGAATCTTGCTTCCCCGCCCTAGGAGCAAACGAAGAGAGGAATCCACCAGCTGATGCTTTGGACCCAGAGCTGTGAGGCGGTTGCTGGGAAGAGATGCGGGTGCTTAAACTCCGCAATCGACCTTTGGAGGAAGGGAGGGGGTATGTAGAACCTCCATTCAAGGCATGGGGAGGCGCATCCGCGACTGAGTCGACGCTGCTGATCCGCGAACGCCTCCGATTGGCTCTGAACTGCTCGTCAGGATTGCTCGACTGTAATGAGTGAGCACTACCGGCCACCGATGCTCGCTTCTGAAGAACCTTGCGCTGCGTTCGTGAGTCCGTCTCTGGTCCTGAAAAATAGCCACGCTCCAGATCATCAGCTACAGCGGATTCCAATCCATTGGTGTATTTAGACCCAGTACTGGTAGCCCCTAGAGCGGTTCCTGGACGCGGAGTTGCTCGCTGCGCCCCAAGAGACATGGTCCAGCCGCGATCAAAAGATCCTTTTTTACCGTGCGCCAATCCGACGTGGGCGGATGTTTCTTCGGCGATTGAAAATCGACCTGTAGCGTCCAATGACGAATGTCGCCTTTGGTGGTTGATCTCTCGGATCGACGCAGCAGACGGTCGGCGAGAATGGTCCATGAACCCAGTGGGTGGTGTCTGGGGGGTGACCGGTGAACCAGTCTCACTCTGCATATTGTTGCTGACCAGGCGCGGATGCTGAGTGCCACTGAAGGATCCTCTGAAATTCGGTATTCGTGGACGCAGCGGCCCTGTCTGACCACCACGGCTCTGCGAGCGTTCTTCAGACATTGTTGAAAATGCGGCGATCGAACCCCGGGCAGTCGATGACTGTTGATCTTTGTACCCTTTTATTTCCTCCTGGAACGATTTGATCTTATGCCAGGTTTTCAGTCGTCGCCCCATTACTCCGAAATCAAATTCCTTCATCATGAGGAAGTCCTGGTTCATGTCCAACAGCACGTCTCCCGAGATCTCCTGCTCCTCAAATATATCACAGTGTTTGTCTTCTACTCCCAGCTGCCGCAGATGTTTGACCGTCTCTCCGACTTCCCATCTCCGAACTTCTTCCTCAGAGGGTTGATTGCCTTCCTCCTCATCAGTCTCATGGCCGTTGATATACGACATCCGGTGATCCAAGTGGCTACTGTATTCACTGGCCGAGTCATTGATGGTCTTTTGGTCAGCAGATGGCTTCACGCTGTGGCGTGGAGTGCTGAGATCCGTAATGTGCTCATCGATAACACTCAGAGTCTCGTTCATGACTGGGCTCTCTTGACCACTGGGATGGGGGTTGAGCGTCTGTCGGATGGACTGTTGGATATCGCTCGCCATCTTTATGTTCGGCAACGGGGATGAACTTGACCGATTTTGCGGTTGCTGCTGCTTTGATGCAAGCAGCGACGGGTTCGGTTCGCTTTGTCCATGAGCACCCCGAAGATCGGTCATGCTAACGTGTCGAGACGCTTGTGGCGTCGAATCGTCGCTCTTCGGCGTCGATACGAACTCCCCAGAGTGCAATGCATTGGCCCCTTGGTAGACTGGTGATTCTCCAGCCCCATCCGTCGCAAGCGCATTCGACTCTGAGCTAGCGGTTTGGGGGCGCACAAAGGTATTAGGTGCTTTGGTGGTATAGACTAGGGAGAGCAATTGGCCATGTCAGCGAAACCCTCCGCGATTGTACAGAACAGAGCGAACCACACACCTCCAGGGAAAAGGCCGGTTATCCCAGTCCTTAGGTCTTTCCCTAGGTACCATCCATCGCCGAAGCCATCGTCCAGCTCGACCAACTCGATTCTCTCGCCCTTTCGCAAGTCGAGTTCATCCTCTGAGCGCGCGGTGAAATCATCTGTATAGTTCAAAAAAGGGTGCGTCAGTTACCTCCTCAGAAAGGGAGAGGGGAGGTGGCCGAGGCGCGGAAGATGACGAGAGTGGGGTGGGAGGAGCGCTGCTGCGACCGAGGTGAAGAAAAGACTCACGAACAACAAGGAGAAGATCTCCTGTATGATACCCACGAGGCGCCGAGTTCAGAGCCATCGTGCCCAGCCCGAGAGGCCCCAGGAAATGCAGCTGGCAGAGAAGAACGAGGACAGGTGGGAAGGAAGGGAGACGTAGACGATGGGATTCTCCGTCCTCCGATAATAAGTCGATGCAATATGGAATTTAATATAAGAGTAAGGGCGGATCTGCGGCCGTCACCACCGCTCTCTCGACGGAGACCCGCGATTAGATGCAGTACTAGATGAAGTACTATGGTAAAAATGATGAAAGATCGTAAAAGATGATGATGATAGAAAAGAGTGTCTGGAAGCAAGAATGAATTTTTGACTGCGATGACTGAGGTGGGGGGTAAAATGATGCTTGATCAAAGGATGGTTGGGATGGAATGGTTCTGGTTGAGGCCCGGACCAAACTATTTAAATCGCATATAATTTTTCATGAAAAAATATTTCATAGGACAGGAAGGGAAGGACGAGAGCACTGAACTATAATGTCAGTCTCTATTCTCTCCGGGCAATGGACGAGGGGAATTCCTAGGGGATACCAGAGTTGAAGCCGAAGTGTCAATTCGGACGTGTCTGTGATTGGAGCCAGCATACGGCCTGCGGGAGGACAATTAAGCTAACAACCTGCTATTTTAGCGGAGTTGAACTGTCACCCAAAGTCCCTATATTAATTCCATGCTAACCCACTGCGTACCTTGTCGATGAAAACGTCAGATATCAACATACCGATAGGTCATGTGACTCTCAACCTTCCATCGCTTTACTATACTTTTACTTCTTCAATCTCTCTTCTTCGAAAAAAATAAATAAATATTTAAGACATTGGCTGCATGACATCAACTTTATTTAGCTTGTCGATGAAGATCAAAATATAGTTTCAATACAGAAAGTAGTGGCTTTGGTCGCGAAGCTATAGTGTGTTCTGGACCCTGGTCGAATATATACTTTCTCCCGTGAGCGATCGACAGGTCTATAGAAGCAATTGACTCTGAGGCTGGCCTGCGGAGTATTGAGCCTGCACATCCATACGAAAAGAAGAATGTCTAACTCTAATGAGACCGGAATATGATTCCAAGAGACAGTCACTCGCAAGGGACCCAATCATAGATTCTTGGTGGTCGCGTTTCCGTCCCGGGAATGTTCTCCTTCATTTCTTCGTCTTGGTTCTACCTAATGTAGACAGAGAAGAGAGAAAAAAGACAGAAAATAACCCTATGCGTAATATCCCTATGCGTATTCGAAGCACCCATCCCCTGGTGCTGCAGGGTCCCAGCGTCCAAAGCCGCTAGCCTTGTTCGACTTTTGTTTTGATGTGTTCGTGATAACTTTGGCCTCTGCGATATCTCCAGCGTCCAGGATGCTGGAGAATCTAAACCCCTTGCTGACTGGGTAATGCTTGCATGCTTGCTCATCAAGTTGATAGAACAGACCTTCTAAGGCCCTCATTCCTAAACGGTGTGGACAGGTTCATGTTTGTTAAAAATTGCGGATTGCGCATTTCTTGCTGCGGCTTTCTGTTGCGGCTGCTTGCATGGGATAGCCATTTGCCGTGTAGCTGGACGGATGCTTGCATTGGATCAAAGAGTGCAGCGTTCATTGAAAGACGCTGAAGATTGGCGCTTCTCAGCTACTCCTGGCCTTGGCGAGTCTGGCTCCAGCCACACCGTCGTTCCTGAGTGCTGGAGATTAGGTCTGTCACTTAAGCTCGCACCAAGACCTGTCAGACACGCTGGACCGCCTCTTCACGGCTACGTGCCTTGCCCGGCTGCACTTCAGCGATTAGGCCAGGGGTTCGCTGCAAAGTTGGGGCGTACTGAGGAGACAGTTATAGGGACAGGTCAAAGGTCAAGAAGAGCTGATTGACTGGTATTCTGGTCTGCATTTCGAGTAGAATTATCCAGAGCAAAGCCACAAATGCATCAGCCCAATGCATCCAGAGGGCTGATGCTGGTGAACGATTATTCTGCTGACGGTGAACGACTTCTTGGCAGTCCCATTATGGCTTGTCGCCTACTGTTGTGAGGCTGAAGAAAAGACTCATCTTTCACTGCTTAGGTGACCTGGCACTCTCGTCCCATTAATATAGGAGCTCCGGCAAAAGAGGTAAGCAAATGCATGGATCAGCCATTAGAGAGTCGACCTTGTGAATAGCACAGTATCACTCGTCTTAATGAATAGCGAAATCCAGCATAATGACCAGAATTTGAAACCTCTGCTGGTTTGTGCTTCAAGGCTGTGTTTCTTTTTTCTTCTCACCGGCTTCACACCCTCCCCAAAGCGGAAACTTACCACCTGCGCCCGGCCAACTTGATTGCAATCAAACAACCCGGGTATTGCCATCAAACACCGCCATCTTGCTTGCCGATGAACGCACACTCAACATGCCAGGATGACCCCGCCCGCAGTTAATAAGAATAGTCGCCCGCCCGATCCTGCGCGCCGCATAACGGTCTCGGGGTTGGAAGTGACCGTACAAAACTCCACCGCTAACCAGTTTCTCGCGGGGGCCGCTCGGAAAGCGAGGTACGCGTGGATGAATTCTCCTCTCGTTCAGCGCGACGACCAGACTCAGACGACAGCACTCCCAACCCCGGAGCCGGCAGCTTCAGCTCGTGCTTTTGCTGCTCGTGCTCCTCCTGCTCCAGCGTCTCCAGCTTCTCCAGCTCCTCCGATGCCAGATCTCCCGCCCTCACACCAGAATCTCGCCTCATTCCGCAGTAATCAAAGTGCTATCGCCTCGCCTACGCCCACAATTCCCCGAAATGCAGCCACTCGTCTCCAGACTTCACCCTCTTCGACTACAATACCGCAGCAGAAGCAGAGTCAGGAAAGTCTGGAGACACAGAAGCAGGGCTGTCTGGAACAGCAGTCGGTCTCCTCACTTCCATCGCCGGACCCCACCATTCCCCCCAGATCGCATACCAGTCCGATAGCTGCCGGCGAGAGAAATGGGGCCCCCATTGCCAGTCCCTCCATGACTGCTTTCCCGTCGCCTCCGCTGCAGCAACATGCTTCAAATCAACGGCGTCCGCAACCAAATGGTTCTACTGTAGGAACATTTCCGGCCTCTATTCCGAGCAATCAACAGGCAAACTCTTCAGCAACTCAGCAAGGACACCCCCGCTTCGTTCCATATAGCCCGCCTGGCTACTCTCATCTCGCTCCTACTGCTCCAGTTCATCCTCTTCCGTTACCACAGCAGCACCCGAATACCCTCTCACAAACGTTGGCTTCAGATCGTCCTTCAGTCATTACAGCGGAGTTTTTTGTGCGCGCAAAACGGAATTTGGATGCGTTTGTAGCGAAGGAAAAGCGGTCGTTGTTTGTCCACGATGGCGTTGAGGCTCCACGACTTCAACTTCTGGATTATGCCCTTACGCACCAGGACCTCATATTCCTTGCCCTCCATCAGGTGTACTGCCTCGACAGCTACGACTCGGCGCAGCTCAAGAACCTCCCCGGCTTTGGTCCCGAACATGTGAAAGGCTTGTATATCGTCCGGAATCTTTTGGTGGATAATCAGCGCGTCGCGTCGAACTTTCTAAAATGGTGTGTTGACTTTCCATCCCCACTATCAGAGCTACTCAAGGATTGGAAGTATCACATCCAGTTTCAGGGGATGCTGCGCCTTCTGGCTGACCTGGTGATACAATGGGCAGTTTTTGAAGACATTGTGCGGACGAAAGGCCACCCACCGCTCATGGATGATATGAGGTCGCTCGGTGTCATCTCCATGACATTACAGTTCAACATTTTCCTTTGTTTATCACGGCGGATTCCCGGCGTTAAGGCAGAAGGTTCAATGCGAGAAATCTTCTTGCGAGACTTTGATTACTTTAGGCGCCGTCTCTCGGAGCCAATCTCCACTGAACAGAGGCGCCGTGAAAACGAAGAAATCATATCTATGTACTATGCGGCTATTGCAGCAGCACGGAGGGACAGCGTTAGCGCAGGCTTACCGAGAAATGCCGGTGTCGCTCATGGCGTTTCACGTCCAGGACAGACTGTTCCCACTCCTGTATCAGCACCACCAAACCTGCACTTTGTGCAGCACCATTCACCACATATGCAGTCGCATTCTGCAGCGGGAGGCCAGAATGGCATGGCTTCGGCGTCAGCCAGAAGTTCCCTCAGCGCAACACCGTCCGTGCTTCCAGGACAATCTGTACCCCAGCAACCTGACGCACAACAGCGCGGTTCGGAGCCGTGGGCCCTGCCAGGGCAAGTTATATCACCCATAGTAGCCACTACGCCGCAAGTCATGATGCCGCATGAATTGCATCAGGGGCACCTCGTTCAACAGTATCCCCAACAGCCCCCTCACTCGCAGTCTCAGCCTCAGCTTCAGCAACTCGAACAACTTCAGCAATTACAGCAAGCTCAGCGAACAGGGTCACAAAACGAACGGCTTGTTCCAGGTCCTCTGGAATCGCAAATGGTTGCAAACCACAGAACACAGTCTCCTAACCTACATTATGCGACGCTACTTCAACCACAGCATCGGCAACTACAACAGCAGGCAGCACGCCAACCTTTCTGGACGCCGCTCCTACCCCCACCAAATGTGCCCCCGGTGATAACCACACGACCAAACCCTAATCGGCTTGCCATCCACCAGGCCTATCTTCGCGATCCAATCAACCGGTTTATCTCGGGCGATGGCACTAGAGTCAGTGAAACAGAGTTAATGCCTCACATGACCTCATTCTTTATGAAACCCAAAATCCTCAGCCAGGAAGACGGTGCCGTTACAGAGTCTATTTCATTGTCAGGAGATGAGCTGAACCGCCGCGCATCTTATCGTGGACAAGGTAAAGGGGAGCGTCTGCTTCGGACCGTTAAGGAGGGCAGCCAGACTTATCGTCTAAGATGCATTAAGACCCCGCAATCTGCTGTCAGTTTGAACGAAAATTCGTGGTGCGTTGCAGAAACCGCATGGCCTACTGCAATATACGTGCACATCAACAATATAGAGCTATTCCCGCGTCGCAAAATCCACAACACCAGAGATCTCCCTGTGGACATTACGCTTGTCCTCCAAGAAGGTTTAAATAAGATCGAAGTCAACTTCCTCCTAGGACCTGCTGAACGAAAGAACTTCACCTATGCAGTGGCTGTAGAAGTACTCACCTTCCGCTCCCTTGCGTCTGCAAAGGCTCTTGCCCAGCCTCTGCCAGCCGCCGAGTCGCAAAAGCGCATTCAAGCTAAGCTTGCACTCAATCCCGACGAAGATGGCGATGAGCTGAGTATTGTTAGCGACGATCTCAAGGTCAGCCTCGTTGATCCATACACTGCACGCATCTTCGCTGTCCCCGTGCGCGGTCGTCATTGTGACCACACAGAATGCTTTGATCATGAGACATTCCTAGGGACTCGCCTCCTCAAATCTGGATTTCAATCTGCGATAGAAGCGGACTGGAAATGTCCCATATGCGGCCGTGATGCTCGCCCCCAAAACCTCATTGTTGATGAATTTCTGGCCGACGTGCGCAACCGATTGGAACGCACGAACCAATATGAAAGCGCTCGCGCTCTGAAAATCAGAGCCGACGGTACTTGGGATGTAGTAACCGATAATGACACTTCGTCCTCTGAGCAACGGATTTCTCAAACAGCTTTAAAGCGAAAGTCAAGTGTCCTGCACACTGGAATCCAACAGCGAATAAAGGTCGACCGTTCTGCCTCTGCTTCAGTACCGGAGCGAACGCCGGATCAGTCTCCCGAAGTCATTGTCCTAGATTGATGAGCTGGAATATATCTGGCATAATTCGTCCACACTTCCATCCCATTTTCGTCTCCTATTCCTTTTTTTCTTTCCTTTTATCTCTCTTGCTTCTCTATTCAGATTCCAGGCCGCTCTTCTCTTCCCAGCAAACTTCTCTCCCACTTGCACAGTTACAGGCGCACCGGTTGTTGCACGATGATACCCCGCGATTCATGTCTCATATCCTTTTTAGTACTTTTACCCATCGCTTTGTCTTTATGTACCTATACCTCATCACAGACCTGAGCCTAGTCCGAGTCCAGAAAAGCACCGTTGTGTCGCAGTAAGTACTCACAATTGCCCGCGACGAGCCTTGAAACGACGTCGAATCCAGTCAAGCTTGATATCCATCATACCATCTCCCGTCTCAAGGATAATCATGTTGGGGCTTCTTTGCATCCGGAGTGATTATTTGGATTACGGTGGATTGATTTTGGTTCTCGTAAAATCTTCTTCAAGCCTTTATTGCAATATATGGAGTCCGGGTCCTCTTTTGTATCTAAACGGGGATTCGTTGGTTTTGTTGAGCAGATAAATGATACGTTAATCATTACTGAATACCGTTGTTTATGATGATCTAAATAGCTAGCTGCACATTTCATCTTGAATGTGAAGTAACGAATGTACTGCAGTATATTCCCTTCCGTTGAATCAGCTGCCTCGTGAAGTCTATATATAGTCTGCACCTGGTCAGCCAATGGCCTTGACTCTACTATGAATATTAAACATTAGTATAGAGAGACATGGATGCATAACGAGAGACTAACAATATCATACACGTATAGCTAAGCATGAGTGGCAGGAAACCCTACACTGGAATACGGAGAACTCCAAGCTCGGCTGTGCGGTTACTATGCTTACAATAATTTTTCTCGTATAAGGATTGCCCCAGACGCTTAGTATCATTTGCTAGCTGGTATGAAATGGGAAGGGCTGGTCTAAGCAACATCAAGTAGTAGGTATAGAAAGTGAGTGAAAATAAAGAGGCCTGGTCATGGATGGTGAAGTACGGATGAAGGGGCTGGATGAATAGATGATTAAACACTTATGGTATAAAGATGTCGTTCTTTCACTTCGTTCCTTTTCATCATTTCCGTACACGCCGGGCATGATTTACTAGATTCTCTATCACGCCCTCGAAAGCCTCCTTTTCGCTTAAGAGACCATCGCGGCGTTTTAGCCAAAATTCGAGTACAGCGGAAGCGCGCAGCGTGAGCTGCTCAAGCTCTTTGACATGGGTTTGTAGCTCAGTGTCGGTGAGGCCGTCTAGTGCGGCGTCGGTGGTCGCGCAAAGTCGCCGTACCGCCGCGAGGTCGAGCTCTGGTGGTGGTGACGGCTCGCGCCGTCTGGATGACCGCTGCCGAGTCGCGGTGCTGGATGCACGTGGGCTGTTAGGCCTGCTTTGTGAGTCTTTCCTAGCAAGGCTTTGCGAGCGGGACAATGGGCCCGCGGCAGTCGATTTAGATCCGTCAATGTGAATGGATGGGAGAATGAGCTTTTTTTGTTTTGATGCAGGTAGGATTTCGTCTAGGTCCACGGGGACACCCAGGGAGACGAGGAAAAGGCGACGAATCCGGGACTTGACCCAATTCTGAGGTTGAAGCGGGGGTGGAGCAACAAGCTGAGACCATAATGAGAGTGAGCGTTCAGTGCTGAAGATGGCAGACGAGTTCGGGATAGGTTGTAAGTCCGACTGCCTGGATAGCGCAGCTTTAGATGCAGGAAAAAGTCGGTCAAGGGTCCCGTCCAGACGGGTGAGTAGGTCAGGCAAAGATAGTATAGATTCGAAGTCTATTAGAGGAGGCTAGACACTGATTAGCATGAGAACAACGAGACAGCTTATTGCGGTAGACTTACGACAAAAGGCGGCGTCGTTTTCTGGGAGGACTGTAACGAGGCGGGATCAGGTTCGTCGAGGTCTGCATCTGGCTCTTGGAAACCGTCGTCGAAGTCGCCAAAGTCATCATCACCCCCCTCCTCGAAGTCGTCGAAGTCATCACCGCCTACGGTTTCAGCAGAATCTTCCTCATTTAATGTTGTGTTTTGTCCAGTGTGATTCGGATGCGAGGAGCTGTTTGAGTGAGGCAGAAGATCTGAATTGGTCAATCGTCCCTGAGTTTTTTTGCCCTCCTAGAGGTTAAAGAACCGGATGCTTACCGGGTGAGTCCGAGACTGTCTCTGTTGCATCCGGCAAAGTGTCGCTCGGCCGTCTTCGATGAGCACGTGGACCGGAGTGTATTGACCCATCATCTGGTACGTCACCAACTTCAGAAAGTAGCGTTTCCGGTACAGGAGTCGTCGTGGTGTTGGCCTCGTTGAACTTCGTGGGAGCTACCGACGGGCTTGTGGCTTCGGAGGTCTTCGTGACTATATCTGGAACAGCGTCCGCTTTCCGTTTTTCATACGCCTCCGTCCCAGGAACATCACCGTAACTTGGTTGACCTGGGTCAACCTTTTCCACCACGGTCCGGGGAATTGGTGTACCCCCCGGGGTTACAGACCGGCGATGCTGCCCCGCAGCGGAAGGGCTTCTGCTGCGTGAGATCACCTCAACCTCATCAGGAACAGCATCTTGCTCCCTTTTCTCATATGCGCTTGTCCCTGGGACGTCACCGTGTGAAGGGACATCGTCCACTTTCTCCACCCGGGTCCGGGGTACAGGAGAAGCACGAGACGTTGCGCGGGAGCGAGAACGCGAGTTGCCTTCGCTGGCATCTGAGAAATGCTCTTCGTCGCTATCGGAGGCTATAAAATATAGGTATTAGTCAATGAGCTGCCGGCGAGTAACTGTGCGTCTGAGCGCTTGAGCGGCTTACCATGGTCAGGGGCCCCTGGGTCCTCGAGCTCCACGCTCTGCCTCGGGGGCTCCAAGTACGAGCTGGTCGGAGGAGAGGGGCGTTCCGTCATGGAGAAAGAGTACGCTCTAGTATTCAAGATCGGTCATGTAGGCATAGATTATGGCTTTGAGGCTCAACAGAAGACGGCCAGATGCACAAAAGGAGGCAAGGTTGGAGAAAGCAGGTTACAGCTTGGATAATTCAGACCATCTGGTGACGAAGTCCAGCCCCGATCATGTTTGCCTTAGCGCCTAAGGCTGAAAATTATTCTGCCTGAGGTGTTTATAATAGACGCAGATAAGCGCACCTCAACGTGATTGGCTTTTATAAGCGCAACAAACTTCGCGACCAGCTCCAGCGGCATCAAGGTTTATTATCTTGAGCAGTTGTCCCGGTGTTGTTATTGACTTTGCCTCCTGTGTCTCGCAACTATTTTAAGTAAACGAGCTTCTCTCCAGTTCTGGGCGCAGTAAGAACGCTTAAATCTTCCCCATTTTTACGAATGGTTCAAATTTCGCTAACCTTTTTGCCCATTAACCCAGAGCTGCCCTTCCGCGATATCCTTGTCGTTCCCTCCCTGCGCTATGGCGTTCAATTTCGGTAAACAGAACTCCTCGGGGGGGTCAAATGGTGGATTGTTTGGATCCGCTGGAACGTCCTCGAATACTGGTTCAAGCGGCGGTCTCTTTGGAAATGCTGGAGCAACCACAGGCGGCACTTCTTCATCACCGTTTGGAGCCGCGGCCGCTTCCAATCAGGGCTCGTCTATATTCGGTGCTGGAGCTGGTAGCGGCAGCAGTACTCCTAAATTCAGCTTTGGTGGTGCGACATCCTCACAAACACCCAACAAGCCGACAGAGTCGCCCGCGTCGGGGTCATCGGGCACCGGACTGTTTGGCGGTGCCAGTAAACCTGGCGGTGGCCTCTTTGGAGCCGCTACAGCAACTCCTGCGTCTTCTGGCACGAACACACTCTTCGGCGGCCAGCCATCCACTACTCCTGCTGGTCCTCCGCCGCAGGGAGGCGCTCCCGCACAAGGCCAATCTCTGTTCGGGCAGCAAAAGTCTGGCGGCCTCTTCGGATTAAAAACAACGTCGTCTGGGTCCGATTCAACCCCCGCTACATCGGCCCCGTCGCTTTTTGGAGGTGGCCAGTCTACCGGCAGCAGCTTGTTCAAAACTACTACGCAGGAGAGTACTCCATCATCTACTGCTACTAGCGGTAACTTATTTTCCAATCTCGGCGCAAACAAACCAGCTGAATCAACAAAACCGACGACAACCGCAGAGAATACCTCGAAGTCGCTGACTTCAAATGCCCCTGCCTCGGGCACACAAACTCCCTCGCTATTTGCGGCTCCATCCTCTGGCACTGACGCAGCATCTAAAAATACCCAGACAACCACATCTTCTGCTACACCCCAGAAGCCCCTTTTCTCTCTTGGTGGAGCAACATCCTCCGCTACACCCTCTTTTACTCCTGCAGCTGCTCCTTCTGGCGGTCTGTTTGGGGGTCTGGGTACATCAAAACCCGCGGAAACCTCGACGACGAAGCCTGCAGCCTCGACAGGGAGCCTGTTTAGCAAGCCCGCTGAGACAGCGACCACGCAAGCTCCAAGCACGTCTGCGGAAGCTACTACAATCGGTACTGGCGCCAAGCCAGCGCTGACTGCGACATCCGGACCTACTACGACCGCAACTGCAGCAACCTCCGGTACGAGTGGTACCACCACGGCCGGCGGTCCTGCTCTCGGCGCATCGACCGCTGGTCCACCTCCACCGGCTCAATCACGCCTTAAGAATAAGACGATGGATGAAATCATTACTCGATGGGCGACTGACTTAACCAAGTACCAGAAAGAATTCCGGGAGCAAGCCGAGAAGGTTGCCGAGTGGGATAGAATGATAGTCGAGAATGGCAGCAGGGTTCAAAAACTGTATGGCAGTACAGTGGACGCTGAACGTGCCACCCAGGAGATCGAACGCCAGCTTGCCTCCGTTGAGGGGCAGCAAGACGAACTGAGCTCCTGGCTGGATCGCTATGAACGCGAAGTCGACGAGATGATGTCCAAGCAGGTTGGACCTGGCGAAAGTCTACAAGGGCCTGACCAGGAGCGTGAACGAACGTATGTGCCTGCATTTTACCACGCAATACTCTCCATTTCCTCTTCTTGTTCTCTTACTGACAGATCGCTTAGCTACAAACTTGCCGAGAAACTTTCCGAACGTCTAGACGACATGGGCAGGGATCTCTCCAGCATGATCGAGGAAGTCAACAACGCCTCGTCGACGCTCAGCAAAACAAACAAGGCTGACGAACCGGTAAGAAAGCCTGGCTTGACTGCTTCCTTCCGGAGCCTTATGAATCAATACTTACTTGAGCCATGTAGATTTCCCAAATTGTTCGCATCCTCAATTCGCATCTCTCTCAGTTGCAGACCATCGATATGGGCACCACTGAACTCCAGACAAAGGTCGCCGCGGCGCAGAAGGCTGGGCAGAGCATGTCAGCGCGCTTCGGGCATGGACTCAGTATGTCAGGGGCTGGAAGTGCAAATGCTGCGGATGACTTTTACCGTTCTTACATGGGACGTCGGTAAAAGCTTGGGTCTACATGAGTCTTTCGTTTTCTTTAATCAAGATTATTGAGTTTTAGGATGGCGATAGGATGGTACTTATTAGGTAAATGATGGACATTGCAATAGGCCCGTCTTTCACTTACGTACTTGGCGTACCTTTGGGGCTTACTGTCTATTACAGCTTGTTCAATACGTTTCAATGCCTACTTACGGAAGGAATCAAGTGTACAGGTAGTCTTCGTAATCCTGCTTTCAAACGGAGAGCACATAATTACGAGCTATTATTGAGCTGAGAAGGGTTGTCAATTAAGGTACATTGAGCCAAATACATCAGCGCTGGATGATGCGGATGATATGTGCTGCGCGAAATGGCGGGATATCCTTCGCCATGAAGTAACATGTCCGACGAGCACCACTTTCAGAATAGCTTTAATAAATCAAGTTCATTTCTTCCCGTTCTGGGTGAATTGGTCACTGGTAGTGGAATCACGTTAGCTGAAAGTTCCACCCGGCACGAAATCGCAGGGGACCACCAAGGGGTGGAGGAATTAAAGCATACAGCTTTTTGTCTAGCTCATTCAGGTGCTCACGTTGCTCTTGAATCTTCTTCTTCAGAGCCTCAAGCCTATGAAATTGGATTCTGAGGTCAGTAAGATGTCCAAGAGCGGTCACCGGTCGTTGCAGGCACTGCGAGGTAGGAGTATTACTTTTCCTTCTCTCTTTCGTACATGTAGAGGTTCTCCTGAGCGGTTTCTCGCTTCTGCCACACATCACTGAATTGCGAGATCAAGATGTTAGCTGTCTGGCCTGAGAACTGAATGGGATGGTGTTGTCTAAAGCTTGGACGAGGATATGACATCATCCGATCAAAGTGCATGAAAACGCAGTGAGATGGAGCAAGGAACGTAGTTTGCTCAAGTCTCAGAGTAGTGAGAAGCAAAAGCATTCTGTATACGCACCTCTGCGCAGCACCGCCAGGCCGGGGAGCACCGGTATCGCCTTCACCCATTCTTGGAGCAATTGCGGAGAAAGGGCGGGTGAAGATAGCACGGGATGTCGTGGAGAGAGGACGAGTAATGGATTGGCGAAGCATAGTGATTGTAGATTGTGGTACTCTGTAGATGGAAGTGAGAAGTTTTGAAATCGTTGATGTGAGAGAAGATAAATGGATGAAAAGAGAGGAAGAGGGGGTGGTCTGACTGGTGAGCAACAGTAGTACCTTATTTGTTGCCTTGAAAAAATGGCAGTGGCTGAGGATATACTTGGCGTTGGCTGGACCCAGCTGACGTCACTAAGTCATGTGATTCAAAATGAGTCAGCCGTTCCCAGTGAGATCATGTGATATTTAATGATCAGCCTGAAATAATGAATTGTACAGGGGTGAATTTAGGGAAAGTCTCTAGCTCTGCCTGCTGTGGTCGTATGAAGTCTATAAGATATCTACAAAGTTACCCCCACCTCGTACTTTCAAGAGAGTTGATGAGGCAGGAAAGGAAGTACAGTAGCTGCGGAATCAGAGGCAGAGGAGACCGCACAGGAACTGAAGCTTCGGCGGCTGTACATAGAACTCGATGGAAGAACACCCACGAGCCGAACAACTATGCATCACCAACTCACCCATCGTAATAAAGCTCTTGCCTATGGTACCTGTAAGCGCGAAACCACTAGCAGCGAGGCTCATTCAATAATGCGGGAATCATCTGGCGATTGGCGGAGGAGAAATAGGGATGACGCCGGAGTGGCCCACTGCTGAACCACACACACCACACTCAACAGAAGGGGGGAGTAGAATCACCTCGTTATAGAGGTAGAGGGTTGAATATACAATCAAACAGATCAAAATAGTCAAAAAGATTGATAGGACAAAGTAATAGTAGACAAGTAGCGTGCCTCGCAGGTTATCGGCAGAGACAAGTGGGTGGTTAACGGTGAGGCAGCCAGAGCCCCCCAGCAAATGGCAGGAAGAAGACTCCCCTCCCACCTCTGAGCAGGTCTCCCCCTCTCCCAACTTCGACTTCCTCTCCTCCTTTTGCGATTTCGCTCCGTCACTATTTCATTTCCCCCTTCACTTTTCAACCTCCTACCACTTTTAACACTAAATTCCCTCCCACTTCTTTCCTTCTTCCTAATCACAAACTCTCTCAACAACTGAATCCTCTTTTGTCGTTGCCATCGCACAGGTGAGTGAAACTCCCCTCCGTTTCCTCCCAGTCTCCCCCTCCCTCGCTCTTACCCTTCGCCTCAACGCACCCATCTGTGTATTCCACGCGTTCATCGATAGTTTTACTTGCTCCCCTCTGCTGGTATCTGTCGAATCGCTCCAGCTCTCTACAAATGTGGTCTTGGGTCGAATTGCATGCCTGGAGTTCAAGCCGCCCCCGGCTACGCTGGACTCTATAACCGCGATGCTGTTTACTCGCTACCAGCCGAGTGGAGGACTGGCGGAACAACAAGCTGCTCGACGTCTATACGGCTAATAGAATTTGCGATTCAGCCAACTTTTCGCGAAATCGTCAGTTATTCTCTTGACTTGAAAACGTGGTCTGCCGTTGGGTTTTGGAGTGTATCGTGCTATCAGCCGTGTGACAGCTGGGCCCCCTAGTGCAGGGCAGACCAGGGCAGCCTTCACTCACAGCCTCACTTTCCATCAACCCGTGATACTTGCACCCTACCCCACGCATGTTTCTTACAGTCTAGGCCTTGTCATTCCAATTTTTTTTTTTTGCACGAGTTTCGTTTTTGGTTTTGTATTTTTTTTATATCCCCAAGTTGCTGTGAATTTCGCAACACTCGAGTCCTTGCCAACGAATGTGCATACTTGGTGACAGCCGCTAACTTTCGTCTAATACTGGTTAGATTATCAAAATGGGTCACGAAGATGCTGTTTACCTGGCCAAGCTCGCCGAGCAGGCTGAACGCTATGAGGGTTCGTTCTCCTTGTTTCTAGGTCGTTGCTGGAACTCGTGGCCTCGATATTGACGGAGTTCCATCTAGAAATGGTTGAGAACATGAAGGTTGTCGCCGCCTCTGACGTAGAGCTCACTGTGGAAGAGCGGAATCTGCTTTCTGTTGCCTACAAGAACGTCATCGGCGCCCGCCGTGCGTCCTGGAGAATTGTTACCTCCATCGAACAAAAAGAGGAGTCCAAGGGCAACGAGTCCCAAGTTGCTCTCATTAAGGAGTACCGCCAGAAGATTGAGGGCGAGCTCGCCAAAATCTGCCAGGACATCCTGGACGTTCTCGACCAGCACCTGATCAAGTCCGCTCAGAGCGGCGAGTCCAAGGTCTTCTACCACAAGATGTATGTTTCTGTAGTTGTTCATCTATGCCACCCATCTTAACATATCTCTACGCCAACAGGAAGGGTGACTACCACCGTTACCTTGCCGAGTTCGCTGTTGGCGACAACCGCAAGGCTGCGGCCGACGCCTCCCTGGAGGCCTACAAGTCTGCCACCGAAGTCGCTCAGACCGACCTTGCCCCTACTCACCCCATCCGTCTCGGCTTGGCCCTTAACTTCTCTGTCTTCTACTACGAGATTCTCAACTCTCCCGACCAGGCTTGCCACCTCGCCAAGCTTGCTTTCGACGATGCTATTGCCGGTATGTAGCGCATTAATGTCAGATCTAGGCGCTCGACTAACTTTCGTTGCAGAGCTTGACACCCTGAGCGAAGAGAGCTACAAGGACTCCACTCTTATTATGCAGCTTCTCAGGGATAACCTGGTTAGTTAAATTCACGCGATGCTCGGAACAGTTCTTCTGACATGATTTAGACTCTCTGGACCTCCTCTGAGGCCGAACCCGCTGCAGAGAATGCCCCCGCCGAAAAGAAGGAGGAAGCCCCCGCCGCTGAGGGCGAGGAGAAGCCCGCTGAATAAAGAAAACATGGTGGTCGCGTGCCGGTCATGGATGCTAGACCAATCATTGGAAACCGGGCTAGGCTGTCCGTGGAAAGTGTTGAGGGACTTTACTGAAGGTCTTGAGGAACGAAGGGAGATGTACGGTCACAATTCCATCGGCGTGCGTGTTTAACATGAAGCTTTGGGACATGGCCGGTCGCGGTGCTTCTTTCGCTTCCTTGCGCTTCAATGGCCCTTTTCTTCCTACGATGACAGCATGGCTGGTGGATCGGTTGTCTCCATCCGCGGCACGTCGATTCATATATTCCGTTGGTCGCTTTTAATTTACATTTTGCCTATTACCTCGTCTCAAAGAATACCTTTCCCTTACCACCCTCCCCCATCGGATCGCTTCCCATTCCCAAGCCTTGACTATGTTATGAAATTTGTCTTGGTCCTACCTCTTTTGTGCCACCTGGCGTTTGTTGTCGCCTTAGCTCGAGTTTAGATCTCAGTCCGACAGTGGCTTAAAGAAAGTTGAAATTCATAGTTCCATGTAGTATATCTGTATACCGTTTGGCGAGAGGTGTGACTTACTTGACCCGACGGCTCAAATCGGTTGCTACCGAGACGTAAACTTCTCTGTGTCGGTCGATCTCAGCGGTTCATAGACGAATGCGCTGGGTAGCTTACGACTTCCACCGGAAGAGGCCTGCGATGTGCCACCCATCGTTTTGGATCGATATAGTTTTGGATGCTAATCTACACTAGTCAAGAACACAAATGACGTATGCGGCTTGTGCAAACGAAAGACCGCGCGAAACCTGCATCTCTTAGTCGGTCCCTCCCTTTAACTTGCCTATCATGTTCACTCTCCCAAACAAGAGATAGGTAGGCAGTCCATGTTATACGTGACCTGACATCTGAAGGGGAACTCCCCCCAAACAAGCTGTTCAACCATCAATCAACCAGTATCTTAGGTCTATTATTCTTCTTTATCGATATCTGCGGTCTCTGAGTTGATCCGAGCAGAGGAAACATTGCTTGCTGGTTTGAAAGAGGTTATTAAAGGATGATTTTGGGGTATGTATGTGACGTAGAATAAACAATCTCATTCCTTTCCTTGCATGAGGTATAAAAGACCAACCATTATTTTTTAAAGCCTGAATATCAAAACAATCTCTCGGTGTTTTCTCCGCCGAATATTTCCCTAATACAACGGTTTGATCAATAAGCACCACAAAAAGAGAGGCACAGAGTAAACGTATTATTTCGAGCCTTCATCTTAGCCTAAGCCTAGGTAATATGGTCGAGTGTACAAGCTCTGTCAGCGTAGCCGGGCTCTACAGTAGCCCCAGCTATGTTCCTGTACATACTAGTCAAAGTACCTTAGCACTTGGCACTCCGTACTCAGTACAGTAAGATACCTCATGCCGGAGAAGGATTTCTGAATCCTTAGGCGTAAAGCGTCGACGGATATCTTCCATCAGCAAAATTTGGCCAATGGGCTGAATGGTGGCTGGCGGCTGGCTGGATGGTTTCAAAAATGGGATTGTGATTGTGGGCTGTGGCGTTTCGGTTCGTCTTTTGACAGGTACTCTGTACTCCATACTGAACTCTGCATCTATAGGCTGGTTGTATGTATGTATGGGAGGAGACTTGAAGAGACCGAGTCGGAGAATTTATGTACGTTAAGTCCTTCGTATCAAGTACCGTGGTCTATTGTGCTGAATGTGCAAAAGTACGGTGTGCATGGCATGCGTACCAGTCCCGTCTAGCACTTCAGCTACCTATACGTCTCTGTTCAAGTGAAGCTATGTTAAGAATGGGTTTGCTTAGATGGAAACTGAGTAGTAATAAACATTTATTTATTTTTTTATGTGCTTTGCTAGGATAAATAAATAACCGCTTGGTTCGGGATATAATACGCAAATGTCTTCAAAGTCCAAATGGAATGCTGTTGGTGTCAATGTCAACCTGGACAAATCGTCAGACCAGGACGATTTCCAATATACAGACATGATGGTGACAGGGAAGAAAACGGTATAATCGCGTGCACGTGAGGGGACGATGGAGTCGAGGGGACGAAGGAGTGAGGCAAAAGAGAAAAAAAAGGGGAAGAGTGAGCTGCTCCATGAAAATGCGTTCCCGTCGCCCTTTTTAGCTTTGTGATATTTGCTGCTGTGCGATCGATTGGAGACCGTGAGAAACAAATGCAACCCCCAGTACGGTTTCCGGCGTCTAATAAAAAACAGAATTCCCCAGTAAAAACAGCTGCCCTAACGCCGAGCGTGCTATGCCACAGAAATACACCATGCCGCCCGTAGAATTTGAGAGAAATAAGAATTCAGAGAAATGCGTGGTTCGGCGAAGAAGAATAATGGAAATATGAACAGTTGAAACCCGAATCATCTGAGCGAAGGTGTCACATTGCCGCGAAGTCGGTCACAGATTGGCCCTCGTCCGCACGCATCGGCGCCAAGGCCGGTGATCAGACCTCAGCAGCCAACACATAGCAGGCAATGATGTCACAACGCTAGACAGGGTGTCGATCGTAGAAGGGAATACGAGGCGAGAGGCGAATGAAGCGGAAGTGGAGCGTCAGTTGTGGACGTGACTGTCGAACAAACACAAAGGCGAATCAACGGCTGCGCGGTTGCCAGCTATTCAGGGCCGATTAGTTATCGCACAGTCGTAGATGAGCGATATGGTTGATCTCGCGAATGCTGCCTCTTTGCAAGTCATCGACGGCTTAGGTCTCGATTTCCAAGCTTCACCAGAGTAGTGCTGAATAATGTTCATCGACTTGTGGACTGTCCGATCTGAAAATATGATGAATGGCCACGTAAAAGCCCGCCCTAGTACCAGGGGAAGAATGCGCGATGATATAGCATGAAAGCGATTCGATCTTTTCGCGAACTTAAAGCGAAAAAGAGTCCCGACCGTTCTGAATCTGAGTCGGGAAGGGGACGTCGCGGCCGTCCTATTTGTGCGACTTCTTGACTTTAGAACTCTTCGACATCTCGCTCTTCATATTACGTGTTAAGCCCCCAATGTAATCCTGCAAGAATCTGTTCTCGTTCTCGAGTTTGTCGTGGTCGGTTTTCACTGCATCAATTCGTTCCGCTAGAGCTTGGAGAGACGACTGGAGGGCCTTGGCTTGTCTTTAGGAGTCGACGTGTTAGTGACCGGGAGAAAGGCTAATTGCTCTAGGAACTGCTTACTCCTGGAGGGTCTGTCTGGCCTCCTTTCCCAGTCGCTCCAAATCCGCCGAATTGCGGCGCGGGCTCATGGCTCGCGCGTCGTCGGGCGGGAACTCCTCCTCCTCGATTTCGATTTCGGGGTGATCCCGAGGCACCAGTATTGAGGCGCTAGGTTTGCGACTGGCCATACGGGGACGTTCAGGGCGGCCCCTGCGTTCGGTCTCCGCGTCGGATATGGAAGAGGATGACGAGAGCGAGGACATATGGGCACGGTTGGTTTCGTTCGGCTGAGGCAGAGTCGGAACCGGGGAAGAACTATGCACTTCTGACGTCGATGCCATATTACGGGGGAGGCGCCTGCGGAGGTGTCTGAAGGGGTTCTATGGTTTCCGGTTGACGCGAACCTTGGAGGAGAAAGTGCTGGTTTATGGACAGAGACGGGCAGGTACAGTCACCACAGGTTGAAAACTACCTCTAGCGATCACCTCAGATGAAAATCTGCGTTTCGCTGGAGGTAGCTGTCGTGGAGGCTCGAATCGGTGTCCCTGAGAGAGTTTGCAGAGGGGTGGAGCAAGCAGCAGGGAGCCGGTAAAAGAAAGGGGAGAATGGAGAATGAACAAGCAGCAGAGCGAGACGGACAGAGAAAAGGGAAAGAAAAGGGAAAAAAGAGGAAAAGGAAGCAGGAGAGAGTCGATTTGAGCGATCCAGGGGAAGGGAAGGAAAGCTTGAAAGACTGAATTGGAGGGGTGGAACTTGGGTTTTAGCGAAAGTTGGGACTGAGCGACTTGATAGATGCTGGACAAAGCAATTCACCAAATCTGGCTCTGCACCGGGACCACTGTTTGCGAGTCGCTTTCTCTGCCTGAAAGACAAGTCAGGCACTTCTATCCAAGCAGTGTTTCCCCTCTCGGATTCGATCTGTGGTCTCTTGGTCTGCAGTATGTACGGACGTTGTGATGAAGTTGGGTGGTCAAGCCTGAAAACGGCGGGCGGAGTCGCGGTCAAAAGAACCGCCAGTGGGTAGTAGGAGCCACACGTAATTCAGGCAATGGAAGATGAAGGAACTGATCGAAATGGAAATCCTTGTGACCGCGGAAGGAGGAAAATCGGAGGAGCGGTGGAATTGGGTTATTATTGTCGTTGTAGAGGCTTGGTAAGGCAATGTTGCTCTGATCTTCACGACTGCACGATATTTGGACGGCAGGCCGAGCAGTACTTTTTTCAATACGGGACTGCGTATTCAGATTACCGTGGAAGGAAGGGGCGCTTACAAGGAAGAACCGTGGATGGCCGACCGAGCTCCGGGCCAAATAGGCATGGACTGTGGACAAATACGACGAATCGAACCCCTAAACCTCCCCTGCCGACCAAACACTGCTCCCAGCTCAGGTGGTTTCCGTGCTTCACCGAAATGAGGGGATCGGAGTATGATTCTTTTGACTTCGGGATAGTTCTGCGAAAAGTGTCACAGATCACGCTGTGCTGGGTGTTTTACTGGACGGTGGATACCTAAATCGTGGAGTGTGTCCCTCGTACGTACCTTGGAGTGGCGGCCACGAGTTGGGGACCATTAATCTTGTGGGTACGGCGCTAAGCCAAGAAGAATTCAGCAGACGGTGATCCTCATCATCGACCAGCGACCGCTACTACTGACGATGATTGCTCCGTACTACTGGCCCTACTCTGAGTACTACTGAATCCTCGCAGCACTGTTGATTGCAGATGGTGATCATGACGGAAAGATCATGGGGAATCATCATCACTGACACTTCCCGTGTCAGTTGCCATTGCTGCCACTGCCTGCCACTGCCTGCGCCTTGCCTTCCGGCTCCCTCCAGTCTCACTTCTCGCCTGGGTCGCCTCAAGGGGCCGCTATCATTGAAGGAGCAAATGACAAGGCATCGCTGATCCAAATGCGATTGCCGATGGATCGCTAAAATATGGGGTTCGGTTCCGTCTCGGTTAGGGGTGGCTGAAATAGAGGTCTCATGCTCGCAGTCCTGGCAAATATGAGGTCACGAAATGTCGATCAAGCGAGAGTCGTCGTACGGGAATTCTCCAGGAAACATCTCAAGAGGCTCAGCATCGACGCGCGGTTCGGTTCGATACGATACTAACCCGATCCGACATCTGCCGATACAACTGAAGACTTTTCAGTGTTTGGTTATTCGATACAATTGGATACATTAATTGTACGGCAGATGAGAACATTCAGCGCGGTTTCTGAACTACTGTACGCGAAATGTTCCTGCAGCGGTATCGCCTTGCGATCTGGGAGACCGGCCACGGCACGGTTTACAGGTACGCGAGATTTGGTTGAAACAAAGGACTCAGTCCTGCCAGTATTTCCGCATTGTTGATCCATGGGGCAACAGTCTGAGTATAAGATTGGCATATTAAGGATTCGAATACGGTGTATGCACGATGCTTTTATGTTGCTTGGCTGAAGTCTCCAGGTCGCCAGTCCCTACGGGGTGGTGCAGGAGGCGTCTGCCGGTGCCGCACTGCCGCCCAGTGGCTACTACAATCATCAAATTGCCCGACCCAAAGTAGCGGGTACTATGATCGATGGCAGGGGCTTGAAAAAGGAGAATACGGAAGTTTCCTTTCCAGTTTCTTTTTCAACTAGGCGCGTCCCTTGCGCCCACGGATCCCCCCTACCATGAAAAATGTAGATCAGCTTGGTTTTCATGTCGTTTATGCTTCATAAATTTACTTCATAAATCATACGCTGATATTCAAAACTGGATCCTTCATTATCGGCGTCTTTTCGGTGGAATGAGTATTGACAGTTGGCGCTGGACGGTTTTGGCACCATAATTGTCAACGGCAAAGCACATCAGTGCTCAAACTTCTTATTGGACTCCCTCAGCAGTGATGGTTCCTCATTGGTGCACTGAAACCTTCACGGTACCCTACCCCGTACACCGTTGACGTGCCAGCCGTGGAACGTCCGGTGTAGATACTCTGTACACTAATACAGTGCTCGGTGGCAGTGGAGACCATACTATCAAGACTCAAACGCACCGCCATCTGCTCAGCCTGACCGTTGACAGAGGCAGAGAAAAACAGAAACTGTTTGAGACAACCATCGACCTTGGCGTCTGGGGCGAAAGTGGTACGTCATGGACAGGGCGCCTGGTCGTATGTATGTTAGGACAGCGAACAAAGCAGCTGATCGCGATCTCCACCGCTCAGGACCAGAAAATCGCAGTTATTCTGCAGTCAACGTACATGAGCCCCATCAGGTGAAAAAGCTGCCGGGAAGTTCCCCGGTTGTTCCCTGCGGGCCAGAGAATGTTGGCAGACTCGGAACTCGAAAGTCGACCTCTCAGGCTCTCACTTGTCACGTTCGTGTACTGCTGGCATGCCCTGACCGACAACGCAGCGTCTTCGAAACACGAAGTTTGTCCCCTCCCAGGATACGATAGCCTAGGAAATCATAGTATTTCATAGTATCATTAGGCTCTTGGACTGGAGACGAGCTGACAGCAGAAGAGCACTTCGTAAGCCATAAAACGCCGTTTTTTGTCGCCCCGCATTCATATAGCTTGTCAAGCTGTCACCGAGAGGATACCTTGTGCTGCCTGGCGTGGTTTGGCCTCGTCCGTCGCGATGAGTTGCCCCATTCTCAGTTGTAACACACTGGCTTTGCCATATTCTTGAATACACCTATACGCCTATACACCGTAGACTGTAATCACCGCTATAATTTCAATTATAAGTTTGTATACCGCCTTCCCTGCGGGTTTCTGGTCTCCAGCTGGCCTGTGAAGCGCAGAAACCAACACCTATCGGCCGGTAATAATACTGTATAGTTACTGTACAGTGAACGGTACAGGATTTTAGACCCGCGTGACTCTCTAGTCTCCACCAACCATTCCTGGTTTCCATGTAGCCGTGGTTCGGCTATCTTCCACGAGATGATGATAATGCCCTTATTTTCAAAAGCTGGAACGTATCTGTATCTCGGCGCCACTGTTTATTGTTTATTTGCGTATCATTTCGGCTTCCTTTGGTGAAATACTGGGAAAAAACTGCGGATGTCTAAGCCATTTGATGTCGACATCAGCTGCAAGACCAAGTTAACCATAAGATCCCCTGTTCGGCCGGTAAAGAACGGCCGGCTCGCGGGCTGATCTGCAACCATCCATTGGCTGCCACCCACTAGGCATTTTGAGTCTCGTCCCTTGTCTTGTCCCTTGTATTCGAGTTTAACAAGGTCGATAGGCGAAGAAACGATTCTAACGGCCGTGCCTAAGCAAGTGGATTATGCTCCGATGGTTGCCTGACAGACAAAGCGGAGAGTTTGGATCGCAAGCATGTTCAATCTTCAGCCCATGTCCGACCAACTGTCCATGACTTCCATGCATACAGTGCTCATAAGGCTGACCGTCCAATGAAATGTGTGCGACGGAGCTCTCCGAGCGCGGCAGTACTCTATCTCAGCTTGAGCTGGAGGCTGGAGCAGGCGCATATTATCAATAATAATCATTAATCAGTCTGCATCTTGTGAAACGACCGAGTTTCGGTCGAATCTCGATCTTTATATCTTATATTCACTCAATCTACTCAACTACTCAACCTCTCAGCCTACTCAGCCTACACTACCTACGTCTAAGTATACACCTACAAGGTTAATTCACCAAGTACATCCACTACATTACTACAAACACTGAGTCACAAGACGCCGCATTCAGCGAACCCCACAGATAACCAGCTCAGGACTGTGATATTGCCTTGGAACCGCTCAAGGAGGGCTCCACAACCTCCCTGTGCCGCATATGGTTTCTTTGTTCCTCTTCAGTTTTAACGCCCAGCTTCTTGGTTCTTATCTTGATCGACCGAGTAGTATACTCTTGAGTACATATAATGTCATCTACAGCATGGTCGGGATGTAACCCCAAAACCAAGAAGCAGGTGTCTACGATATTGTGTCCTAGCTGTGGGCAAGTGGCGACCGTCAACGCTTTTACTAGACATCCCCTTCGATCCAACCCATCATCCTAGTGAATTATCAAGGTAACAGTACGGAACCTGCGGATGAAATACTCCGTCATCACACAGGTGAAAAAGCACAAGACAAAGCAAAACCGCCTAGACAATGATCCCTGATCTTTGATCAAAGTGCACTGACAATGAACAAGCAATCAAAAGATATCTAAGACGCGCGAAGCGATATCATCTTAAAAGGCTTATATCATTGGCCCTTACAAGCTCGATTCCCACCCAACCAAGGAAGCTCGAGAGTTCTAGCGTGGGATTCACATCATTCTCCTTTTCCTTCTCCCGTCTTCTAGCTCGCCCTCATCCTGATTCTCCACTAGCAGATGCCATGCTAGACCTTCGTGGGCTGAATGAGCCTTCGCAGGGTCGTCAGGTACCGATAGACCTGACAAAGTGTCAGAATAGTCCACTATCAAAATCACTGTCAAATCGCCTCGGCTGCGTACCTTGCGGAACCCAAGCCGGATGCGATAGATGCAGTCGCCCTTTCCTGGTCCCTCCACCACCGATCAACCAACAAGCCGACTCGAGGGACCTCGAGTCGCTACCCGCAATGCTTGGTGTTGTTTTATGGAGTACTAACCGTGGATTAGCGGTGCGCCCATGGTACAGAGTAGCACAAGAGCTGTCGCTGATGTCAGTTGGTGCCGAGGTAGACTCACTGAGCGACTGAGTGACTGAGTGATTCAGTAATTGAACTGATTGTTTGTCTGCATTCTCAGTCTGACCACCAGTCTGCAGAGTTGCTGGCGCTATTACCCTGTATGCTGTGGGCCCGTGAACGTGATTGACATGGCATGGCAATGTCAGTGCGACGGCTGACAGGCCACGCACCCACACTGGATGATTGGAGGCGTCTCCCATACAGTCCGAGGACCTCCATATTGAACCAATAAAGAGTGCAACACCGATTGATCGTAGTTGTGACCTGTGTTCCTCTCGTAAGGATGTCTTATCCTATCCTGTTACATTTAATGCTCGCCCTACGCCATCCACTTTATATATATACAGAGTCTATGGTCTACCTAAAAACTGCCACGAAATTTCAAGGTATACGCGTCTCCAACCCGCAGCGTTCGTGATGGGTCTAAACGATCACGCGGAATATCTAAGACTGGGATGGTCATGGGTTTGTAGCCCATGTTTGCCCATGCTTCGAGTTCTCATATACTGCAAATCAGCCCAGTCCCTCGTACAGCACACTCATACCAGTAGCACAGTTACTCCGTATTACTAGTCTAGGGAGTAACGACAAGGATCCACATATCCTGTCTGCAGTTCCCCCCCCCCCCCCCCCATAAAGACCGCATTATTATAACTAACCCCAGTTCTTCCTAGCATATGGTCGAAGGATCGCCCGAAGACAACCAACCAGCTGGGCGGATTGCTTGGACGAAAATTCCGGACCAACGAGGAGATGAAAATTCAGGAGTTCGATGAGGGCTAATATACGGCCCTGGTAATAGTATGTGAGATTAGGCGCTACTGTAGTAGTGCCGTGGTCCGATGCGCCGGTACTTGGTAAGGATAATATATGTGTCTGTCTGGGTATCTAATCCACCTCGGCAGCCGAATTTATTGTAATGGCGTCCGCACCTAATCATTAGGGAATTTGCGAGCGGGAACGGCAGTGTCTGTGTTGACTAGCTTGTGGAGTGCAGCTGGTGTAGTCATAGACTGATGGTTAAGGATACCTCTCTAGGTATATTGGTTTAAACAATATCAATAATAGTAGTACTCTGTACACTTGCGCACAAACTGCCAGTTTCGAGTACCATGTGGGTACAAGAAGTTGCAGCTGTCATACATCACTCGCCAAAGACTCCGCCATCTTCCACTGGTATAAAGCCCTGAGCACCGCTACACCCCCCGACTGTGTTTCCACCGTCCGCCCCCTGCCACGATCATTGTATTCCGGACCATTATCCTCAACGCCCGCTGCCGCCTTCGAGGCAATCGGGTTCGTCTCGTTCGCATACCAGGACGGCGGCATTGATTCTGGATGGTTGCGGTAGTCAACTGCACCATCCGGCAGAGACGTATCGCTGGTAGAGGCAGATTCGTCAATCACGCGGTATCGTCTCCCCCACCACATGCCGAATTTGCCCTCTTCGTTCCTTGTGACGAGTGCTGCCTCGGCGTTGTGCTCTATCCAAGGGCGGTACGTGCTGCATAGCTCTTGATGCCAATCGTAGGTGTCTTTGAAGCTCGAGTCGTGGTACGACTGGGTCCGGAGGAAGCGCTCCTCTTGTGGACGTAATGGTCGGCAGAACTCGGCAAAGTGGTGCCAGAATATTCCTTTAAAGGTCTGGCCGTCTTGGGAGCAGTCACCATTGGAATCGCATGCATCTTCCATAATTCCTGCGCGACCTAGGCCTTTCCAGTGTTGGTCGTAAATATTCGGCCACCCAGTTGCCCGCTGAACATTCTGGACAAGCTCGTGTCCGTCGGCTAGGTATTCTTGGGAACCGGTAGCTAGCCAGAGGCCACGGAGTCCGCTGAGGATCACGCCCTGGTTGTAGGTGTATACCATGGTGTTGAGCACGTCGCACTTGCGTGTTCCTGGATGATTAGGACCCCGGTACCCGCGAACATGGAACCCGTCGGCATACAGGTCATAGATCCCTGTCATGTTCGAGTTCTTAAGCCACCTGTACGCCTTCTGCGCCGTTTTAAGGTAGGCGGGATCATGAGGCAGACCGTCCTCTGACTCTTCGGCACCAGCAAACGGGGCGTCAATCTGGTCGCCAGGGAAGTAAAGGTACATCCCAATACTCGACGATATATATAACTCATTCGTAATGGCATTTTTATACGCGCCCAAATGCGGGTTCCAGATCATGCCGCCTCCACACACAATCGTATCCCAACCTTCCGACGCAAGCTCGTAGAATATCCGTGCCCGATGCGCGGCCGGAGTCTGAAACTGTGTCCCATGCCACGGCCTCCCACCAGTTTTGGACGAGCTCTCCGTATCGTAATGCAGATCAGAATGCAGCCTCTGAAACTTGATATTCTCTAACCACCCCAGCACAACCCACAACATATCGTCGTAAGCCTGATCCCTGAGGCCGAGTGCGTTTTCTCCAAAGTAGTACGTCGTGACTTGCCCGAAGAAATGGCTGACAAGATTCTCGAGAGCTAGGGAGTTCTCAATGATATTGTCCTGTGCATCTTCTTCGGAGTCGTCTCCTTTATCTCCTTTATCTCCTTCGTCTTCGTCTTCTTCGTCTTCTTCGGGGTCGTCTCCTTCATCTCCTTCATCTCCTTCATCTCCTTCATCTCCTTCATCTCCTTCATCTTCTGCTTCGTCTCCGTCATCCTTCCCACGTTCATCACTGTTTTCACCTCTGTTGCTCAAGAGGACCCCAAGTAGCTTGTCGTCCGTATATGCGGTCAACGCAGCTAGAGTAGCTGACACGTGCGTTCCATGGACGGCCCTAGTCCAATCATTGCCGGTCGGCCAAGTGCCCTCGTATAGGACGAAGTAGCTGTCCTGCATGACATCGAGGGCGTCTATCAGATCGCGTAGAGTCTCCTTGTATTTATTCGTGGCAAGCGGCTGTTGCAACGTGTCTTTGTCCTGGTACTGGTAGACCTGGGTCTGCGGCTGTGCGTATTGTACGAGCACGCGCGCGGATCCCTCGAGCAGACAACCTAGCGACAGAGCGCTCCATAGCGTAAGGAGTAAAGACGGCATTGTGTGGTGACTTTGCTCCCCAAATCTGACCTGCAACTGGGGAAGAAGACCAATGTCGTCAGCGAGGATCAGAGAACCTTAGTCCGATAAGAACGGACTTAAAAAGGTTCGGTAAAGGATATAATAAGTAATGGGATGGAGAAGGAACCCGGTCCAATGGTGAGCTCAGGGGAATCTCACATAACTGAGTGTATTCCCCTGGGACCGTCGTGCATTCAAGTGTCTGGGTGAGGTGGGCAGGATCGAAATGCTAGAAGCGGGGAGACGGTCGCCCCGTCCCTTCCCCGACGTCAGAGGAAATGCTCCGCCTGATACGACGCACGGTGCATGTTCATTGACCTTATAGGCTGTATTCTACCTAAATCCATGTTCAATTTCAGACGTCGAGACTGTTCGCTCTATTGTCTACACTTTACAACCACTATTCTTGGCAGATGGCGATAGCATCACGCGGGAGCTCCCCCAGTCCCCCATGTGCGCCGCAAATATTGGGGTATTCCAGTACGTTGCCTTATTCGCTCGCAGGCGCTGTAGTGCATCCATGACACGCATCAAATGTAGAACAATCACCAGTTACATCGGATGCACTACAGAGTTTATGGTATAGAGTTTATATGCAGAGTGCGGGGTTTGGAAAGTGAGAGCCATGTTCCTGGTCACACGACATTTGTATTGTCGAGAATATCACGCGGAATCCTCTAGTGAACTAATAGTTGTAATCTGTGCACGATTTGATATCTGGCGATATTGAGATATTGGCGTCTAGTTCTGTGTCAGCGGTAGCAGTGAAGGATTCTGTCGGGTTGTCCATACCACACCAATCATAAAAAACGACGCCGGCAGGTAATCCCGAGCATCGTTCCGAGTTGGAATATCGATGGTGTTCAAGGGAGCTAAGGGACACTGCCGGCCATGATCGCTTGTTCCCGGTAGAGCCTCTGTATCGTACTGAACGCCTACCAGTGTTCCATGCCTCATTTGCTGATAGTGACATGCGAAAAGGACAGCAGGGCGAGTTCATTCCAGAGCGACAATAGAAAAAAACATATATGGTATCTTAATCCCTCTCGTTCTCAGCTCCGGGGCTGCGGCTTCGGTCACGGCTCCTGCTGCGGTTTCTCCCCCCACGACCGCCCCTTCCACCGGACTTCCCTTTGTTGGATGGCGGTGGCCGGACAAATGCGTAGTCGACTTCAATTGTCTGATCGAGCAACTTGGTGCCGTTCAATTCCTTGATAGCTTCAGCTGCTTCTGGTAGCGTCGAATATTCAATCAATGCATATCCCTATACAAGAGAAATATTAATACCCGGGCAGAACCAAACCAAAATGCTAAAAGCTTCAGAAACAGAGGGTTGCATAAGTCTACCTTCACGTAACCCGTTCGGCGGTCAAGGTTTAGGCTGAAGTTCTTGATCTCGCCATACTCCGCAAAGAGATCCGTCACGTCTTCTTCGGAAGCTTCTTCGTGAATGTTCGTCGCTATTATAATCCATCCTTCGATACTGCGCACGGCAACAGCGCCGTCGTGTGTTCGAGCATCGGTGCCACTGTTGCTTGTCTGCGGCTCGGCTTGCTCTTGCGAGACCGGAGGGTCGATTTCCATTTCTCCAGACATTATGCCAAATGAGAAAGCAAATTCCTTTTCGTTGAAAGGGGCGCGGCAAAAAAGAGATGACGGGGAATCGGCGGCAAGGCAAAGCTTGTGAATGTCGAGTCGCGATAGATTGAGAGTTGAGTTAGGTCAACCCGCTTCGGTGTGATTATATAATCAAGGATATAACCAGACCACAACTTATCTTCCATATCAAAAAGAACACTATAGTCTGCATAAAATAAAGGGCTAAGGGCTGAAGGTCCAGGCTATGTGTGTGCATTTAGACTCCTAAGCGTATCATGGATTGTTTATCTTGTGTCTCGAGACAGAGGTAGTAGGTTGTTCTGGTATGCTGGTTACTGATATAGACTATTTAAGGGTCCCAGGCTACCGATCCTTATACAAGACACATGTTGCACTAGGCTGCCCGTTAACCCAAGGAACCTGCCTCTGAAGTAGATAACACTAGTGGCAGCCAGCAGTTCTGTAGGGTATATTGTCAGTTATCATTTGAATCTTCCCCATCCTAACACAGCAGAATCCACGTTACAGTATCTGAAGACAAAAGATAATCCTACGACATCCCCCAGCAGTAAACAATTGAGAAATAAGTACACGCAATGTGCACAAATAGCTAGTGAGTATGCACCTGAGTTCCACTGTTCATAACCAAGGGCCGTGAAAAGGGTGATGGTGGAAAGTAAGTAGCTTGTGTGCTCTATTTATGGTCCAGTGCAGGAGTAGATTCCAGGAAACCAAACCATAAAAATGCAGAGTCTCCTAATTAGAGTCATCCAGGTAGTCAAAGGCCCATCTTCTTACGTCAGGCTATTTGTTCCGAGAGATTGAATCTATGTTCGTAGACATAGAAGCTCACGAAACGTTCATTGCTCAAGCTCTCTATAGCCCGGTGTTGACTACATCAGGAATTAGGCATAACACATGAGAAAGTAGTTTTCAAACTGACAAGGAGGCTCTCGAGGGTATAGTTGAGTATGTTCTGATGTTGAAACTTGCTCAAGTGAATGTGCGAAAGCCAGCCATTCACCACAGCAAAGGGTCATTTTGATTCAGCTTCTCCCTCTCAAGCTCTTTCGAAGCTGCAGGAGAGCTTCTACTAGTTGCAGTTGAAGGTGCAATTATTGAACCGTTCGGAATAGAGTTCGCAAGATGTTGTGGTGAGGCCCCAGCTCCACAAACCTACACCCGGACACTGACGAAGGCGCTGCAACACAGCGACGACCCCAAATGCCTCTGTCATCCACGCCCAAAAAAGCCATTCCCAAAGCTTGAGCTCGTCATCAGGGGCTCAAAGCCTGAAGAGTCCCGTCGACTTGACCAAGTGGGCGCGCAACTCGATGTTGTGTTCGACCTTATTGGAAACGGCCTGACCCTGCGAGAGACGATCGGGGACCCTACCGTCGCTAAAGCCTCCTACTCGATTGCGTTTCTTCTCAAGTCAAAGATGATAGATTTCGTGAACTTGCAGGGCCTGTCTGATGATTCACTCCTTCTGTCTTTTCGAATGCAGCCTTCGTTCTGCACTGCGACGGGTAAGGGTCGGATGACGTACAAGGAGAAATACCAAGGATTCTCACCGAACCGACTCGAGAGTAGACTGTACAATGACTTCTATTCCTGCAATTGGTTCGAGCAGCATCTTGAGCTGCTTCTGCCGGCGGAGCGTATCATGGGCTGGAAGACGGTTGCTCTTGTTCTGAAGACATTCCAGCGCATCACGCCAGAGAATTGGTGCCATATGGTGAAGCTGAGGAATAGACCGGGCGTAGCTGGCCTGAACTGGATGGCTATTGAAGACAAGGTGATGCCTAGGAAGATTCAGGCGCCCGTCGTCCTCTTTCCGTCTGAGGAAGAGAAGAAGATGCACTATCTTATCGAAAAGAAGAAAGCGGCAGCAAAGAGGGCCATGCAAAAGCAGGGGCTCCTTTGCAACTATTGAGCAGCTTTTTTTGTTTATTGTATGTGCAGCAGTTGGCTGTAAGCTGATGCTCAAAAGATGGATGGAGAGCTCATCGTGAAGGATGAACTTGGATGTGCCGCGCTTCACACTTAACGTTGTCTTGAGATACCCTGTATGAAAGCGTTCTTAATATTGGAGGAACAACTTGGATTTGTTATGTTTAATTAACCTGGAAGTACCTAGGAAACTGGAACCATGTTCTGAATAAGGCATCAATATAAGGAACAATTGAAAACTGCTTTGTATTATCCTGTCTTTATTGGAGGCTGCATTATTGTCCAGTATCACAGGTCGATATTCAAAGTCCCCTTGCATGAATTATCAATAAGTTTCAGACCTAATCAGCTAGTAGGCACAAGAGTAACTGCAAGCTCGAATGTTTTGCCTACTCATTTGCCCGCCACTTTTGGTGGACTTCGTCCATCTACCTTACATGCTAGGGGTACCTTGATCCCTTCCCTAAACAGCCTGAAC
Source organism: Aspergillus nidulans FGSC A4 (assembly GCF_000011425.1). Classification (NCBI taxonomy): domain Eukaryota; kingdom Fungi; phylum Ascomycota; class Eurotiomycetes; order Eurotiales; family Aspergillaceae; genus Aspergillus; species Aspergillus nidulans. Next base: position 1,829,213 of record NC_066259.1, on the reverse strand, counting down.
CAGAATTGCGAGCACCTCTCTCCCAAGTCAGTGTACTGGAGTTCTATTCGGACTGGAGTCGCATGATGCAGGCACATCGGAAATATACCATAGCGTTGCGGATACTTAATTTAGCTCTACTCCAGGCAAGCGCATTCATGTAGGCCGTCAACCTTCCCCAAACGCCAGATTCTCGGGGATGAAAGGCTGGTTTCCTCCCTATCAAGGCCCCTAATTGACCATGATCTCAGGCTATTCTGTAAGTGCGACGTTCTAAATCCTGCCCCCTTCCATCCTCTTGAAGCCCGTACTGGCTCGGATGTCCAATTCGCTCGTTCTTGTCATTCCCACAGCTATTACACGCTTAAATATCTAACTCACCATTGGCTTGGAGGCTGTCGTTCGTTTAGTTTCAAGTTGGGCTCTCAGTCTTGCTCATCCAATCGTCAGGTCGCTTTACACGCCGTATCACCCGCTGTTCTCTGTTAGCATTTGTTCGAGCTCGCACTAAGTGACTATCGGGCACTGAAGAATACAATTCATAATACAGCATTGGAATGGCATTTTCCGGGCAACTGATGCAATGGCTGTACGCCACTTCACTGATGATAGGGCCCACATCAGTGCTCGCAGCACGTACAGACGCCTGGAAGACAAGATCCGTCTATCAAACCATGACTGACAGATTCGCCCGCACGGATGGATCAACCACTCATTCCTGCAATCTCACAGAAGGGCTTTATTGTGGTGGAACATGGAGAGGGACGATAGATCACCTCGACTATATCCAAGGCATGGGCTTCGATGCTGTTCTGATCTCCCCAATCATCAAGAACGTTGAAAAGAAAGCCAAATATGGGGAAGCATACCACGGCTACTGGGCCCAGGACATGTACTCTCTCAACCCACATTTTGGCACACATGAAGATCTTCTGGACTTGAGCCAAGCACTTCATAACAGAGGAATGTTCATTATGATGGATACTGTCATAAATAACATGGCTTATACCATGAACGGCGGCAACCCAGCAACAGACGTTAACTACACTTCTCTTAATCCCTTTAATGAGAAAAGCTTCTACCATCCTTACTGCAAGATCGACGACTGGAACGACTACCCGCAATCGCAGTACTGCTGGACAGGGGATAACATCGTTGCGCTCCCGGATCTAAACACGGAGGACGAACGGGTCCAGACCATACTGGAGATGTGGATTCAGGAGATGATAGCAACCTACTCCATCGATGGGCTCCGTATAGATGCAGCAAAGCATGTCACACCAGATTTTATTGGGAAATTTGAAAAGGCAGCTGATGTCTTTATGTTCGGAGAGGTCTATGAGCGATCTGTCGACATAATCTGCGGGTATCAAAGCAATATCATGCCCAGCGTCACTAACTACCCGATCTACTTCGCTCTTCTCGACGCCTTCACCATAGGCGACACAGAATCCCTTCCCAATCAAGTCGAAAGCATGAAGAGCAAATGCCCGAGCGTGACGAGTTTAACCATTTTTTCTGAAAACCATGATCTGCCCCGATTCGCAAGCTTGAAGGATGACATAAATGTAAGTCGCCTTAAACCTTCTGCGTCGCCCATTAGACTCAATAATTTCAGCTCGCGAAAAATATCCTAACATTCACCCTCCTCTTCGACGGCCTTCCCATTATTTACCAAGGGCAAGAGCAGCACTTCTCCGGCTCAACAGACCCTCACAATCGCGAAGCCCTTTGGCCCTCTGCGTACGACACCTCCTCCCCACTTTACAACACGATTCACACGCTGAACACAATCCGCAAACACGCCATCCAGATCGACCCTGACTACTACATAAATTACAACACATACCCTGTCTACCGCGGATCCTCTGAAATGGCCTTCCGCAAGGGCCGTGAGGGCAGGCAGATTATCATGGTTCTCTCAACGCAGGGGAGCAATAGCGGGGCTTACACGATCCGCATGATGAATGGATTCCAGCCAAGTGTTGTCGCGAGGGATGTATTTAGTTGTCGGACTTGGACAGTGAATGATATGGGGGAACTGAGGCTTGATATGGATAAAGGGGAGCCGAGAGTGTTGTTTCCGGAGGCGTTAATGAGAGGGAGTGGGCTTTGTGGGTATGCGAGGGAGAAGGTTACTTATATGGATTTTGTTAATAAGACTTATTCGCCAGAATCTGGGGATGATAAGGAGTCAGGAGGGGTGGTGGGTAGCAGTGTAGTGGTTGGGGGAACGGGTGTGGCATTGGTTTGGGCGTTATTAGGGCTTATTTCGTTTGCAATGTGTTAGTTGTCATGATGAGCGTCAATCTGCTTTTTCCAGGCTACGATAAAGTTGACCGCAAGAGTGAGATATATCACAATATATTTTCTCATTTTTTTCATTCTTTTTTCCCCTACTATTTTGAGCGGAGATGCTATCCAACAACTCAAAGGCGCACGGACAATATGCGCTAATAGCAGAATTCAATCAGAGAAAATATGAACATGGAAAGAACAAATGCGCCATATTCCCGAGCAAATAACTAGTACAAATATCCGACCCAAGTAGGGCGTTTATAATAATTGCGGGAGAAATCCTAGTAAATTCCAGATCGAATTTACCTTCGGTTGTTGTTTCTCATGGCCAGGATCTGCACCATACGGATGAAGATGTTGATGAAGTCCAGCTCGAGGCTTATAGACTCATTGACGACATCCTTCTGAAGGAGTCCGCGCTCAGACATACGGGCGTGGTGCAGAACCTTTTGCACGTCGTAGAGAGTGAAGCCTCCAAAGACAGCGAGACCACCATACAGCCAGATATTCTCAGACCACATCAGGGCACGGGTGGCGGTGGCGGGAAGGACGAGGGGAGCAAATCCGGAGAGAGCAACGATAGTTACACCGGCAAGGAGAGGAGCACCCAGATACAGATACTTCTCCTGCTTAGCGGTGGCGCCAACGAAAGCGATCGAACCCATCATGCCAACAGTGTAGAGACCTGCGCGGGCGAGGATAGCTGGGTGCATGAACATCAGGGGTGCGAGGAGAGCAGCCTGGGTGACGTTGAAACCAGCCCAGAGAGCGTACTTCTGAATGTAGCTGTAAACACAATTAGACGATTGATTTACCAAGTCTTTGGCAATCTTGTCAACTTACTTGTTAGGCGAAGTGTAGTAAGTTCCGAACATGGTTCCCATGCTAGCCACCAGTCCAACACCAGCAACAAGCCATGGGTTGGTGGCCATGAGGCGATAAGTCCATCCGCTAGTGTGCAGAGCTCTAGCAGCAATACCAATAATCCCGACACCAAGTCCAGTGTGCATAAAGGTTTCATTTAGATACGCCCGTTCAAACGGCGGCATTCCGCCGTCTTCCCGAGTTTCGCGGTTGAAGATGAAGTTCGTTGCCATGATAGTTCCACCGACGATAGCTGCGCCATAGATCAGCTTCTGGGTCAAGTCGCCCTGCGAAGCGTTGGCGGTTTGCTGCATGTAAGGGCGACGGAATGCATTTTGGAAAGTCTGCCTGGATTTGGCGAAGATAGAGGAAGAAGCGAAACTAGGCTTCGGTTGAGCGGGCTTGAACGGAGAGTTGTGGATGAAGCGAGCGGTGTTCGCGGATTTAGGCACCTGACGGAGAGCCGTCGGAACGGCAAAGGGGCGTCGTAGGAAGAACGCCATGTTCGTGGATACGACAATACGATCCGATGCAATATCAGAAGATAGAACTTTGTCAGTCTGCTGGAAGCTCGGGTATTTATAGGATACAGAATACAGCCAGTGATATCACTTTGCTTACTACGGCGACCCGAACGTTCGAGAAGCGCAACCATCTGTCACATGGCTTCTGACTAAGCTCGGCCATAACCATCACTAACTCCGATAGTCTATCGTGGGGTCGTTCTGAAGCTTCAAATCTACGGAGTAAAAAGTGCGCCGGTGATAGTGAAGGATAATTTATACCGCAAACCTTCGCGAGCGCCATATACGTCAACCAGAAGATATTCTCAGTTATTTCGTGTTATCTTCATTGACGCTTATAACATCATGTCCTCTCTAGAAACCATCCATTTACCCCACCTCCCGTCATCACTCGAGATTCATGCAGCGCTCTATAAAGATGTACAAAATGCTGCCTCTCTGCGACAGCAGCTTCTGTCAGGGAATACGGCCTTTGAATATGCGTTCATTGATGCAAGCATGGTAACTAAATACAGTCTAGCAAACGCCTTTACCTTGAATTGCGCTTACCTGGGTCTAGATTCTATCTCGAGCGCACGCCCTCTCAGCCGTCTTTCGTGCCGTCAATGACTACTTGAATGATCGCCTTAAATCCCGCAATGTCCATTCGGAGATTGTTTTCTCATTCAGCCCAACAAACAACGTACATTGATTCTCGACGAGCTCTTCCTGTCCCGGGCTGACCGACGTTTTAGATCGCCGATTCCTTTCGAAAGTTTGGTATAAGCGACACTACCACTAACTTGCTCGTGGTCAAACTCTCTGTGAATCCGGATATTACCCACGAATCTGTCGCTGCGCACCTAGCACAGAATGTCCAGGGTACTCCTCTACCCTTTGATGACAATGCACTGTCAGAGATTTCGGACGTTGCGAAAATTAAGAAAGCGTATAAATTGGGCTCCTTGCCGCCGGGACCAGCCTGCGATCAAGTGTATGGTACTTCTGGGGGCAAAGACAGACAGCTCGAATTATCTGTCCTGGGGGCTATCGCATTGCGAGGAGCCACTTGAGTGTCCACCTGATGCTGAGACCATGGTTTCTCTACCTTCGACCTGCTACACCACAAGGCGGCGGGAAACAAAGTGAACATGCAGACGAAATAGGCTTGCGAGCTCATAATACGGTCTCGCAGCTGCTTATAGAATTCCCGGCGTGGGTCTATGCTGATAGAAGGTGCCACCAGCGCGCCTTTCGCGCTCAACATTGTCATTATGCAGAATACCGCTGGAGGCTGGCTTATACAGCGTCAGCGTCTGCCACCGGCTAAGCCTAAACGAACGATATAACTCCGCACACTCTAAAATAGCTGTTTTCCTGAAAAGTCTAGACATAACGCTGTAGACAGCTCCAGTTTTCCTCCTTGTAGCTTTAGCACTGTAGGACGTTGATCTCTATTGGTTGCCCGGTCTACCAAAGTTTCTCCCCAAGCGGTAAGTCCCTGCCAAGACCATCAACTCCGCTCTTATCGATTGCCACTTTGACCTTCTTTTTTCTGGATAGCATTGCAAACATACAACATGGCGCCCGGTTATTTCCCTCTACATTGGCTGTAAGAATGTGCCGGTAGCATATTGCATAAATTGCAGCGATGATGCAGATCACGACGGATTTCGTCGTGCTCTCTTCGTCCCCAGAGACCAGTGCCATCCATTTTCCGCCGCTGCCGTTAGGAAATTCGAAGATAACATCACTGCGCGACCCGTCCATGTCCCTGTCACCTTCGCCAGCTGCGTCACCTACGGCCTCGAAGCGCTCCACGTTCTTTAGCACGCCACCTTACAGTCAGTTTAAGACGGCACACAAGACTACGCAGGATGCATCCAAGGAGAGGACGACAACGACGAAGACAGACGAAAACTCAGCTTCTTCAGAAAATGGATGCATTCGAAGAGGACAGAAATCCCAGCCCATATCGCAGGTGGAGTTGCAAAATATAGGTCAGGATAACTCGGAAAACAAGGAAAATGCGCCGACAAAGCCCAAAAGAGCCAGGAAAAAACAAGAAGGAAGTAGGACCGGGACTGAGAAATTGAAGAACAAAACGATATCTGGGAAAGTCACTAAGACCGGCATGTCGAAGTCAAGAACATCTGTCATTAAGCCTGTCAAGAGTAAACAGGGTACATGCGAACGAAATACTGGAAAGGACGGCTGTGAGAAAGATAACCTACAACTGGAGCTGGCTATGGCGAGGAGACGAGATTGGACCCCAACGAAAAACGCTGCCAACCCAGTCATTGATTTGGATGATGAAGATGACGCCACAAATAGACCCGACGGTCTTGGCACATTGCTCTCTGGATACGAGTATACTGGTATGGCTATTGCCTCGGACAGACATAAGGTGCTTACGAATAGTGGGCCGACAAAACGTCGTCGAATAGAGGTATTGCTGCCCTAACCCGGCATACAATGTGCTATAGTTAATTCTCACTCACCATAAGCAGCTTGTGGATTCTAGGGTACTGCCAGCAAAGCCGAAATCCTTATCGGAGGATGACAGTGTACAAAACAGTGAGGGCGAGGCTCCCATATGTGCAGTTTCGAAACCCAGCAAGAAACCAAAACCGAAGACTAAACGATTGACTACTCTGACTGCTCGTGTTACAGCCCCGTACGACTTGTCTGCGAATAGCTCAGATTCTACAGTCCAAGAGATTCTGGGAACCGCAGAGGCCTCAACGGGAGCGAAGCCCAAGAGCCGCAGAACAAAAAGGAAGGCGGATGAGAGCCCTGAATACAAAGTACCCAGAACATTATTCTCTCCGGAGGATGCAGTTAAATCGTTAGACCAGCAGGAATTGGTATTTGGGACCTGCAGCCAGCTTCAGCGAGAAGATTCCCCAGATATGCTGCGGGACACACAGATCGCAGTCCAAGAGTCGGAGAAGGAGTTTACGAGGGGTATGGGCCGACTTTCACACACTGCTCGTTATTCATCCGTCTTATCGCGATTAGCAACGCAGAGAAACCTATGGTCCGCTGCGGCTAGGGATACAGAAGGGCAGCTAGCTGATGTTGAAGTTGTGGACCTTGTGGACTCACCTGAAGCGTCGAAATTTATAGTTTCGTCCCTCAACAATGAGAAGGGGACGGAAGACCATAGCTTTGCTACTTACTCGAGCAGATCGTCTGAGGTGTTACAGGCAAAGGCTCTGGCTCCAGCTGACGCTCCTATCGATGAGGCGTTACCTGCGCTGACAAGTCACACGGTTGAACAGCTAGAGTATGAGGAGCCGAAAAATCAGCCGATAACTCGATCTAAACCTCCATTGCCCTATTATAAAGGGAAAACAGACCTCCAACTGGCGTCGGAAGTTCGGCGCTATGGCTTGAAGCCGCCTAAAAACCGTGAGAAATTGATCGAGCTTCTTGAAAAGTGCTGGGTAGCTAAACATGGATTGGACCTTCAAGAAGCCCGCGAGGAGCTGCAATCGAAAACAACAGCTGGAATGACATTTTCTACATCTGAACCGAAGAAAGTTGAGCAGGAACCATATCCTAAGCAAGCCAAAACAGCTACTCAAAGCAAGATAACAAAGGCGCGGTCACAATTTCGACCAAATGTCCCTGAACTGACAGGAAAGAGTCGTGAGACCAACACAACTACAGCAGTTGTGAAAGAGGACAAACAGAATAACCCAAAACCGAAACTGAAAGAACGGCAACCTAACCCAAAACGCTCCTTTATTGACGTCGAGGAAATTCAGGACTCAGAAGACGAGTTTCTTCCATCTCCAAGCGCGATCCTGAATGAATTCTTGGTCAGCCCACCTCGGAAAGGGAAGCAAAGTAACAAAGATACAAAACAGAACCGGCAAGAATTGCCTACATCTACCATCCCCTCAAGCCCGAGTCCAAAAAGTTCGTTGGCGCGTGATTCTTCTCTGTCTCCAACTCGACAAACCAAGAAATCAAGAACAATCCCTCCCGTCTCAGTGAAAAGAGACCTCCTTGATTTAGGCGAGCAGATCACAAAAGCTGTCCGTGCCCAGCCACGACGAAAACAGAATTCAAACCCTGTCACTACCGGAACGCGAAAACGACCTACCTGGCATGAGAAAATCCTCATGTATGACCCTATCTATCTCGAAGATTTCACTTCCTGGTTGAATACTGAGGGACTTGCTCTTGTCGATGAAGACAGGGAGGTCGCCATCGGCTTTGTCCGGCAATGGTGTGAGAGTAAAGGGATCTGTTGCTGTTTTAGGGTCAAGAAGACTTCTGAACGTTTTTAGACCTGTTGGTAACTTATTTTCCCTCCTTTTTTATCTTTTGATTTGGCTTAAGTTGAGAATATGCGGTAGCGTTGATTGGTTGGTATCTGTCTTCGAGTTTGTCTTGAAATGTTGCATATGCGGCGTTATACTACACCTGGAATACCCTTAGTGCAATGGAAGTTATATGGTCGCGTTTCGCCACATTATTTGATATTTTGAGGTATGCGAAACAATATGGGATTACAAACAACAAGGCATCAAGATATTAAACTGCATGGACCAAGATAAGTAGGTATAAAAATGCACAATAGACCTCTGGTGCCGAAGGAAAGATGGGGGTAGATGTGAGGGAGGGAGGGAAAGCTCACTCAAACCACATCCTTTCATCAAAGTCTGCATCGTCATTTGACTCACTACCTTCCTCTGTTTTGCGGTAAAGATATTTCATCCATTCGGGAGGGAACACTTCCCGTGCTCGAGTCTGCCCAGGTATGCCCTTCGCCACGTGTTTAGGCAACTCTGAACGCATTATGGTATCTGGCCGCGCAAACTCCGGGAGAGTTGCTAGCCCATATAGTTCATATCCAGTGTTTTCGTAGGTTAAAGGGGAAGGCGCTTGCGTGTAGGGATTACCAATAAGAGTTGCTTGGTTAGTAGCAGCAGCATTCCTACCATTGTTGGGCAGCGCAGTCATCCGCGCAGAAGGGGTTCCAGGGCTTCGTACATCAGGCGAAACGAGGTACGCAAGTGGCAAGGCGCTGCATTCTGACAGCCTGCCGTTAGTATTAGCAGGTTGGGGGTCGTCCTTGTTAACTGGCGTTTGCATGGAAGGGCTATTTGGGCTTTGTGTGTCTAGCACTCCCGTGTATTCGGATGGCCCCGGGATGTATGCGGACTGCCAGGACTCAGTATCATCTGTCGTGACCCTGCTTGTGACCTCAGGGAGAAGTCTCCTCTCCTCCCTGCCTGCTATCTCTCTTGGTCTAGCCAGTGTTTTAGCAGCGTTTTTAGGTCCAGCCTTTTGCATGTATGGCTTGCGAACTTTTGCCATAACCTCTGTTGGAGAGGCAGGTGTATCAGTATTTGTTGTAGCCTCCGTGAGAGTTTCGGTAAGAGTATAGGTAGGAGCATCAATAGTGACGACCGTAAGATACTCTGTACTTAGATACGAATCAGCGGATGAATCGTGGTCGTCATCCTCGTCGTAGACATTGCGTTGCCTCTTCGGTGACATCCTGGAGAATCGGTGGCGTGTTTCTGGTGTTGAAGCCGATGGAAGGTAAGGGCCATTAAGGCTTAAAGCAGTAAGGAACTGATACAAATGCTCAAAACTGCGATTAAAATATAAAGATAACGATGTTGGATGTTGAGATAAACTTCTGAATACTTAGTCGAGTCTGCGTTGGCCTGACCGCTTCAAAAATAGCATACTAAAGGCATTTGAGGCTCACAATGTCTTAACGGGCACGAACCGTTCACAGCCTGTTCCTTATCAAATATTAATAGACCAGGATTCCGCGATAAGAACCAGTGGTCGCAAAAGCGGCTGCTGGAACAACCAACGAGGCCTGGAGTGAATGCGAAAGAACCTGTTTTACTACAACAAAGATAAATGGTTCATCTACACGCTTTGAGCTTCAATGAATTCTAAAATAGAATGCAGACAGAGAAAAAGCCCTCGGCGCTGGACTCCCTACTCCACATATTCAATGGAAAGAAAAGAAATCTAAGATACACGTAGAATCTTCAGAAATTGGCCAGCTCCAACATGCAATATGAATAGGAGATACTGTTATAACCGTGTCAGACTCAAACTCCTCCCATGCCTGTCCCCCCCAGCACCTGAACAAAAGTAGCAAAAAAAAAAAGGATAGAAGGACGGTACGCACTGAACGAAGATCGAATAAGGCCGTGATATAAGCATTCCAAGACCAACGCGCCAAGGAAATGAAGGCAATGCAGTAAGCTTCGTAATCGCCATCGACCAAAACCTTGAAGGACCAGTGAAGACAAGTACCATAACTCCGGCGGGGATCCAGCAGGGATACCCAAACGAAAGTACCAAAACAAGAAGTCGTAATCAAGTCGAGATGGGAGGAATAAGAGCATATCGTGATGAAAGCTGTATTAAGCAATAAAATTTGGTATAGGGGAGGATGCGACAAAAGTGCCAAGGTGGATAGTACTGCGGAAAGCATTGGCTATCGGTAAAGCCTCCCATTCACAGCAACAGTGTCGAATGATATTTTACCATTGTATTTCTGGGTTCCTCCTGATTCAAGCCAGGGTACCAAATTCTTACACTGGCTGACGTCGAAAGCTTTCAGCTGGGTGCAGCCATCCGCTACCGATTCCACGCCAGCCCCGGTCACGCGAACGCAACCGCGCACCGAGAGCCGATTAAGATGCAGAAGATGCAGTCCAATACTGCGTAATGACGGATCAGATATGGCAGAACCACAGAATGACATGTTTAGGTATCTCAATTGAGAACATTGCAGAGCAAGGACTTCCGTTGCTGTGTCTGATAAAGCGCAGCAGAATGACTAAGAACATGCATTAGCGAGCACATCACAATAAGAGACAAAGATATGCGTACCAAATCCAATTCCTGCAATTGTTTTGCAGCATTGGTAAGATATACAATCGCATTATCGGTTAAATACGTGCAATCCGCCAGGCAGAGCTTTCGGAGGTTAGTAAACTGAACGTTTCCCCAGAACTGAAATCCGTGATCAGTGATGGTTGTGCACCGTGTCAGGTTCATTTCTTCAATCCTTGAAGCGGCATGAGATGCAATGTGATGCATAGACCTGTCAGTTACATGCTTGCAATAGGACAGAGTCAACTTCTTCAGCTCTGGGCATCCAAAGACTGCCGTTCCGGTCGGGGTAAGAATCGTGGGTTTGATAACGGATTTACCAGACTTTGTAGTTTCATCTGGAGGTTTATATGGACCAGGAGTAACCCATCCAAGAATTCGAGCTAAGAGCGTATCGCTAACTTTTCGACAGTTGCTCAGATCCACTTCTTGCAGGCCGTTCGCCTTTTGAGCCATTTCCAGGATGGCGGATGCAGTCACGTCCCAAACACTCTTCATCTTCCAGGTTACAACGTTAGATCCACAGGTGTTCGCCAAAGTATTAAACCCTTCGTCCGTGATATGAAAGCAGTTGCTGATATCAATGTAGCGAGGTCTATTGCCGACGAAGGGACAGACGATTTTCGCCAGTACGTCATCGGTGAGGCAGCGATTATACACGCTCAAATCCAAGTAGCGAAGCAAATCCGGGGATGAATTGAGTATCTCAGACCAGTAGAGAGACACGGCGCGCAAACGAAGAAGATCATGCAATTCGAGGTTTTGGAAGATCCGCACAAGTATAGTGTCGGGAAAGATTCCCCGATTTTGGTTGCTTGGTTCGCGCCGTGCCTTTTGCGCTACTGGGGTAGTGGGAGTGTCCGGAAGACTGCGAAACGATGAACTACTTGATGGAGGTTCCGTAGAGGATGGCCGCTGTTGATCTCGAGATACCTCCTCCGGGGTTAACGGAGCGACAGACCCTCGTCGGCTGCGGAGCCGAACATTATCTAAGCCCACGTTGAGAAAAGGGTCTGGATCCGATGGTCGTAATACAGTGTGCTCATCTAAGCCGTTTGGCGACCTTTGAGTGCTGTCCAACTCTGTTTCCGTGAGTGTTAACAGTGGCATAGACTGCCGGCGAGCAGATCTGATTCTGAAGCTCTCATCGGCAGGGCCGGTCCCATCAGTGTCTCCGGCCTCAGCCATAATAACATCTCCATCAGACGCAGTCTTGAGCCTGTCTTTGGCAGTCCGTTCCACCTGTTCGCGGACATCTTGGGGGCATTTATCCCACAATTCAGATAAAACCTCACCGCTAATCATCAGACACTCGACAGCATTGATAGAGCGTACGGTTGCAGTCCGGCGAGGCGCCAGAGATAGGCTCACAACCTCGCCGAAATACTGACCCTGTTTCAAGCGCGCCTTCACTTCGAAGCCGGGATACTCAATGGTGCTGGGTAGGGGTCGTCGCCCGTTCAATGGGTCTTTCTTCTCGCTCAAGACTTCTACCTCGCCGCGGACGATGAAATAGACCTCGCGTCCCTGAGAGTCCTGTTTGATGATGTCGGTGAAGGGCGGGAATGATCGAGGCTGCGCATTGAGACCCAAAAAGTGAAGAATGTCGGGTGGAAGGCCAGCAAAGAGCGGCAGTTCCTTAAGAAGAAGACGCACGTTCACAAGCCCATTTGCAAGGGCACTTGAAGTTCCATCAGCTAGTCCCGGACTCGGGGATTTGCGTTTTTTATTGACGAACTTTAGGCTTGCACCATTCTGTTCAGTGAGCGAGAGGTCACTGGAGAAAGTTTCTCTTAACCTTTTGGACCCTCTTCGACCAGCCTCTATAAGATCAGCGGAGGGTACTGATGTCTCCTTCTTTTTCTTCTCCAAGATCATTAACCGCTCCTGGGCCTCATCCCTAATGGCTCGCTCGACTTCAGGAAACCGTGGAAGGATTCTCCGGAAGTCCTCTTTGGTCAAAACCACTAACAGACACCTTGAACGGGCGATAATTGTCGCGGTACGGGGCCGATCCATTAATACACCTATCTCACCGAAAAAGGCACCCGGCTCGAGTTCCGCGTATATACTCTCCCCATCTCTGGAAGTGACCGACACCGCACCTCGCACCAGCCAGTATATCGCCTTCGCCTCATCCCCCTCCGTCAAAATATAGTCGTTCGGAGCGCAAAGTTGCGGGCGCAGATGCTGTCCGACGTCGATGAGGAATGATTCCGGAGTAGACTGAAACAGAGGAAAAGACCGCAGTCGGTCGATGAGGTCCAAGGGCAGAGCTTGGATGTTGGACGAGGCCAAAGGCGATGGGCGCACCGGGCGATTGGGGTTCGTAACTGAATCAAATGAATGGATTAACGATACTGTGTCGGAAACCGGTGCCACAGCTTTGGTAGAACCTCCGCCGGCCCTGCCATGTCGCCTCATGATGAACGATTGTGACGCTTTCTGGGAAAGAAATGGTGTACAGGACACAGATATTCAGCTGTACGCTCCGAGCAGTAGCATAGAGTTCGCCGGAACCAGAGCGAAAGGCGATGACGTCGACGAAGTTGGAGTGACGGGAGCTTCAGAGCATCCCCAGTTCCACGGCGCGGGGAGGGGTCAGTAGGGAGCAAACATTTGAATAGCCAAACCGGCGCCGCTGTTCGACAAGAGCAAGATCAAAGCTATCGGGGTAGTGAAAGTTGGAGATCCGAAGCAGATATGATACTGAAAGCGAGCATTCTGCGTTAGTAAGAGAACCTGGGGCAGACGCAATAATTCGGTACGGTAGAGCTGGGCCAGACTGAGGATACCTGGAGGCGGGGATCTCCCACGTCAAACGGCAATAATCAATTTAGCTCCACAAAACCTCTCAGCTCTGCGCACTAGCAAGCTGCTGTGATTCGTGCGAGTGCTCGATGACCCTTTACACTGAATCTTGAAGGATTGTGGCATTTAATTTAGGCAATTCTTTCGTCTCGTTCGGATTGACCAAAACAACGATAATTGTGAAAGGAGTGAACGTGGTTGAAAGCTAACATAAAATGATGCTCCCCCTAAGATAAAGCTCAGATACTGAACAAAGACTCAGTAGGGTAAGGTGATGAAGGAAAATTGTGCTGGTGATAGAAAGATTTGCAGGCGAGCAGTAGTTGGTTGGGTGCAGGAAACAAATAGTGAGGAGGGGTTCGCAGGGAGAAAGGGAGATCGTTCTGAAGAACTTCCAGAAGGAATCCTGTGTGCTTCTCGATTGCAGGTCTAAGACCCTGAGTCAGCTATCTCCTGGACCGCTTTGCTTTTTTTTCCGTTTGTCTGAGCGTTAGTGCATGGTAAGACCCGGGCAAGCCAGATGAGTTGCTGAAAGAAACCTAACGAGTATTGATTGCGTAGCTGTAAAGAATGAAAAAAGCTGGGACCGGCTCCCAAGGGAATCCCTGTGCCTGAAGAAAAGCTCGAGCAATAGCAATATAGATAATGCATGCTTTCTCATAATGTTAGTATTGAATGCTTTAGAAAGTCCATTGGAACAGTCAAGATAATCTAAACTACCGCGTCATACCGCGTTACAGTGCTATCTACGAAGCAACAACCTCAGTACCACTTTAAACGTGCTCCTTATCGCATCCAAAGCACGAAACGCGATAGGTTCTGTAGAGGCAGCGGTATTGGGTGTTGCCGCGGGAAGAGTCACCTGACGTTAAATGTAGGGCCTGAAATTAAGAAAGTGACAAGGGCCCTTATGTCTGTCACAATCCAGCTTTGGTGATTATCCCCGGTCGTCCACGAGCCTCAACGAGGCATTCCTGAAGGCCGACCATATTCGACGTTCACTCCTCACACAAGAACGATAACCGTGTCCTTGAGGACTTGGTCGTGGCTGACTAGGTAAAAAGGCCCAAACAGGACGATCGAAATACTTCCCGGGGCTTAATCTCGATTCGATCCGCGTAAACTGGCTTTCAGACCCCATTCGATGCACCCAAGATTGCACTTCCAAACTGTAGCCTCTTCGTCAGATATCGGAAAGAAACCCAGTAATTCGTGGATATCAAGGCGAGATCTGCTTCGCGGACAGCGGCTACCTATTGGCTTCCAAGCCTTTTCATTCGACTTTGGACCGCCGACCGAGGATGAAATCAATATAAGCAGGTCGGTTGCCCTTCAAACTTTCGAGCGCATCCTGCATCAAACCATACACGAGACTCAATTTCAGGCCCAACTTGGTTGTTCGTGCCGCAGTGTACACATCGTGCCGAGCTAAAGCATGGACATCAGCTTATTTTTCGTTTTTTTTGCAAACAAGATGAAGCAAACCTAATAGACTGTAGATCCCAGAAAAAGACAAGCCAGCCGTAACGGTGGATATGAAGTCTCTCTGGTCGTGACGAGCATAGTCAACTGTTTCCTCAAAGAGACAGAACGCCAGCGCGCCGGCGCCTAATTTGAATCCCATCTTCATGCCCTCTTTGACGCCCCCAACTATAGATATGTAGTTCTTGGTTTTGTGGTACTGAAACCATCCGGTCGGCGTCGTGGGAAAGCGATGAGCGTTCTCGGCGCGGAAACGATACGCAGCCTTCTTGCTTCCATGAGTCGCACCGATGGCCAGGCCGGCAGAGAATGCGGACAGGGCAGTTAATGGCAATCGTTGGCCAACCTCCATTCCCAATCTGGGTGGCGCTTCCGACTCGAAGAACTTATCCCAGTGTAATATCTTGTATAGAGTTGTGGACTCCGGATTGCGAGTCCCAGAGGGCTGTTCAGCGTCCATAATGGAAGAGTGGCAGCGAATGCCAGCGTTTTTCGTCTCTTTTTTTGCGGCAGTAGCTGTGGAGAAGCAAGAGGATCTAATATCGCGCGAACAATCGATGTTTGACCTGACAATCGTGGCTTCGGAGCTCCTGGGTCTAGGGCAAGGTTCTCTGAAGTGAGTTTGCGGGAACGTCTTGGTTAAAATGTTCCCGGCTCCCGCAACTCCAAATGTCAAGAGCGCCGCGGACCCGCCGGAGCTTCTCAGATCAACCTAAGACCTACGAAGGAACCTCGACATCATGGTAAGTCGGGTTCCCCCATGTCTCTTAATGGATGAATTTCCCAGTTTTGAAATGAGTTCCGCTAAAATTGCTACTAAAAGTCGCAGCCGGATCCTTTGAGCTGGACGCTGCTCTTCAAGAAGCACAGAACGACCGTGCTCTTGCTGCTTCCGCCTTCTCACACCATCGAGGCCACCAAGACAAAGCTCCTGGAAGCTCTTCGAGCGCGCGGTCTAAAGGAAATTAACGGCGATCCGGTCCCTGAAGACCCCACAGCGATCGAGTTTGGTGTTGCAGTGGACAAAAATGACCTAGAGAAAGGATGGACGAGCCTCGAGGCCCCGAAGATTGAAGCCGACGATGCGCCCAAACGAGGGCCGGAGAAGAAGACTACGTCTATCAGCTTGAAGGCAGCAGAACTCAACAACGGGCAGTCTATTGCGTTCAGATTCCGAAAGATGGGGGTGACCAGTTTTGACAACGCCACTGATCTCGGCCTAGAGGACCCTGGTTGGGATGTTGTTATCCCGAAGTTTGATGACGAAGAAGTCAGCTCATAGTGTGCTGTTTGTACAAAGTGTCTAACTGCTTTTTTCCCATGTTGAGGTTCAGCTCGTTTGTTTTCTTTGGTGCAAGGGTCCGTATAGATTTACAGGACGGAGTTCGTGGTCTTCGTTTGGGACATATCTGACAATGGAGCTGCTTGCGGGAGTACGGTTTCACATTTAGGAATGAAATCAAAAGCTTATTATAGTTACCGATAATACCTTGAGAGACACTGATGTTATTGTGCATCGTCGTGACTCCTGATCAAGGTCCTTGTGCACGCTTTTTATATACATAGTGAGTCCTCATATTCAGTTATCGTAGGCAGGGTAAGAGTAGCGTAGAGTCCGGGCGTGGCACCTTCAGTCCCATTAACAACAGGACTTCTTATTTGAGGTTTATCTACCAGAATGGTCCCTCCCAGTGGGAGCCCTGCCAAGCTATATGCGTGGCGGTAGGATCTGACTCCCTTCCACGATTATTGTCACGGCTATCTCCACAACCTGTTGCTCGAGCAACCAAGCAACGCCAACGTCAACAAATTGAATGGCCTGAAACATCCACCGTGATTTCAGCACAGCTCAACAGGGGTAAGTTATGGGGTCCTCGGGAGAGGCCCACTAGTGTCAACAATCTTCATCGAACGACTCTCTTTTATCCCTTTTGTTTTCAAAACCTCGCGCTCTCTAGCTGTCACGCCAAACGGACGGGGCGGACGGCCCTCAATTCACGACAACCCTTTAACTACGACAGCTTTTCCGACAACCATCCGACGCCATGGGGGCCTCAAGCGACTCTTCGTCTATCAGCGTCACTGTCAGAGTGAGGCCGTTTACAATTCGCGAGGCAGCCCAGCTCACCAAATGTGAAGATGGTCCGCTGTTTCTTGGAGACGGTTCCCTCGCTGGTGCACCAGCTCCAAAGCTGAACCAAAAGGGTCTCAGGTCAATCATCAAAGTCATTGACGACAGGTGTTTGTTAGTATAAGGTCTTGGTTACCTATCAGCTCGCGTGCTAACCACTGTTATAAAAGAGTATTCGATCCCCCAGAAGACAATCCCGTCCAAAAGTTCTCCAGAAGTGTTGTTCCCAACGGAAAACGTGTGAAAGACCAGACATTTGCGTTTGATAGAATTTTCGATCAGAATGCCACCCAAGGCGAAGTATACGAAGCGACTACACGAAGCCTGCTCGATAGCGTCCTTGATGGATACAATGCCACCGTATTCGCTTATGGTGCGACCGGATGTGGAAAGACACATACTATCACTGGCACTCCGCAGCAGCCCGGTATTATTTTCCTCACCATGCAGGAGTTATTCGAACGTATAGAAGAGAGGAAAAGCGAGAAGCATACGGAATTGTCCCTTTCGTTCTTAGAGATCTACAATGAAACGATTCGAGATCTTCTTGTTCCCGGCGGCGCAAAAAGCGGGCTATCCCTGCGAGAAGACTCAAACAAAGCAGTATCAGTATCCGGATTGTCAAGCCATAGCCCGAAATCTGTGCAGGAGGTGATGGATATGATCATGAAGGGTAATGCTTGCCGGACAATGTCCCCAACCGAGGCGAATGCCACCTCTTCTCGATCCCATGCGGTTCTTCAGATCAATGTTGCACAAAAAGACAGAAATGCCGATATCAACGAACCACACACTATGGCGACCTTTAGCATTATCGACTTGGCAGGAAGCGAGCGCGCGAGCGCAACGAAAAATAGGGGGGAAAGGCTCTTTGAAGGTGCAAACATCAACAAGTCACTCCTCGCCCTCGGTAGCTGCATAAATGCACTCTGCGATCCACGCAAACGAAACCACGTTCCTTACCGAAACTCGAAGCTAACACGACTCCTTAAATTTTCGCTCGGAGGCAACTGTAAGACAGTCATGATTGTCTGTGTCAGTCCATCCAGCCAACATTTCGACGAAACCCAGAATACCTTGCGTTATGCCAACCGGGCAAAGAACATTCAAACCAAGGTCACGCGAAATGTATTCAATGTTAATCGCCACGTCAAGGACTTCCTGGTGAAGATTGATGAACAGATGGCATTAATTAACGAACTCAAAGCGCAGCAGAGGGAATCCGAAAAAGTCGCCTTTGCCAAGTTTAAGAAGCAGACTGAAAAGAAGGATGCTGCTGTGCGGGAAGGTCTCGCTCGGATACGGAACGCCTATGATCATTCGCTACCGGAGCGGCAAGAAAGAATAAATAATATGATTAGATTGAAGCAGGTAAGCCGCAGAATCGGCCTACTGTCATCGTGGATTGCAGCTTTCGATAATGTTTGCGCAAATTCTGAAAACGAGGTGCCATTGTCGAATCTACAAGCCGTCCGGAAAACAGCTCAAGGAATCTTGCTAGAGCTGGAAGGAAGTAGGCAGCATTACCACCAGCGCCTGGCAAAGAGTACCTGGGACCGTGGTATGACATCGGCCGTTGAGAATGCTGTCCAACAACTTCAAGAATTCGATACGAGTGATAAAAGTGATGTTACCAACCTTCGGCGTGAGGCGGAGTTGTTGAGGGCGAATACCGAGCGAGAGGCTCTATCGGCCGTTGCAGAACAAGACAAGGCAGGAGATGCTGCTGTAGTGCAGCTGTTACTTCAGGCACACTTTGAAATAGCTTCATCGATTGAGCGTATTATGCATTTGAGCGAGGAAGAGGCCGTGGAAATGGGCAAACGAAGTCTGACCAAAATGCTCGATTCATGCTGTACAGCAACCTCGAACGTCGTCAAACCGGACAGCAATCTGCCCCCGATGCCGACCTTCAGCCCTTCAAAACATAGCCCCGCCAAGGCAAAAAAGAGATTGAGCTTAGCTATTGTTCCTCCCTCAAAGAGCCTGAACGCAACAGTCGCATTGCACCCGACCGCCCCAACCTCTCCTACGCGAGGATCTCCTCGCCGTCGTAAGATGGGCACGGGGAGGAAGAGCGTCAGCTTTTCGCCCAAGAAGGCCCCAGCAAAGCCGCCAAAGCGGAGCGTTCGATGGAAGGATGACGAGGAAGACGGTACCCTGACTGAAATTCAGAAGACACCGCAAAAACGTGAAGCCACCCTAATCCATCGGAGCGTCAGTCCGCAAGAGCCTGGGCTCCCCAGAGCCTCACCGATTCCTCGTGGCATCCCAGTTCCAACTCGAAACTTCAGCCCTTCAGGTGGCTCCTCGCCAATTCCAACACCTTCCGATCAGCCATTGAGCATTCCGAAGAATAACAGATTCAAGACGGGCTTTTTATCTAAAAAGACTGGCAGCTCTCCAATTCCTGCACCACCTACAGTAGCTCTCTCCGTTTCCGACCGGAGTTCTCCACTGCGTGACATAGAAGGCAGCAGTTTTCTAAATCGAGCATCTACAGAGCGGCCATCTAGGATTGCGGTCAGAACGCCGAGCGGCAACTACTCACCCAGTCCTGCGCAGCCTGAGACTAAGGGCGAATGGAAGGCTAGCAAGGATGATGTGAGAAGAATTAGCACCGCTATGAGACGTATCTCAATCGGGTCTTTCGGTACCAGTGCATCTGCGACTGCGCTTCGTGCTCACCGTCGCCGCAGCCCGACTTCAGCAACTTACGGTAGTTCACCACCAGAGAACACGATGTTCACCGCGCAAGCCAGGCGGATGGCCAAGGGCGAAAAAGAGCTCGAAAACAAACCTGCTGTCCTAGGCCCTCGGAGCCTTCCCATAAAGAAGAACACTAGTCAGAGACGCACAACGTTCGGAGGAGACATTCGTCCTAGAGACTTTAGCTTCTCAGGCCGGGATATCCGGCTGAGTGCTATTGGCGGTTTCTGATGTGGTAGAAGGAGCAGGATGCATGATTGATTTATGGACTCTTTATTGTTTTTCCTTTTTTGCAGTTTGGCGATACGGTCAAAGGGGGGCGGCGTTGCTGAGTTTTCTTTTCTTCGTGGGACATAGTATTTTGAAGATGTGTACAATAACAGATGCTGCTTTGGAGCCGACCAAGACTGGGACCCTTAGCTGCCCCGATGATTCACCCAGTGATATGATGAACATGTATCAGCCTGTCAAAATGCGCAAGTAAGTCATGTTAGCTGGATACTATTATTTCGCGATTTGGTACATAAAATGATTTAGTGTTGGGATCGCGATCGTCTATGAGATGACGCCACCGACTCCAAGCTTAGCTAACACAGCGACGTCCTGGCGACATATCACGGAGCGTATACCAAGCTGCTGCCATATTACTGCTCATCGCATTCGAACTATAACCCCTTCAACAAATCGAACAGAAGGGCATAATAATATTGCCTCCTATAAAAAAGTTTATGGCATTCGCCGCACCCACCCTCGGCTCGACCGTCTTCTCACGACTTTTCCGCACCTTCTCCACCACTTCTCCGTCCCTCTCACACACAACGGAATCAATATCGCGTAATATGACTAGCTCGTCTACACAAACGGCGACCCTCGCCGCAGGGTGTTTTTGGGGTGTTGAGCATCTCTTCCGCAAGCAATTCGGGCAGGGCAAGGGCTTGCTCGATGCAAAGGTTGGATATTGCGGAGGAAACACAGCGTCGCCGAATTATCGGGCTGTTTGTACGGGAGATACTGGGCGTAAGTGGACAGTAATCTTTAAGTCTCGCGGTTTGATGAAATAGGAGGCTGATCTTGTGGAACTACAGATGCTGAGGCCCTTAAAATCACCTTTGACCCGTCGTTGGTGAGCTACCGCTCGCTGCTGGAATTCTTCTACCGCATGCATGATCCCACGACCAAGAACCAACAGGGCCCGGATGTTGGCACGCAGTATCGCAGTGCCATTTTTACGCATGGCGACGAGCAGCATAAAATCGCAGAAAGTGTTACGGAAAAAGTGAGCAAGGAGTGGTACAAGCAGCCCCTTTCAACGGAAATCATCCCTGCGGGCCAGTGGTGGGATGCGGAGGAGTACCATCAGCTTTATTTGCACAAGAATCCATCTGGATATGAGTGTCCTGCACAGTAAGTTTGGACTTGAAAGGATGGATAAAGGACTGGGTTTGCTGATTGCTATACAGCTTTGTCAGGAGCTTTCCGCCGCTTTCTGAGTGAGTGGACACTAAATTTCTATGACCAGTATCTCAGGTGCTTTATGCTGTATCTGCGCCGATTGGGCCGCTCGGGCATCATGTTGGATATATCAATGACGACTGTCTTCTGAATGAATGTCAAATGTCTTAGCTCCCTAGAGGACGGTGATACAGTCATTCCTCTCATCTGGACAGATTGCAGAGTTCCTTGGTCATGCACAAGTGGGTTAGCCCAGTAAGTCGTCCTGGAAATCTTCTCAGCTGCCGCGCGGTGTAGGGAACTGGACGCTTGCTTCACAGTTCTTTATGCGCAGGTACACAGGTGTGGATACAGTCAGCGGCCCTGCAAACTCAATTGTAAGGTCATTATCTCAATGATAGGGACATATTCCTCCTTGTCATATAGTCTCATCGTGCAGAGCGATTGATATATTCATTTCAGTACCAGACAGTGAAAGCTGGGCAGCTTAGTCCTAGAAAACTTGAACAGGCTCGAATGCTGTACCATTGTGAGTCAGATGGAAGTGAGCATTTCATGCGTAAAGGTGGAGCGCAGAGAGCAGATGATGAATGATTCCGATTCATTCAATTGTTCATTCACTCAGTAACATCAGGCCTCAATTGCCCCTCTGAATCCCCTCTCTCCCTACTATTATTTCTCTGCCTCTCCTCTTCCTCTTCGCCCCATCCTCCTCCTTTTAGAGATTTCATCTCTTCCTTCCCCTCTCTCCTCGTTCATCTGTCTCATTGGGAAAAGCGGCCCAGTGTTCTGTCTCATTTGCTGCGTTATCCGATCTGCTGTTTTATCATCTCTCTTCTATATCATCCTCCCTTAGTATTCTCTTTATTCTCTTAGGCAAGTTGGCTTGCGTGCTTTCAGTCCCTGAAGGGAGTGTGATCTCGATCCTTTGATATTGCTTCACGAAACAACAGCTTATTCAGTCTCAGCTGTCCCTGTGTGATATCCTTTCCGAGTGTTCAAGAGCATCTTTATCAGCGAACCTCATATTGCTCCTCTAGATTTTCCACCACTCCTTGTCCGCAATCTAGAGATCGGGTTATTTTAGGTGCTTGTGTTCTGAGGTAAATACCCATATGGACCCAGTCCATACTCAGGAGGCGATGGAGCTGATTTACATTCAGTTTAGACAGAGTCTCCTACCTCATATGTCCACTACCCAGGCGATATATCTCGACCTGGACGCCGGCAGCCCATACCCATATTCAATCGACCGCAATCAGCAGCACGATGGCTTCCGCCGTAGTCGTGGCTATGCGCGAGGCACTGAGGCACCTCAAACATGTCGAGAACCATGTAAGAGGTCTGAGATGTTGAGAAGGACATTGATATGCTGATATGCCGGCAGCTCCGACATCATAACCAGCCCAACGCCGCAAATAAGGTCGGCAAACTGAGTGTGGAGATTTCTCAGGCCGTTCAGGAAGCAATGGCCTATATCCCTCAGTGCGACGTTTTCGACAATATGGTAAGATTTGTCTGGCTGCCCTATATTTGCTTGCCCTAAGCTTGTAGCAGGACGCCAATGGAGCAGTGGCCAACCGTGTCGCCCAGCAGCACGCAAACGGCGGTCATCAAGCCATGACCAACCATCCTCCACCCGGTGGCCCGATCCAGCAACAAGCGGTTGTGGCCCTCTTGAATGAAGTGCAGAAAGAGCAGAATAAGCCTGCCCACTTCGAAAGCTGCCCACTTCAGAGACTTCCGCCACCCCCAGCGGCCGCTCTTCAGCCTCATAGCTGGGCTCAGGTTGCCGGCTCCATTACGTCCGGCTCTTCTCATGAAATAATGCAGTTAATGTCACCGACTTTGGTGACCTCTTGTCCTGGCTCGAAGGAGGGCCAGAATAGTGATGACGGTAGATCTAATGACGATCTTATAACATTCATCCCTTCTTCAATACCGGTGCTTCCTGAAGAAAAAGCCGGGATTATCCGTATCTTGGGACGGATGAACGAAGCTTCTATTGCCCATATCACCGCTCGTATCCACGAGGGACCCTTGCAGGACATCCGCATTGAAGCTCCCGATAGAGCTCGAGTTGTTTTCCAGCATCTTTCGCACGCGGAAGCGTTCTGTGAAGCTGACAAGGAAATGGTAGTCAGACTTGGCTTTGGACGTCTTGGAAAAGGCTACCGTGTTGAGATTGCAGAGATCGTCGATTGGACCGACGACCACCGTGCGATGAATCAGCCGATTAGAGAGCGTCGTCGTCTCTCTTTTGCTAGAAAGGGGCTTTTCTCCTATTACAAGAATATTCCCGGCGTCCTGTCTCCTGAAGCTTGGAAACAGGATATGCGGAGCATTGCTGGCGTCGGTAATATCGAGCGCCTTTTTGTCTTTAACAATGGCAACGGTGAGTGGGAACTAGTAGCCATGTGGTGGGATCAAAGCCTGATGCTGTCTAAAGCTTTAGCGACCGCCATATTCACGAGCACGATTATTGCTCGTAGGGTTTTGGAAACTGTCAACAGATGGAAAGAAACGAAGGCCGTCTATCGAGGCGTTTCGGTGACCTACTCGTCTGACCCCTGCGAAAAGGAGCTCATTTTGACAGACGACAAGTGTGTCCTTATGCGTCGGCATGAAAAGTTCCGTCCCAACCATCCCAGTTACCGTCCCGGCAAAATCAGGCAGGGCCAGCCTGGGCGCCGTTGATCGGGTGAACACACAGGATATGGTCTGTTACACGTCCATGAGCCAGTGAGCACTCGCTTGGAATAAGCATACCTTAGCCCGTCATCGACGGGACAGAAATTCAAAACGTCATTGATAAGAAAACAAGATATAATAAAAATAAATGAAATACATTCAGAAAGACGGGGTGCGCAATGCTTGATCGACGGTGCAAAATCAACGGGCCAACGTGCGTCGTACACCAGAAAAGGCACGAGCTTAATCGATGACAGAGGGGAAAAGGGAGATATCCCTCTATCAAAATCAATAGACTCATGTGCCCCTTGATGTCGGATGCACGGAGACCATGAGGACATTAGCTGTTGATCCCTGGTGTGGAAAAGGGTTTTGTTTTGGTTTGTTTATTTCTTTTGTCCCTTATTTTTTTTTACAATGCACGTACCTCCAGCTATAGTTTAACAATGTCGTTATTGGTTTAAGCTTAAGCGTCAGGAGGTTTCGATTCCATCGGCAGCGGCATGAACCCGAGTCGTGTAACTGTCTACTGGTGTCGACTCCGAGTACAGGCGAGAAGAATAATATAATAACTCGAGTCTATGCTGCTAGCAGAGACGACAACCTCCCAGGATCGCAACGGACGTCCATATCACATATCACCTAAAGTACCATTCGCTTCAACCACTCGGTAGAGAAGAATCCATATCGAGCTCTTCATAGAGCGTCAACCAGCATCAGAAGCTTAAAGGCGGTAGCACAAGCCGTTGACACGATGCCTCAGTCAAAACGCCAATAAACGTCGACATGTGGTATTCGTACAGCGTCAGTAGGTACCTGCAGGCGTCGTGGCGCCTGTACGCCATGCGAACAGATATCGTTGTTTTTTTTCTTTTCTTTTCTTTTTTTGTGTTGCGCCAATCCACGCCGTATATCTATGATCCGTGGAGAGCAGAGTACGTACTCTTCTTGGGCCCTTGCATGAATCCAGAGTCTCAGTCGTGACCCGTCTTCGAGACTCCATTCGTACACCATACTACCTTTCTGGCTAGACTTCAATCATTCCAGTGACAAAAATTCACAATATTGACCCATTGACGAAAACGGCTGTTTGTTGTAGGTTTGTATACGTACCTCGAGCCACCAGTGCCTTTGATCCTCTTAAGCCGATCTGGTCGCGGAAAGACTTCACTAGAATGAAATCACCGAGAATGCCGATTAAATTCGATCGAAATACTGAGGTTGACGTCAACTGCCACGCGAGGGTCGGAGGGCATTCCTTGCGTCGAGATGCAAGGACACTCAACGGGGATATGGGGATGGGAGGATGGGAGATTAGTTCTGGCACGATATGACGGTCACGGGAGCTAGCCATATCGCGATTGTCACGCTCCCAGCACAAATAGAACGAGAGCGAAGGACTGAGGTTAGGGTAGCTCTACAGACCCAGATCGGCTAGCTCCGAATGCTCCAGCCGTTCTTGCCTTAAACATCTGCCTAGACTCTAAGCCCGGATATTATTAGCCGGCTAGAGTTCGCTAGAGTGTGGGCACTGCTGGAGGTGGAGACGGCAGCCGACTCAGAACCGAGTCTGTATCGGTATTACCGATACCGAGAGGGTTTAATAACTGAGTATCAGGGTCTGTTTTCGGAGACCACTAGACGGAGGCGATATCCTGCACGACAGCGTACTCGAAGATACCTGGTTGGTATCTAATCTGAATCTGTAGAGGGTGGTATGTTTCCGGATGATTCCATGCTTAGCAGCAGTGGCGATTTCCAAGAATAACGGCGTGGAGTAGTTCCTTGGACGCATGTCAGTGGTCACGAGCTCTAGTCGTGCCTGGCAGTTGGCGCTGCCAGTACGCTCAAGTGAGACAAGCCTGTCAGACACAACGTCGGGTGCGGCATCCGGTTGCAGTACTCCAATCGTGAGTGCTGAATTGTCTTTTGTAGACCAGATACTGAAGATCTTTTTTAGTAATGAGAAAAATCGATCCAATACTTCGTAGTAGGACTCGGCATAATTCCCTTACTCTGAGTATATTCAATACCTTTGCTGTCTGTAGCAGATAAGGGTCTGTAATTTACGACCGGATGCGTTGATAAGCCCACTCCTGGTGACTCTCCAAGATCGGCGGCCTTTAATAGTCGGCCCTCTCCCTTCCACCCCGTCCTTTCCCCCTCGATCCGGTCGTTTCTTCTTTCGTTCACATAATCTGTTTCAATCGAGATTCAATCGCTACCGGGACAGAGCTTTATTGCCTCTCTTCCCAACCTGGCCCTCTCTCAGCGGTGATTTAGGTCTCCTATTTCCCGCAGTCCTTCGTTGATTGGTGCGCTCCTCGATCATACTACTATACTCCATCGCCTTGTATAAATCACTCTATACTCTCCCAATCTGAAACGCAATTTCCGCATGCTTCTTGGTAAGTGGCCCCTCTCACTCCAGTTCATCGTCATCTGCAATCAATCCACACCCTATGTCTTGTTGTCATAATTCGTGCACGCCCGGCATTTCCAATACCAAGCCTTGGGTGTTCCCCTGAGTGGATCGCAGACAAAGACTTTGATCAAGGCCCACTGTTATACCACTCTTTCTGGGTGCTCCCTGCGCTGAATTGATTTTTAAACTGATCTTTTATCCGTCTTCTCCAGACCCTGTTCTCTGTATATGATTCTCGGCCTATCCTGACCCCATCACGTCGTCGCCATGCTGCGCCTTCAAACTGCTCTGTTCTTCGCCTACCTGGCGGCCAGGTCCCTCGCCGCAGACGACTTTACGCCGCCCAGCTGCAGTCTCGATGAACACTGTCCCAAGGAATACCCTTGCTGCTCCGGTAGGTCGGATCCGCCACATATACACTGCGCCCGCTCATGTTGCACTAGTATACGGACAATGTGGTACCGGCGCTTACTGCCTCGGCGGTTGCGATCCCCTGATGTCGTACTCGCTTGATTCCTGCGCCCCGATGCCCGTCTGTGAGAGCAAGAGCTACAAGTGGGAGAACCTGGACAGCGCCGCCTCGAACAATGAGTACCTCGGAAACGCCACAGAATCCGACTGGGTGTACAGCGGAAAGCTTAAAGTCGAAGACGGAAACCTTGTGCTCACCATGCCCAAGGAGAGCACGGGCTCGCTGATCGCGAACAACCACTACATCTGGTACGGCAAGATTGGTGCAAAGATCAAGAGCAGTCGCGGTGCCGGTGTTGTTACTGCCTTCATTCTTCTCTCTGACACCAAGGACGAAATCGACTACGAATGGGTCGGCTCCGATCTAAAAGAGGTTCAAACCAACTATTACTTCCAAGGCATCCTCGACTGTGAGTCACATTCTTTCATCCAATATTTGCCAACCTTGTTACTGACCTTCTGTAGACGATAACGGCGGCAAGTCCAAGGTGGACGGTGGGAATACTTATGCGGATTGGCACACCTACGAGATCGACTGGACTCCTGAGAAGATTGACTGGTTGGTTGACGGCGAGGTTGTTCGAACTCTTACCAAGGAATCTACATTCAATGAGACTGCCGACCGCTACGAGTACCCCCAGACCCCGTCCCGAATGCAGCTGTCCCTCTGGCCCGCCGGTCAAGCTAGCAATGCTCAGGGAACCATTGAGTGGGCTGGAGGTGAGATCGATTGGGACTCTGAGGATATCAAGAACCAGGGCTACTACGCAGCCTACTACAGCGACATCACCGTGGAATGCTATGACCCTCCTTCGGACGCCAAGGTCAGCGGCGATGTCTCTTACGACTTCAAGGACGACAAGGGCTTGGAAAGCTCCGTTGAGATCACCGACAACAATACCGTGCTTGCTTCTCTGGGCGCCACCGGCCTCAACATGGACCTCGGTTCCAACAAAACCGACAGCAGTGGCAACTCTACTGGCTCCATCTCCAACT
The DNA here is from genome assembly GCF_000011425.1 of Aspergillus nidulans FGSC A4. Taxonomy (NCBI): domain Eukaryota; kingdom Fungi; phylum Ascomycota; class Eurotiomycetes; order Eurotiales; family Aspergillaceae; genus Aspergillus; species Aspergillus nidulans. The sequence continues at coordinate 1,801,516 of NC_066259.1, read as the reverse complement.
CCACGGTTCCTCAGAACCAGGGAGGTACTGGTAACATCGCCGGATCCTCGACCGGAAACGGAGGCTCGTCGAGCTCTGATTCTTCAGGAGGCGCCTTCAGTCAAGGTACCGATGACAGCACCGACGGCGAAAATGCAGCCCCTTCTGAGCGAGTCCTCAAGGGTTCCTTCTTCGCTGTTTTGGTCGCTGTCGTTGTCCTCATCATCATGTGAAGCCTTCTCATTTTCCTCTTACATCTTCACCTCTTCTTGGACTATATTTATTTATTTCTTCTTTTGCCATCTCGGCCTCTGGACAAACAGCGTTGCGCGTGGCCGCTTTCTGAAACATACGATTCGCACCGTATCACCTTTGTTATGTTGTACCTTATGTTCTATACCTGGGCACAATCGCCTCTTACCTGCCCTGTTATCACTTTGATACCAGTGACTTGTACTGCTCCCAATTTCATGTCTATTTATTGATTGAGTCTCGACTGATTCGACTCGGATGTTCTCATGTTCTACCTACTTATATCATGATCGCGCAACGCTCGCGCCAAATCGTACTGCTACTATATATGAGAAGGGACCTATGATCCCTTACCGAAATCCACAAAGATCCATAATATACCCTCTTCGCTTTCCTTGCAACGTTGTCGCTCTTGAATTGTTGCCACACATTGCTGGTTTGGTTTGACGTTTGCTTGTTACAACGGCCTCCCTGATTTGCTTTACTTAACCATATTGACTGTTTTGTTCTCCAGGGGGTTTGTTCAGGAAATACTTTGCTTGTCTGCAAATGTATCTAGTACATGCTAACATAATAGTAATGTTAGACCTAATTTCAGCCCTCTGTAGAGTTCCTCTGCTACCATATCGAATCCCACCAGAACGCCTGGGTAAAGTCATATCCCAATCTCTATGGCTGTTTCCGGCGAACCCTGCACGCAAGCTCAGATAGAGCTGCTCGTAATATGGCACTATATTTTTGCTGGGTTATGACACTCCATCTCCAATCAGTCAAGTACATATGATAAGGAATCATGCAATCAAAGGTACCTATATCTATGGGTCTAGAGCACATAAGTCATCGCCCTGAATAGCTAAGACTATGACTGACTGTAATACGCAGTATATCTCGGAGCTGAAACCCAAACAATCAATCGCAAATCGTAACCTGTCCTTTAATACCCGTAAGAAGCACTAACGATTGCATAAATAACACCATACATTATAACCTAATCAAAACCCCAGAAAAAAGAGAAATCAAAACAATAACAACTCAATACCGACTTGTCTTTAGGTCTATCAAAACCCGAATGCAGACTAATGAACACCACCACACCCGCACTCATCAGCGTCACCGCTGAATCCGCGCTTCCGCTTAAAGTCCCCATGATACGTATCGAGTCCGTCGGTGCGGACGTCGTCGCCGAGCGGGTTGCCCAGCCAGTTGAAGCTCTCGCTTACGCTTATGCTTTCAGCGGCGGTCCAGAACTCAGAGTTCTGGAGGCGTTTTGTGACGGCGCTAACGTCGAGGTCGAGGTAGTCGGCTAGGAAGGCGCCGATTTCGGTATTTTCGTGGTTACCTTGTAGCGGCCAGGCGTCTCTTGACGAGGAAGCGTAGATATTTACGTCGACACCTTTTGGAGGGATTAGTTGCTAGTTCCGATGATATGAGAGGTTTAGGTAAGGAAGGGCGATAGTATACCAGAATGACCGTGTGTGGACCAGCCGATTTGGGCTCGGCGACTAACCATGTCGGCGAAGACATAGCTAGGGATGATTGGGTTGTTGGGATCAAGTAGGGCGTCTATTTCTTGCTGTGAGGCGTCTTCGATGCCTAAAGATTTCTTGAGGAGGTCCCGCGTGTAGGCCTCCTGAGAGGGCTTGTCGGTCTTCTGGCGGCGGTAGTCTTGAAGCTTTTGAGCGGCATATTCCGAGGAGTGACTGACGTTGGCCAGAACGCCAGGGAGCCAGAGGTATTCGGGGTAAGTGTCATGTAGTTGTCGAGCTACAGCGAGTCCTCCAGTTTCGTGGTCGGATGTTGCAACCAGGACCCCTGGGGTGGAATCGTCGTTGAGGAACTCGAGGACCGCAGCAAAGGCCTTATCGTAGGCGAGCACTTCGTTGACTTGCGCGGCTGGGTCGTTACCATGGCCTGCGTGGTCGATGCGGGACCCCTCAATCATGAGGAAAAATCCTTGATCGCTGTCCTCTGTAGCATGGCTAAGGATCTTCAACGCGGTCCGAGCCATCTCCTCCAAAGAGGGATACACATCATTCTGAGTGCGGCGATCGAGTTCGTAAGGGATGTCCTTCTCAGCAAAGAGTCCCAGCAGCGGTAGCTTTGCTTCCGTCCCACCATTGAGGCTGTCAAAACCTTTCCGGTCGTCAATGTAAGAGAACCCCTTCTCCTTGGCGACTGCCACCAGATCACGATCATCTCCGCGGCAGCTACCGTCCGTTGTATTGGGCAGAAAATGGCACCGTCCACCACCCATTATGAGGTCTACCACACGGCCCAGTGGGTGTTCACCAATTTCTTGCTCTGCTATCTGGTCTTCATACTGTCGAAGGTTTGCGTGCGACGCGAAGCAAGCTGGTGTAGCGTCGGTGATGCGGGTAGTCACCACCAACCCAGTCTTGTAACCAGCCAAAGATGCGGCCTCAAGTACTGTTCCACAAGGTGAGTGGTCGGGAAGCACAGAGATGGCGCCGTTGTAACTTTTGAACCCGCACGAGAATGCCGTCGCTCCGGCTGCTGAGTCGGTGACCAGACTCGAGCTGGACCTTGTCCGTGAAGTACCAAGAATGTGCCTGTCCAACACGAGGACCTCGTCAGCTGGAAGCCCTTGCGTAAGCTGTTTGAAGCTTCGAGTCATGGTAAGACTAGTTGGGCCCATCCCGTCCGAGACCATGAAGATAAGGTTGCGTTTGCCGGTTGGTTTTCCTCCTGGACCCCATGTTTCTTTCTTGTGACTCTGTATCCAGCTTGACTCTCGCTGATAGACGATTGCAAGGATAATAACAGCAACGGTGGCTATTAGAGCCCAGGAAAAGAGGCCGACCTCTCTCCAGAAGCCCCATCCACGACGACTTCCACCGCGGTGAGTCCGCTCGCCAGTCAACAAGGCGTCTTCCTCCTCAGCATTTCGAATGGATGACTGTTCTGATGATTGGCGTGGAGCCAGAAGAGGCTCTTCTCGCGGCATTATGGGAACGTAGCGAATAGAGGAAATGGTGGGGTCGATGTCGCCGCGAGTCGGAGTTGGAGTTGGGGAACTTCAAGGGATCTGGCCAAAGCTGTCAGCGTGGACTGCTTGGCGCGAGGTTACGTCAGATCTGCTCAGCCCTGTATAAGGAGAGATCAAGTAGATTGCTATACAAGTACAAATATAATACTTTCAATAACACATTTAACATAAGCTTTACCTCCCCTTCCATCCGATCGGTATCATCGCAGCCGCAATTTCAGAAACTCCCCTCTCGGTCGCGAGCAGGTTGAACTGCGCAGCAGCGTTTCTTGTATCTAGCACCTCAACCCGGATCCCTAGCGAGTTAATATGCTTCCTAGTTTCCGGCGACAAAGGAAAGATTGAGGCTCCCATCCCAAGAATTAACAGGTCTGTCACCGTGGCACAGTCAGTGAACCAACTAAAGAAGACAACGGTAAAAAAAAAAAAAGACATACCCGGACGAGGCCATACCAAGTCCAATATACCCCAAACCTGCTCATCCACTTCAAATTGTCCCTTTGCATTGATCATGTTGTTCTTGGTCCCATCCTTCTTACTCATCCAAGGCCTCCATGTAAACGCTTCTCCACCGACAAGCATAACTCCGTCACCACCTGTAATCTTGACGCCATTGTCCAGATGGAAGCCCGTATCTAGACAGGCGTCAACAGCAGTCGTCGGGGTCGGAATGTTTCCGAGTACGTTCAGTGCGGCGAAATCAGTCTGCGTGTCCTCTTTTGACGGTGGGCCGCGGTCGTGGGTGCGAGGTTTCGATGGGTGAGCCCGGGAGACCATGCGGGCTGGGCGGATGTGCGTAGAGCCATTAGAGCTGCTATTGCTGCGGTGAGGAGAAGCAAATGCCACGGCAATAGGTGATTGGAAACGGTTCAAGTTTGCGCAGAGGGGGATGGCAGGTTTGGCACCCTTTGGGGAGATGGATGTTCGAAGGGCTCGAAGGAGCTGGAGCGAAGGTGGATGCATTTTAGATGCTAATGCTTCGATTGATAGTATTATTAGATGCAAAGAAGGGTTTAATGTAGTGAATGAAGGGCAAAAGGCGCACGTTCAGGAGACAAAACAATGTTGTAATAGCAAATGCGGGAAGTGATGAAAGACAAGACCCTGAAACTGCGCTAAGAAGAGATCTGAGAGCCTGGCGATTCAGGCATAGAAAGTTCGACCAATGGCTGATATCACGATTACCAGTTGCAGCAAGATTATGGATTCCTGCTATGGATAAATATCCCACATTATCGCAATATTCCCAAGCATAGCTATCAAGGGGAACCCCTGCTACCCTTTGCTGCAGCGGTCGAGTTCCCGTCAAATGAAAAATGTCATACAAGTCGTGTATCACCCCCAAACGCCTTTTGGCCCAGAAGAGAAATATTTGAAGCAGATAAACAATTAAACAGCAACCACCGCTCAAATCTACAAGAGCAACGTTCCGCCCACCATTCTAACTCAGATATTTCGTTATAATAGATAATGCATAAGGTAGATTGCCCGGTTCAGCGCGCAGCTACGCTGGACAAGAACTCTATGGGTGATGGAACTGTGCTTGTCGGTTTGCATTCGGACCGCGGTTAGTGTTCCGATCCTCATCGGACTGGCTGGAGCTATCCTCCGCGGCCGCCGAAGTGGATGCACTGCGCAATCGCTGGGCTCGGTCTTGCAGCACCTGAGCCTCTGCAGCAGCTTTCTGAGCGCGTATTTGTTTGCGCCACATGCTTGCATACCGACCCTTCATTGCAAGCAGTTGATCATGTGTTCCGCTTTCTGTAACCTTGCCCTCGCTCAGGACCAGGATGCGGTCCGCCGTCGTGATGGTACTCAGTCGGTGTGCAATGACGAGCATCGTGCGGCCACGGGATAGCGTAGACAGAGCACCCTGGATGTGCTCTTCGGTCTCAGTGTCAAGTGCCGCAGTGGCTTCGTCCAGGAGAATAATTCGCGGGTTCTTAAGGATCGTCCGAGCAATTGCCACTCGCTGTTTCTCCCCACCACTGAGTCGCAGACCACGCTCACCAACTTTGGTGTTGTAGCCATCCGGGAATGACATGATTTTATCATGGATACTAGATGCCCGACATGCCTCATAGACGTCTTCGTCTGTAGCACTTGGGTTGGCATATTTCAGGTTATACATCAGAGTCTCATTAAAGAGAACTGTGTCCTGCGGCACCACTCCAATATGTCTTCGGAGGGAGTCAATGGTGATACTTTCCACATCATGCCCGTCGACCAGAATTCGGCCTCTTTCAGAATTGTAGAATCGGAAGAGCAGACGGAAAACAGTCGACTTTCCTCCACCGGATTCACCGACCAGAGCAGTTGTGGTGCCGGGCTCGCAGTGGAATGTAAGGCCGTTCAACGCCGGCTTACGGGCGTCGTAGGAGAATTCAACATTGTCAAATTTGATGTCTCCCTTGCAAACCGCCAATGGTCGGGCGTTGGGTCGGTCGACAACCGTAGGCTGTTCCCTGAACAATTCCAGCAAGCGCTCCGAATTGATCAGGGCTGACTGAATGGAACGATAGAATGTTCCGAAAAAGTTGAGCGGGCCCTGCAATTGGGCCATATACGTGAGAAGCGAAACAAACTGACCTACATCCCGTTGTCCGAGCGAGACTTGATAAGCGGCAATAAAGCAGGCGATCAGAAGGCCGAGCATAAAAATGGTGTTCTGCGAAGTGTTCATCAGGTTCAGCGAGAAAAGAACGTGGTATTCGGCCCTTTGGAAGTCGGATACTGCGCCTCGATATCGTCCAAACTCATACTCTTCCGCGTTGAAATATTTCACCGTCTCATAAGAGACCATCGAGTCATTCCTAAAAGCGTTATATGAGTAAATCCAAAAAGATGAAGAGAATTAGGCTGTTTAACTCACTTCACCGCATCTTCTTGACGAGATGAATTAACCATCTGTCGCCGAATCTCCGCTCTCCACTGAGCCATACGAATAGTCACGTAAAGATAACAGAAAGTCACAATGGTGACGACAAGAGCATAATACGCGTCTAGCGCAACAAGGAAATAGACAATGGCGACACATAAATCGACTAGCATTGGAACAACCTGGAAGGTAACTTGCTCCAAAAAGGTGTTGATGGAGCTACCCTTACTAAGGGCCGAGAGAACTTCACCTGTCTTCTTCCCAAGATGGAAGTCCAAGCTGAGACCATGGACATGCTCAAAAGCAGCGGTTGAAAGCTCCATGTACGAATACTGGCTAACAGGGATCCAGAGGGTGGAACGGAGAGACCCAATGAGCCCCTGGTTGCCCTGAAGCCACCGAAACAGAATGTATAAGCAGATCTCAAACCATGGCACGCGGAATTCGTCACCCTGTTTAGATAATTTGTTGGTGATTATCCCAACTTGAAGAGGAACGAGGACATTGACGACGCGTTGAAGGATAATTAGCAAAAAGCAAACGAGCACCACCAACTGCAAACGGCGGGACTTGGATGGCCAAAGATACGGGAAAAACAAGGAATAGCCGCTGAGATATTCCCACCAACTAGTGGATGGCTGTGTCGTTGGGCGAACCCACGGATCTGCTGGCTTGTGGTCACCGTGTGCGCCATTTGTTGATCCATAAGCGTGTCCATTCTCTGTACCGGGGCGTAGAAGTCCCGTGGTCTCGTTCGGACCATCGCCGTTCATACGGGCCTCTTTTCGGGCCACAGACGGAGATCTGAGAGAACTGCATGTATAGAGCATGACCAGCATCAGCAACGCCAAAAGACGGATGCTGTTACAGCCAACGCCTGCAGCTTCCCATAAAGTGATGCCTCCTCGCAGTTTTCCGCCAGTGGGTGCTCCGACTGCAGGCTCGTGGTGCGGGCGAGAATATATGGAAACCGAAAGGGCGAGAATCACCATCTCGAGGGGCGCGGCCACTAGCCATGGCACGAACTGAGCAAACGTTGGTGAAGGGTCTGTATCTAGCAGGGATACCAGGATAATGGCATAGTCGAAGAAGGACCCCACGACGTATATCTGGAAAGCATTAGCTATACTATCAGCTTCTCCGCGCAGTGATTTATACGCCACGCACGCAGCAAAGGTGCGAAGAGAGCATGAGTCCATACCACTACAGCCTGACCACACCACCACTGTTCCGATCTGGCAACCATCACATGGGCCACGGTTACCGCAGCCTCAGCCACCAGCGTCACCAAAATAACAACAGAGAGCAACCTGAAGCATAATTTCGCATTCTGGGAGAACTTCTGGTTAGCCTTGACCACGGCCACTGTGCTCCTCGACCGCTTGGGAAGCGGACGGCCTCCCGGACCGGTCTGTGAAGCGGACGGATTCTGGTTCGCAGTCCTAGCGGTCACAATCGAGTTGGCCACAAAGGCCGCCGCAAACACGACGAGGACCAGGATCGGGTAACCAATTCGAAGGTATTCCAGCGACCCCCGCATGACGTTATGGCGAGCCATGATGGGCGGTTTCCTCGCGCAGGGTCCAAGGCACTTTATCCGAAGACCGTCGATTAAAGTATTTCCATGGCACGACGACCGCAGCGTTACTCCCAATGTAAGTGCGGTTGAAACTGGATAGCTGGCTTAGCGAGCACCGAGTGAGGCAGGACCGGATCGGAACGACTGAGGAGAGAAGGGATAGGCGACTTGGGAGGGTCTGGTTTCGGCGAAATTTGTGATGGCCGAAAGGGATCGACGGAGAAGAGCACGGTCTCCGCAGTCTAGCTTTAAATTAGATTTTTCTCTTGGGCTTCAGCTCAAAGATATATTGATCTCAAGGGTCTAAGGGGAATGAGAAGAAGGGAAGAAGAGAATTGCGGCCGAGAAGAGAATTCGAAGAATGGAATAGTACAAAAACAAGGCACGCAGAAAATACCAAGGGTGATAGCAATGAAGGGCAGAGAAGACAAGACAAGACAAGCAAGGTTGAGCCAACGAAGCAAAGACTACCCAAGAGGATAGAATGCAACGAGCATGAGAAGGAAGAGGGAAGAGATGAGGAAGAAAGTGGGAGGGACGGATACTGTAGAGGAAGAAAAGGAAGTAAAGCAATAGAGCCGGTGCCGGTATGGAGCCTGGGAATGACGGTGTGGTGCATGTGCAGCTGTGTCGCTGGTGGCCAGAACAGTTCCGGACTTGACTAGTCTGCAGTAGCTGGCCCCAGTGCTCGGTTCTGCATTCAAGCTCTCTACAAAGGGCTCTTTACATAGCAAGTTTTAGGAGCCTTAACTCCGTACCCTGGAGATCTTCCCGGTCTGCTCCTTCAACGGTGAGAATTTTCCGGAGGGATTACGGGGTGTTTTCGTTCAGGCTCAAGGGTTGTCTTCCTGCGGAGGTCGAACTCTGTGCCGTACTCGGCATATACGAGTCTTATTCCCAAGATACCCAATATAACCATAAAAAAAACAGTATTCAAGGCAATTCACAATTCAAACCATTCAAAACAATTCACTAATACAATCGAATATTGTAAATCCTAATTAGATGCAGTTTGTGCGCTTGCTCCCCCAGGATCTTGCTGTTCAGAAACCATCAATGGCCAGCACTGGTTGGAGCTGAGTGGGCTAGCGAAGGATCACGGCCCAATGGGATCATGAATCCAACAAGGAGGTCTTCTACAGACTATATGGCGGTAAAAGAGCTGACTCTCGCTCGTCTTCAGAGATTGGCACTTTGAGGCCTAAAGTAGATCCCAGGTACATCGCGATGCAGTCGATGTTGGCTGTTAAGCTCTGGCACCGCAAGCCGAGCACGGAGCGTTTCCAATCCAGCTGAGTTTGACCGTCTCGTAGGGATGTGGCAGCAGACCAGTGTTTGCCCCAGCGACAGATCATCGATATCAAACCCCAGCATCTCTTCCGCCACAACCGTCCACAGTCCGCTAGTGGTCTATCAGCTAGTCGTAGTAGCGATCAGCTCATCTGTACAATTAGTAGTCTATCCAGTAAAGTCCATCCAGTAGTATATATGCATCCAGTAGTAGTCTATCCAGCTATTCAATATCTATCCAGCTAGCGAGCGTCTACTCTAGTCTCTGGCCCGACGCTGCGGATGATCTAAGGCATGCTAACGGAGGGGTTGAGATCGAGATTCCAGGCCGCCAATCTCGCCTTCGCTCTTATATCGCATACATAGCACAAGGTGAATCTCATGATCGACTGGAGCCGGGCTTGCCATCCAATTCGCTCGCCGAATTACTCCACGTCAGATGGTCAAAACATGGGAGCTCGAATCCAGCTCAAGGCGGAGTATACTGCCGTACACCGCCGTTAGCAAGGCGAAAGCTTGGTGAAGCTGCCAGTCTGTCGTCTGCTCTGTTTGACGTTTGTTCATCCAGCCTGCATCTATCCAGGGTTTTTGAGCCAACTGGAGCTGGGAGATCCCTTCCGCATCGTCGTAGTCTCAAGCGATGTGGTCTGAGAGGGAGTGATATATCAGCTGGACACTGGACTGGTCAGATAAACCGCAGAACAGACCGCGCTCGGTATCGTAAAACGACGCTAAACCCGATCGGGTGTAATAACACGCACTGGGCAGGTGCAGTGCGACAACCTCGATTCTCGATCGATTGCCGCGACCAACCAGCTCAGAGGCAAGCTACCTTGCCTCTGCCCTAGAGCGCATCACTTCAACGGACAATCAATTCAATCCTTACTCGTAGTGCTGAGATTCTTGCCGCGTTGTCAAGCTGCAAGGCGCGCACTGACTAATCCCTGGCTACAAGACGACTGGGCCCTGGCTGTCTTCATCCCGCAAGACACCGTCGGAGTCTTGTCTCAGTTCTTTCGAACCTTCCTATGCAAGCGCATCTGACAGCTTCCAAACTCGTTCTTCACCATTGTCCTTGACGACCATGGAGCCTCGAGCTGTTTCAGGCTAGGTTCTGATGCTGCGCAAACTGAAGCATGACCGACCTCCCCCGATTGCCCACCCGCGGCAGCACTTCCCCAACTCCTCCCCCTCCTCCGCCTCCCCCGGTGCAACAGAGTCAGGCCAACAAGTACTCCCATCGTGCGGCGAGTGCTCTCGCAAGATTTGCACAGCCCTTTTTCTCAGGGTCTCGGCCGCCGAGCCCGCACGGCCCCGGGCCTCGTCCTGACGCGTCTGCTGCTGTCCGTTCTACTAGGTCTAGGTCTTTGTACAGTCCCCCGTTGCCCCTCCCTCCTTGCCTCTTGGTCGTCCGTCCACCACTCTCACACGCTGTCTTTGTAATGATTCCGCTGGTTTTAATTACTTTATCCTGATTGGATTTTCTATTTTCTCCCATTTGCCGCCGCTGAACCTTTGACGCATTCAAACTAATCCCAGTTACTCGGTAGGCCGGGCGCGTCGCAGACAGTCACCCACAGGACAGGCATCTCGATCGCTGCTCTGGATATCTCCCCGCAACGGACACATGCAGTCATTGGAGGCAAAGAGATTCTGAAAACGATTCGTGTACTGCCAGATCATTCGTCAGAAGAATTTAACCTACGCAATGCTATTATCGGCTACTCATCAACTCACCATGCTGGCGGCGGGCTTTCCGCGCGGCACAAGGACCAGCTGACGGTTAAGGATGTGAAATGGTCACATGGACTCTACGATCAGATTATCGCCACCGCAGTGGCCAATGGTCGCATCGTCGTTTATGATCTGCATCGAACCGGATTGGAGTACTGCCGGTTTCAGGGCCATAGCCGCCAGGTCCATCGTCTAGCTTTCAACCCGCACCAACCAGCATGGCTTCTTTCCGGGAGTCAGGACGCCCATATTCGGATGTGGGATTTGCGGACCGTGCCTACGGATCGTGGCGTTTCAGTATGTGGAAGCAGAGACCAATATAACAGCAATAGCGACGCTGTCCGTGATGTCAGGTGGTCTCCCGGCGACGGAGTCTTGTTTGCGGTTGCTACCGATAGCGGCGCAATCCAACTATGGGACATTCGCAAATCGAGCAGTCCCATTTTGCGGATTACCGCCCACGATAGGCCATGCTATTCCGTAGATTGGCACCCGGACGGAAAGCATATAGTCAGCGGCGGTACGGATAGACAGGTCAAAGTCTGGGAGTTTTCAATCACTGCCGAGCGCAGGCAGAAGCCGTTATTTCAGTTTAGGACGCCTCAGGCGGTTCTCAACGTCCGATGGCGTCCGCCTTCGTGGTCCAGAGAATCGGATAGCTCCGGGGACTGGCAGTCATCACAAGTAGTGACTTCATACGACAAAGAAGACCCGCGGGTTCATCTCTGGGATTTTCGCCGGCCTCATATTCCTTTCAGAGAGTTTGACAGATACGACTCAACTGCTACAGACTTACTTTGGCATTCTAAAGATCTTCTTTGGACTGTAGGTGATGGCGGCGTTTTCACTCAGACTGATGTACGGTACGCTCCTCAGGTGGTTAATCAGCGCCCAACCTGCTCGGTGGCCTGGAGTCCCAGCGGCAAGGTTCTCGCTTTTGCTCAAAAGCGCCCTAGGAGGAGCATTCGAGGTCTCAGTACGAACGAGTTTATTGGACATTCCGATGAAGAGGACACCAGTGGCGAGGCGCTAAGTCAGAGTCCTGCTGAGGAGGCGGTTGGAGATGAGCCCTTGTTTGCTTCTATCCGACCTCGCCATAGTAAGTCCAGTAGTATTCGTACGTCCAAATCGCTCGGCAGTACCCCACCGGCAGCGACAGATCTCGTCCCCATACTTCCGCTGGAAAGGCTCCTCTTAAAGGACACATCTTCCTCTTTGTGCCAAAAGGGAATGATGGTAAGTGTCCCTGGAGCTACACTTGATCGAGAAACGTTTCAATATCTCGCTAGCCAGTATTCTCCTCTCCTCCAAGGGTGGCTCAGTGGCATGCAGGCAGGGCCTTTGCTTCCTCTCTTAGATTCACTCATGTACAATGCTCAATGCGCCGAAGACATTGCATTGCCTAAACTGGCTCAGACCTGGCGTGTGATACATTACGCCATCATCCAGGAGCTGCAAGCAAGGGACAGAGAGCAGCGGCAAGCGCCGGAAAAGAGCTCTCGTAGCATCAGGAAGAAAGCTTCCTTGGAGGACCCCATAATTGAGAAGGTCCGGCCTCTGGAAGATGCGAGACATGGAAAGATGAAGACTCGCTTCTTCAAGGGGGTAATAGAGAGCGAAGCATCAAAACATTCTCACTCTGACCTTGAGAGCGCTTCAAACATGACAACGCCTCTTGCTCAGCCTTTGCCAGACTCGCCGCCCGACTCGTATGATAGTTCTGAGTCTCAATTCAGACATTTGGATGATGCTGAAGATATTCAACCTCTTCCGCCCTCGGTTTTGAGCTCAAACCAGGATACCATGGCCTCAAACGACTGGTCATCCATGTCGGACATTGGGTCTCGCCCCATCCATCAACTTCACCATCGTGAATCCAACGACAGTGAAAATGTGCGCATACCATCGGACAGTCCGCCAGCCGGCCGCAGTGGCTCACTGCACCAGGGAACTGAGGAAGAACAGAGGTCTGCCCCATTAGCAATTGCTGGCAGGACAGACTGGCATAATCGTCGGCCGCAACTCAAAAAGCAAATATCGGATGTAGACGAATTTGAGCAAAAGGTAGAGGACAAAAGGGCTGCCATCCGTGACTACAAGTACTTCCCTAAAAAGCCACTCTCTCTCGAAGCACATGCAGGGTCTGGTAAACCGGGTTACTATAGACACGAATCCACAGAAAGTCTCCCAATGTTTTCGGCATCAACAACAAGCTCACATCCGTCCAAGTCGCCGGCCACATCCTTCACCTCTGCAACTAGGCTTCATGACGCGGCCGAAGTAGTCCGAAATGGTCACGACGTTGGGTCCAGAAATGAGAAATTGTTGAGGACCCGCAGCGATTCAATAATCACCACCAATTCCATTGCAGAGGAGGAACTCGAGGTTGACGAGTCATTTGACGAAGGCCTCCCTGATCAGAACCATATCCATCTTGACAGACCATCTACGCCACCCCCCCTTATGAAAGAATCCACACCCTTAGAGTCGCTGAGCAAGGAAAATGAGGGCTCTGCAGCAACAAAAGACTGTGCTTCAGCTGCTGTGCCCGACCTTCCAGACGGTCTTTCTCGCATCTCTATACCAATACTCTCTGACCAAACGGGCAATAACCCCTGGAGTGCAGAAATACTTTTGAAAGAGGCGATCAGACACTATCATAGTGGTACACACGTCGACATTCAATCTGCTGCGCATCTGCTTCAAAAGCTGCATATTCTGATTGAGGACATCGATAATGTTCTACCGGCTGAGGAGAGCGAGATCATATTCAAAGCGTACAATGAGGCCCTGATACGCCAGTCCATGTATATCAAAGCAGCCGAGCTTCGGTTGCTCTGCGTGCCGTCTTATCCTACCGTCTATGAGTATGCTCAAGGGGACACCTACATGAACGTGTTTTGCTTCACGTGCAAAAAGCCTTACGAGAACCCCAAGAACGACAACACCCGCTGCCACCGCTGCAGCACTCCACAAGAACCTTGCACCATCTGTATGAGCCTTGAACCGCCACCGGAATGGGTTGCAGAGCAGAGTGCCTTGTCCCCCGATGCAGAACACGATTTACACCCGAGTTTTACCTCCCAACTTCTCTCACCATCCCATTCTTCGCTCAATACGGAGCCCATTCCCCATTCTGAGCTGCAGCGTATTGATGAATTCGGCCCAGAGGTCTACCGACGCGCGCGTCCCAAGGGGACTACACTTTGGTCTTGGTGTCAAGGCTGCGGTCACGGTGGTCATCTCGCATGCATAAGCACATGGCTCAGGGACATTGAAGTGAGTGAAGGCGGATGCGCAACTCCCGGTTGCATGCATGACTGCGCCCCAGGTCCGCGTCGCGAACACAACCGCCGTGTCCTTCTCGAGGAATCGAAGAAGCGTGACAATGCCAGTCGAAAGGCCGGCGTCGGCTTCGTCAAACGCGACACCTGGACCAAGGGTGAAAGCAAGGCCGTTGAAAAGGTGCGAGGCATGTTGGGCACCGGCGCCAGTGCCGGTGCTGTCGCTTCGACGGGGAGCGTGACGCCGTCTACCACCGCGGCGACCAGCGTTGCTCCCAGTGCAACGTCGTCGAATCTCATGTCGTCGCCGAAGAAAGTGCGCCTTGTCACTCCTAGTGAGCAGGAAAGGCCGATGAGAACTGGCTCTGCCCGGACTAGTTTTGGTTGAGATGTCATCCAGGTACTTGGGCTTCCCACTGTGCTTCGATGGTTTTCAGTTTCTCTGCTTGCCAAAGGTGGCACTCACAAACTATACTGTGTATATAGGGGAAAAAGCGGTACAGTCAGCGATAAGCGTACTGGACTAACTCTAGATCTTGGTTTCAGCATTAATAATTAAGATATGTACCATAGCCCATTCAGATTCATGATAGGTGTAGTCCAAGAACAAAGTATTTCCACGTAGTCTTCCACGATCCCAGCTATTTCATGACAAGACCGTATACCTGTCAGCAATCTAACTCCAGCATATCTCAGAAGGAAATCGGCTATGAGCGAACTAGCTAAAACCTTCGCTTCTTCTTTGCAGGGGCCTTACTCTTCGCCTCGAGCTGTCTCTTCAACTCCTCCCGTTTCCTGTCCGCTTTTTCTTCCTCCGTCTCCTCGCGTTCCGGCTTTGCAGGTGTTTTCAGGTTCGGTTCCTTAGCTTCACGGAGCGATGGAGACCTAGAAGCGGGTCTTTCTTTCTTCTCCGCCTCGTCCTCGGTATTGCTCTGCCTTTGGGCCGTCTCTGCCGGTGGCAGTACGCTCTCCGTTCGCGAGGAGCTTGGCGCTTCAGAGCTGTGATCTTGTACGGCTTTTTGCTTGGAGTTGTGCCCGCCAATAACGCCGATCCTACCTAGTGGCTTTCTCTTTTTTGGTGGCGGGTGCGGTTCTGGGGATTGAGATCGGAATGGTTTGCTACTTGGCTCTGGCTCTGGCTCTGGTTCTGGTGTTGCTTGTTTCCTCCTTCCTCCGATAACGCCTAGCCTGCGGGACTGCTGGGGCACTTTTCTGGGGGCTGATGTGGGGGTGTGTTTTGTCTTTGTTAAAGTGTACTGATGCTCTTCGTCTGCGTTTGCGTCTTCGTCTGTTGTTTCCTCATTGGCCAAGCTTTTTGAAGGGTTGTGCATGCCATGAGATGGAGAAGGTGATGGTGACGGTGTAGGCGTTCGTGACGGTGATGACAGGCTCGGCTTCGTCTGCTTCTTGCCCCCGATTGTACCAAGACCTTTAGACCTTCTTGGTAGGGGCATTTTTGGGTTGTTTGCAGGGTTTGAGTGAACTTCGGCCCTGTGCTTGGCTGCTTTCTCGAATTTGTTCTTTGGCGAAGTTGCTTCTTCGTCTTCTGATTGCGCCTCTTTATGGTCTTCCTTTCTGGCACAAGAGGACTTTTGTGGGCTGCCGCTGCGCTTTTTGAGTCTGGGTGGTGTTTCTTGTCGCTGGGGAAAGTGAGATTTTGACATGGAAACCTGATATTCATTAATACGTACCTCGAACTCATCCGCCCCAGTCTCGGACCCGGAATCGGTGTCTGTTTCTAAAGAGTCTGTTGCTAAGTTGGTTTCCGGCTTCTTGTCGTCGTCTGGGGGAGTAGATGTAGCATTGTTGGATAGTGTTAGGCCTTCCCACCATCCATCTGGTGGGAGTTTCAGTGAACCAAGTTGCCTTGAATTCGGAGAGCCTTCAGAGAGTTCAGCAACAATGTTTGTTGAAAATGCAGAGCCTGAAGACGATTTGGAGATCTCTTCGCGCCACCACTCCTCATCAAACGGTGCAAGTCCCTTAATATATTTTCCCATCTCTGTGAGCGTGAGACCCTTACGACCAGCGCGGATACCGGAAGCACCAGGGAACATCGCCGTCAAATCAATACCCTGGGTCTCAAACTTATCAAAGAGCTTCGAGAGCACCCAATCCTTTTTGTTGAGCTCCTCGATGAGGGATCGCTGGCGCGCTTCCTGTTCAGCCTCGGCGTTGATCAAGGGGAGTAGTAGGTGTCTCGTCATTGAAGACTGAGCTTCCTTGGAAAGAAACACTTTCCAGACAAGAGGCTCAAGGGGGGCAGGGAGTTTAGAGATCACTCTGAGCTCTAAAGTATGATCTCTTCCTCGTGTTCTGGGTTGCAGCGATACTTTGCTTCCTGGTCCACTCTGCAAACCCTCTTGTATTTTCGTTAGGAGGACTTTGAATTGGTCAAGATCCTCACTTGGGTCGATGGGGATATTATCTTCGTCAGCTCGCTTAAGAATGGCTTCTCTGTCTAGATGTTCCGACCACATAGAGTTGAGGTCTGTCATGTAGAGCTCGTAGCCGGTGGACGTGGGAGAGTACTTGTACAGAAGAGGGGGTATATCCTCGCGGTTCGCAAGATGTAAACGATGCCATTTTTTTGACATTGCTATGGCTTAGAATTGATGGAAGCCTCGGACTCCTGGGTGAGGCGATGTCTATCACTTATCATTGTTGTACTCAGTACTGTATAGGCAGCTAGGTGAGGCAGCAGCGCACGGTCCACCGAGGCAAGTCTGGCGATCGGCCTAGCTTCCGTCACCCGCGCGCCA
The DNA here is from genome assembly GCF_000011425.1 of Aspergillus nidulans FGSC A4. NCBI lineage: Eukaryota > Fungi > Ascomycota > Eurotiomycetes > Eurotiales > Aspergillaceae > Aspergillus > Aspergillus nidulans. The sequence goes on along the minus strand of NC_066259.1, from coordinate 1,784,751 downwards.
ACCTGGACCTGGACCTGGATCTCTCCAAGACCTCGCCGCACCACTGCAATCTCCAAGATTCTGCAATCAACCCCGAAAATGTCAGCGCGGTTACACAATAGATCACGCACGAGGCGATCTCGATCTCGATCGCCGCACTCCGATGACCGCTACCAGAAATACGACCGGCGATCGGACGAACGAGACCAACGATATGACAACAGCAGATACCGGGTTCGCGATGCGCGACCAGGCCAGTCTTATGCCCGAGGGATGAAAGACCAGATGCGGCTCAATCAGCTGCAGGAGGATGAGCAAGTGCGCGAGTGGGTGGCTCAGGAGGACGTCTTTGTCCTCAAGCAGGCTAAAAAAAAGGCAGAGATCCGTGTGAAGGAGGGCCGCGCGAAACCGATCGACTGGCTTACAGTGATGCTGCGGGTGATTGATCCAACGAGGAATCCGCTTGACGATGAGATTTCAGATTCAGAGCTTGATTTAGTAGACCCCGAGGGCGTTTTTGAGGGGTTATCGGAGACACAGCTTAGAGACCTGGAGAAGGATATCGATACATTTTTGAGCCTGGAGTCGAATTCTCAGAACAGGGATTATTGGAGGGTAAGTTCCCTTGTTTTACGTGTGACGACATCCGCTGATTGCTCATTGCGCAGACGATGAAGGTTATCTGTAAAGACCGCCAGAAAACGACGGCTCCTGAAGGACGTGCGCTAAACTCGGTCGCCGGGGATATCAACAAGCTTCTCAGCCCCAAATCCTACGAGCAGTTGCAGAAGCTTGAAGAGCAGGTCAGGATAAAGCTGGATTCAAACGAGCCTATCGATACGGATTATTGGGAGGAGCTCTTACGCAGCCTCACTGTGTGGAAGGCTCGCGCAAAGCTGAAGAGGGTCTATCAAGATGTCATAGCTGAGCGAGTTCGGGCACTACGTCGGCAACAGCGCGAGGAAGCTGAGTCAGTCCGTACGAAGCTGGCGCCACTGGCGCCCGTGGCCCGGCAGGGCACAGCGAAAATCAACGAGGAAGAGTTTCGTGATCTGGATCCTGACCCATTGCTTCAGATTCGTCCAGAGGACAAGGTATACGAAGTGATAGATGAGGAGGCCTTCCTCGATCAGGTGGTAAGTTACAAATATCCCTTCCACGGAGCCGCCGATGACTGATGCCGCGCAGGCGCGTGAACGTCAGAAACTGTTGAAAATGGGATATGTTCCTCTGCGTCAGCGCCAAGTTGAGAAAGCTTCGGCTCCTGTTGTGAGCAATATTACAAATGCTCCCGTCGCCAGCAACTCAACCCGCTTCTCGTCCATTCCCAACGAGGATTTCTCTCAAGCAACCAAAGCTTTATACGAAAGAGAACTTGCCAAGGGAGTCAGCGAGAACGAGGAGATTTTCACCGGTGAAGAGTCGGTCAGCACGGGTGCACAACCCCAATGGGCAAGCAAGTACCGGCCGCGCAAACCCCGATACTTCAACCGCGTCCAGATGGGATATGAATGGAACAAGTATAATCAAACCCATTACGACCACGATAATCCTCCGCCGAAGGTCGTCCAGGGATACAAATTTAACATCTTCTATCCCGACCTCATTGATAAAACGAAAGCTCCCACTTATCGGATAGAACGAGAGCATGGAAGGAAACGGGGACAGTCATTCGCCGCGGCCGGAGAGGAGGATACCTGCCTCATTCGGTTCATGGCTGGGCCGCCTTATGAAGATATCGCGTTCCGCATTGTCGACAAAGAATGGGATTACAGTGCGAAACGAGAGCGGGGATTCAAAAGCACATTCGAAAAGGTATGTTTGCGGACCCCTTCTAAGCAACACCTTCGCTGACCCACCCAGGGGATTTTACAACTGCACTTCCAATTCAAACGGGTAGGTCACTCCACTCCATTATATAACCGTTCCTACAGGCTGACAGCCCCAGATCTACTATCGCAAATGAAAGAAAGCCTATATGTGGCTCGCGCGCATTATTCAAAGCATGTTTATCCACCCAAGACGCAAGAAACATACGATGCGTAGGCGGCTCTTAAAAGCCTGCAGGTCCCGGCGTCTGTCGCGCTTCTCCGCCTTTTCGCACGGCAATACGGACGGTTGGCGCAGCGATTGGGCTAGAAACATTAACCGTCTGTTAAAGGATTGGGCTGAGTCTGGCGAGAGTGCTCGGACATATGATATCAGATACCAGAGCAACTCCGAGAGCATGGTTTCCACGTGCCTTGCGTGAATATAGAATGCTTATTTCACTTTTCAGACACCCTCCTAATTATCCTCCGATGGTTCCATCTCCGCCCGGTCGGGGACTGCGTGTTTCGTCTCGCCGGGATGGCCTCGTCACGTGTCCAGTGAAATCGCCTCCATGTGCGAGACAAAAAGCTTTCTTCATTGTTGTCTTTTATTTTATTTCCTTTTTTTTCTTCCACTTGGAGGAGGGACTATTCCGGTGCTACCTGACTGCATGCCTGTTCCGGGGTTCCGGCTGGTCGGGGAAAGCGGGAAAGGGCCCCGGCCTCAGACTGCAGGATGCACCGAAAGGGCGATTTAGGAGGTCAACAAGTCCAGTTCCAGAAGGGTCTTGCAAGGGCTGTTAAGACAGAGAGTCTGGCCAGTACAATGGCCGACCCACAGGATGTGCTGCAGGTGGCCGCCCGCTTTCCCCCCTGTCCCAGCTACACGCTCAATCCCAGTCCGTCAGGCATTGTAGACTGCTCATGTAGACCCATTGCGTAGCACGAGATCCAGCCTCTAGCGGTAATCGAAGAGATCATTGGCCGTCTGTGAGCATGATCGCGTTCCACGACGCCGAAATGGCCGTCTGCGAGGACAACCCCGGGGCGAAGGGCTTGGAGGAACCTGTCTTATTTTTAGCGGATTGTGGGAAAAAGAAAAGTAGACCCTCTTTTCCAGCAGTGGATGTTTGTCTGGAGCTTCAGAAATCTGCAGGCAGTTTGCAGCAGAAGAAGAAAGAATTGGAGCGTGTCTGTGTTGGCAGCGGCCTTGTAGAACTGTGTGGTATTGAGTGGTCACACGTAGTGGACATGACAGTACGCGAGAAGCAGGAAGCGAAAAGCAGGTACTAGACGGCTTGCAGTACTTCTCTTTCACTTCAACACACTCGCAGCCCCATTCTGTTTTTGCCTGATCGGAGCCTTATGGTCTTATATGTCTTCCTACTTCCCTTGCCACTTCTCAATTGGCCTCCTATACTCGTCCATACTCAGAAGATGCACCACTCTCTATACCAACCTTCATACTCCAGCTCCAACCGCACGACGCCCGAGACCCCCCCTTCTCTTGTTGACCAGTGGTCGGAATCCAGCTCCAGCAGTCCCGAAGCAATGTTACCTTATCAACAACCATGGGCTGTCGAGCCCGCCATGAACTGCTCGTCCTTTCAGTCCCAATCGCCGGTCGAGCCCTCACCAGACGGCCTGCCTCGTATAGTGCCTTCCGTGGGCGGCCGTCTCCTTGAGTGGCCCGCGCCTCTGATGGCGTCTAGCTACTCCTCGTCCAGGCAATTGAAGCCCGAGATGCGGCGGCTCCCTGCTGGCAAGCACCTGCCGGATTGGGCGCACGCAAAGTCATCAGAAGTAGCCTCGTTCTCCATGTACAAGGCTTCACATTCACTTCCCCCGCATTCACACTCGTCATCATCCTCTACAGATCCGGCCGCAGCCACAATATCTCCTACATCGACAAGCATGCCCTACCACTCGCTCCCATTGAGCATTGTGAGCCCACCTGGCAAGCTCGAAATGAACCGTGACAGTGCACCGACAGCAAATGCGGACGAGAATGAGGACACCAACGCAGATCCTCCATATTCGCAACTCATCTACGAAGCTCTCTCAGCCGCGCCCGGGAAGAAATTACCTCTTCAGGGTATCTATTTATGGTTTGAAAAGAACACAGCCAAGGGGAAGGATCGGAGCTCGAAGGGTTGGCAGAACAGCATCCGACACAATCTGTCCATGAATGCAGTAAGTCCGCTTTCGTTTATTTCTGAAGTGTCTGCTGACCTGGTTGACAAGGGCTTTGAAGCTGTTCGGGAAGAGTCTACGCCAGGGAAGAAGGCAGTAAACTATTGGCGCCTGACGGATGAGGCCGTAAGCAACGGCATCCAATCTACAACCCGGTATAGAAAACAGGCGAATTACAAAAAGCCAGTCACGTCGGATCCGCCAGCTCCCCAACGCCAGCGTTCTGGGGCCAAGGGAGGGAAAGCCACGAAAATCACGGCTAGGTTTCGAAGCAATGGTCTCAGCATGAATAGTATGAGCCAGGAGGAATATCGACGAGATCGAGCCTGCCGCCAAAATCTACAGCAGCCCCAGAGCCACAACCCGCGCGTGACACCCTCGCAGAGACATCTACCAAAAAGCTTTATTTACAGCCAGTATCTTCCTCGTCCGTCACCCACGACAACAACGGCCGCATATGCACCGGGGGTGATGGGAACAACATCATCCACGACACTCCCAATGACAGCGACACGTTCTCCCGCCATCGAGGGTTTCAATTTAGGTAATGTCGTTGGCTGTGCTGACGCCCCGCCCTGCACGTCCGCTACTCCCATTTTCTGTGACATGGCGGGGCCTGGTCCAGATTGCCTCGTCTTCGACACCGGGTTTATGGGGATGGACGGCATCCATTCGTCCTTTGCGGGCTCAGAGATCTCGACTACAGATCTTCATATTGGGTTATAAGTGTCCGTGAGCATGCATTACGCACGCACGTTCCAACAAGCCCTGCTCGGCCTGCACTGCCTGAGCTAGACGGGTGGCTAGCTAGGGGGCCACTCGGGTAGGCTAGATGCTGACAGCGCCTGACAGAGAGCAGCGACTACATGAGACGAGAAAAGATGGGTCTCGATGAATTGACGAGTTAATGTGAGGCATGTACGTTAGAGTCTAATACTGTTCGATAACCAGTGCAGTAGTCTGCCCACCTACCGCGGATATAGTCTCGGTGTACGGCGTTACCAGGAGCATGATCTACGATTCCATTCTCTATGTCTATCCTTGTATCTTCATGGTCTCAACGGCCCTGATCGACCAAGTCATCACATCCATGCACAATTTCCCTAGCCTTCGTCCTAGTCCTAGCTCCAGTACTCGATCTAGACAGAAAAAGAAACCATCCCTCCCCCCTCCCCCCGACAAAACCCTCTCGTCCCAACCCCGGCCTACTGCAGTGTTGGCGTCTCTGGATTTGCCTTTCTTTCCATCCACCCTTGGGGATGGGCTCCCTTTCCATGCAATGCAGTCGCATTAATCCATAGCCCGGATAAAGCAGATATCTCCAGTGCCGCAAGGAATCACGGACTCGCTCGTAAGCACTTTCTTCCATCCATTTTGGCTCGTATTTCAGTTAGGTCTGGTGATCATTATTTTCTTTTGAGGTTCACGCCTTAGTAATGGTCGCCGTTACGTAGGGCCGTGATACAGACGGACATTATTCTGCATGGATAATACTTGTAGCGCTACAGAACAGCAATGAGGTTATCCATGCCCATGCTGCCATGGCATGCGAGGGGGCCTGAGGCCCCCGAACTACAAGTTACAGCTTGCCACCTGGTCCATGAATGTATGTACGTATGTACACTATACCTAGACGCCTGGCCGGCAAATAAATCCGGAATTACGATGATCAGGAGCAGCCAAAAGAAACGAGAACGAGAGGAGGAAGGATTGCGAGCAGTCGACATTCGACAGCTCGCTGGCTCCTGGAGAATGTCGCGGCACCACTGAGGCGAGGTCTCTACCGGGAAGAATGCCTCGGCAAAGTAGCTGAGGTCCAGGGTTGATCGAGACGACGAAATCGCAAATCCGGGTTGGATGAGTCTCCTACCGGTCACGATATGTCATGCAGGGTGGACGGGAGACGAGTTGGGTAGTAGTCTGTCAACTATATATAACTAAATACCACTAAATATAACCAAATATAACTAAACATGTAATATGTATATAAGAATAAGGTACATGAGATGGTATGCTGCCGATGAAGAGGAACGGGGTACCTATATTAGGCTGCTCTGCTCTAGCTCCTCGATCCATAAGGAAGCTTACGCCTGCGTTGACAGCTAAATGGGGGAGTATTAAGAGCAGGGGTGCGGTTCGTTCGTCCAGGCCGTCCTGTGCCGTTGTTCCAGCACAGCACAACACAGCACCCTCCTTTCCAGGATCAGTCAGGGCGTCCAGTAGCAGAGCTCTCTTGGCTTGGGGTAGGGCGATAGATATTCTCATTCGATGGCGATATCCCGAGATTGGATGGTGGCTGATGGTGTGAGGGCGGCTTCAAGGCAACGCCGGTCAGGGTCGGGTCAGGGTCGGGCCAAGGTCGGATGAGGTCAGGTCAGCTTAGGTAGGTCAGCTCAGAGTTTTCAAAGCCTCGTGATATGGTTGTAAAGAGGGCTGTGAGCTCGCAGGGTCGAATCAGAATCGGAAGAAGGAAATCCCTCTGCGAGAGTGCTGACTGGCTGGAAAAGGAAGGAGGAACAGTTGGGGGCTGGTCTCTGGCCGCTGGCAGGGTTGGCCTGGCGGGTTGGAGTGTCAAAGCGTCGTACTTTTTGTATACTTCTTATCTTCTTACCTGATGGAATGGAATGGAAGGAGTATCTTGTGGGCAGGACCCATATACTGTACGCAATAGATCCAAGTGAGTGTGATATGGGGCAAGAACCGCTGAAGATCGCTCCCAATGTACTCCCATTGTACTCCAAATGTACTCCAGAGACGCCAGAGCCACCTCTATAGATCAGATCACCCGCTCGTCGACAAGGGACAGATGAGACTGAAGAAAGTCCCTCGGACGGGCGGCGGGCCGTAGGGCCCTAAGGCAGGCCAAGGGGACTATTCGTCTGTATGTAGCGTGTCAAATGCCAGTAGTGGGGTGGCTGCAGCAAGCCTGCAAATTAGCCGCAGTGTCATAGAACGCACTGAGGAGAAAGAGGAGTCGCTCCTGGGCATCTGCCCTTTGACTTGCTCCAATCACTGTGCGCGAAATCTCTTCTCTGTGGGCGTACGACTGGCCGTCTGTCTTCCCCGAGAATGAGCGGGCTCCCCCCTTCCCCCCATACGGCTATGACTCGTAGAGAGTAAGTATGGAGAAAGTATAGAGTAAGCATATGCACAGAACCTTGAGTTTTAATGGACGACTCGCCGACTCGAGACTAGTGCGTGACATTGCATCGACTATAGCCTGAGGCGCCGTAGGCCGAGGAGGCGCCGTAGGCTGGGCAGAAGTACGATCCAGCCAGGCTCATGAGCATCGTCCATTTCGTACTCTGTACTTGTAGGGTATTAGGTACCGACTGTCTTTGCGGGCCGTGCCGTTGCATCCAGGTTCGTTGACTGTTTATTGTCTTGGGAGGAGGTCAACACTGGTGGTGCTCTGTCTCGCAGTAGGCGGTAATTTTCTATATAGCCGCCTACGGTGTATGCGGTGTACGCGATACGGTTCTACGGTATCTGGTGGTCAGTCATTCATTCATTGCAACAATCTATCTATCGCTAAAGCGTCGACTCCATCAATCTTATCCCACCAATCACTTCCTGTCACAAGGTACTTCCATCCAACCACTGCGGTCTAGTAAAAAGTGAAGTTGCCTGAATGCCTTCGGAAATTACTGCACCATTGCCGCCAGTGTCAGGCCCAGCGTGCATGACATTATCTGTCACTTTGACCCGGTGGTCGTGATGACAACCCCGTCGAGACCTCCTTTCTCGCTGATCCCTGTTGCGCTTACTTTCGATAGTTTACTGTGATGGCTTGAGATTGTCGCCTTGGCTGACCCAGTACGCGGTTCGTTCTGGCTTGCGTCAAGAGGAGATAATCCCGGTTCCGTCATGATGGCTTTATGGGAAACCAAGACTCCTGCATTGCATTGTCCGGTTACGGCCGATAACGAAAAAGCTGACACGAGGATGAAGACGAGGACGACACACCGCTGTGCAGGCTGCCCACAGATCTCGTACTAGGCTGGACCCCGATGTCTCAGCAGCTCCAGTGAGGCACTGTGAGTCTCGTCAAGTGTGACGTGCGTCTCGGGCTCGCGGGCTCGACGTAGTGACTCCCGACTGTCTCGGATTAGAACTCCGTCCACCCAGCTGCAATTTGCAGAGAGATATCTCACCCAAGTTTTTAAGTTATTGGACTGGAGAGGATCGAGAAATGGGGAATCCCGCTGACTAGCAGCACAAGCATCCGGAATTGAAACAGAACAAATCTGTAATGCATTGGTGGCGAGCCCTTTCAGTTCTAATCAACCCCACCAGCTGCTGCCATATCCTGCGTCTACAGACAACCCTCGGGTACGCGCCTAAGCGACATTGACCTCGAGGCGCGAGGTTCGATATCATATCCCAAGCGGGCTCTTGCTTGAGCTGCAACTGCAAGTGAGAGTTAAGGGAACAAGAGCATTTAGAGTTGCGGCTACGCATCCAGACAATACACACCACCAGGACCACCCCAGTTGAAAGTCTTTTTTTTGGTGTTCTATTTCTCCACTGCCTGGTATGGCGACTAGCAGACGATCCACGTACTACGGATAGGTTCGCCGGCGACCTACAGAGTACCTACCTACCAGCTCTCTGGCTTTACATTCTGTAGAGGCAGATCAGTGGAGCTAATCAGACAGTACTTTCTTTCATATCTTCCTTCCGCGAGCCCGAGCAATCCCAAATATGGTGTGCATGCCTACACTTTACTATTATACTCTTTCCTGCTGATTTGTCCGCCAGCCAAAAGCGCCTCATACAGAGTTATTGATACTGGGAACTCGAGATCGAGAAGCCGCATTTTAGTCTAGATCTCCAGCTCGGCTCAGCGCAGTTCAGCTCCGGCACGGCTCCGAGATATCTCCATCCCGCGGAATCGTGTTAGGGCAATTCTACCTCTCCTGTCGCAAGAAAACTCAAATTACGCAAAGCACGAGGCTTGAGACTAGCTTGGCTCCAGCTGCGGCGTGTCAGCTAGAATCTATGGACCAAAACTTTAGTAATGGCGTACTTTTGGCGCATCTGTAGTATCCAGTTTCCGGTCCAGAGCCCACTGTTCGTCGACGCCATTGCCATGGACAAGGTTCGCTTTGTCCTCGACCGCGCGAAAACATTTCGGCTGCCCATTAGCCTAGTATTATCTATGTATATGATTTATCGGGCTAGGTACTTTCAGGTCTCAAGATGCCTGTACTTTGGCTCGTAGGCTACCCACTGCCTAACACCGAAATATATAGTTGCTGATGAAGAGGGCCGTTGTTTATTTTCAGCCTCGCTGAGGGAACGGAGAAGAACTAGTTACCTCGCTAAAAAGTGTAAAATGTAGTTCGGCTAGCCTTTTTTTTATTTTTTCTCGATATCGGGCAAGTTCTCCGGACAGGCCTTTGTCCTTTTATCGCAGTCTGAAGCAGCCAACTTACTGGAAGGGTTCTTGGGCGATAGGCGAGATCTTCCAATCGTGGCACGTACTATTTACGCGAGTGAAGTCCACTGCATTCCCGGGTGATCAAAAATGTGTACTCTACGTACGTGGACCGCATAGGTAGAGTACATAGGAACAGCAGTTCGCGATCTGGCCTGCGGGCGCCCGCTGTCCGGGCACCTGCACTATCGTCCTTTTCTGGGTTTCATTACAAGAACCTTTGCCTTGGCTAGGATTCGTCTGTAACCAACTGCTGTATTATGCCATGGGGCTGAGCTGAGGCCAGGGCCGGGATGAAAACAGGGTTCAAGATGGCTGTTGTAAGACGGCAGATCACATATGTGGCCCATGGGGTTGGGGCAGGTTGCAATCAAGTGATCGACTCCCGTCTGCTTGTCACGAACTACAAATAATTTGGATTGCTGGCTGGTGCTTGGCGCCAACTTGCACTCATCACCGCAGAGGGGGCAAATGCAAGGGTTGGACCCTGGACATCGCCTTGAATTCGGCCTGGACATTACCCTGACCCGACTGATGTAATGCCTGGGATGGCAACTCCACGAGGATGGAAGAGTAGACCGCTGTGAGAGCCCGAACCCAACACGACGCCTGTTCTGGTCCCTGAAACGAAACCAAGGGGAAGGATAGACTGTCGGTCATAATGTATTCATCGAACTACGACATCGCCGCGCAAACGTTCACAAACGGACTGAACCATAACCGCCAGATTTTATTTTTCCATGATTGATTTGCTTTCCACTAAACACAAGACACCGACTTTGGATATGCACCCCTTAGCGCTTAGCAGCCTTCTCCTGAGACTCCTTGAGCACCTTCTTGACGATCTTCTGCTCCTCGATCAGGAAAGCACGAACAATGCGGTCCTTGACACAGCCGGCGCAGCGGGAACCACCGTAGGCACGGCTGACGTTCTTCTTGGGGCGCGAAATTTGGGCGTATTCGCGGGGGCGGAGGGCGGGGATCTGAATAGGAAAAGTTGGTCAGTCTCGTTGTCTCTTATTACATGTGGCCGTTTCGCTATGTTGAATCCATTCATCGATCCCCTTGTTTTTTTTTTTTTTTCTTGTATATGAAATCCAGCCAGATCCGGGGACTCGGTACTCACACCGGGGAGCTTGATGCCACAGTCACCGCACTTGGGAGCGGTACCCTGCTTCTTGAGGTGCTGGTATCGCAGCTCGCCGCCGGGGGTCTTGACGATGCGGACGCGGTTGGACCGTGTGTTGTACCTGTGCGAAATCTAATCAATATCTGTCCAAATAAAACCTGACACAATATCGTAGAAAATCCAATCCCCAATCTACGCCAAACATCGCAAAATTGTGCTGTATAGACGGATACAACTGGGGAAGGCATTTGGTGGGATTTTAAACGTACGGGTTCCGGCGGCGCTGAGAAGAAAAATTCGATCAGAATTCATTCATTTTTTTTATCGTAATGGGCAAGGACACATAGGAGGAACTCACGTATTGCAGTCTGTTGTTGGCCATGTTGACTGTGCTTGAACCTCTGAAGGGATGGTCAAGAGATTGGCGTCGTCGTCGGTTGTCGTCGTGATCCTCGTAGAATTCTGGCAGTCGTCTGGATTTGTGTGGGTTTCTCAGAGCCCTCAGAGGCCGCGCTAGCGCTCATTTGGCGAGCTTGCGCTAAACCTAAACTGGACTAGCGCGCTTAAGTCGGAGCCGCCACCTCTTTTCGAGCTGCATCGCGAGAAAGGAGCCTGACGTGAAGAAAGAATCATCTTCCATCGTTGTCGCGGGAAGGGGAATCGTCTAGGAGCTGGGTCTTCTTTCATTCTCAGGAAATTGAATTTACTTTTCCGACGCGATACACTTTTCTTTTCATTGACCCGACCATCCTGACTGATGAATTCGCGGTCAGCAGGATCTTTTCTCTCGACTTGAGTCTTGACGCGACTGCACGTCAATCCCGGAGAAGAGTATTTCTATCCCATCAACGACAGCGATGGCATCGCTGCCTCCTCCTCCTCCACCAGGATGGGGTGCGTCAGCGCCGCCCTCGATGCCTTTGGCGCCGCCTCCGCCGGGCTACCAGCCGCCAGCCGACCCGAACGTCGCGAAGTACGCTCAGAAAAAGACAGAATGGCTGCGGACGCAACGGAACCGGTTCGGAGAGAAGCGAAAGGGCGGATTTGTCGAGACGCAAAAGGCTGATATGCCCCCGGAGCATCTCCGTAAGATCGTGAAGGATATCGGCGATGTGTCACAGAAGAAGTTCACAAACGAGAAGCGCAGCTATCTCGGCGCTCTCAAGTTTATGCCCCATGCTGTGCTGAAACTGTTAGAGAACATGCCTATGCCTTGGGAGTCAACGAGAGAGGTGAAGGTTTTGTACCATGTTAATGGCTGTCTTACTCTTGTAAATGAAACGCCCAGAGTTATCGAGCCTGTCTTCCATGCTCAGTGGGCGACGATGTGGGTGTGTATGCGACGAGAGAAGAGTGACAGAAGACATTTCAAGCGTATGCGATTTCCTCCATTTGACGACGAAGAACCGCCGCTTTCGTGGTCGGAAAATATCGAGGATGTTGAGCCGCTAGAGCCGATACAGATGGAACTTGATGAGTCTGAAGATAGCCCGGTATACGAATGGTTTTATGACCACCGACCACTGCTTGATACACCGCATGTGAACGGGCCGAGTTATAGAAAATGGAACTTGGATCTTCCGCAGATGGCCACGCTTTACCGGTTAAGTCACCAGCTTTTGAGTGATGTTGTTGACCAGAACTACTTTCATATGTTCGACCTGAACAGCTTCTTGACAGCCAAAGCTCTGAACGTTGCTATTCCCGGTGGACCTCGCTTTGAGCCTCTGTACAAGGACATTGATCCTAACGACGAGGACTTTAGCGAGTTCAATGCGATAGACCGCATCATCTTCCGCGCGCCAATTCGAACTGAGTATCGAGTTGCGTTCCCCTTCCTCTACAATACACTTCCGAGAAGCGTCAAGGTCTCTTGGTACTCTCACCCTCAAGTTGTATATGTCCGGACCGACAATCACCCTAACCTTCCTGCTTTCTACTTCGACCCTGTCATCAACCCTATCTCTTCCCGCTCCGTCGCGCCCAAAAACATTACAGTCAGTCACGAGGATGAGATTTTTGGACCTGGGGGCTACGAAGATGACTTCGAGCTTCCCGCTGAGGTGGAGCCATTCTTCGCTGATGAAGACCTCTACACGCCCGAAACTGCCTCTGCTATTGCTTTGTGGTGGGCTCCTCATCCATTCAACAAGCGTTCCGGCAAAATGGTCCGCGCGCAGGACGTTCCTCTAGTCAAGCACTGGTATCTGGAACACTGCCCTCAAGGTCAACCTGTCAAAGTTCGCGTGTCTTACCAGAAACTTCTCAAGACGTATGTCCTCAACGAACTTCACCGGAAGAAACCCAAGGCCCAAAACAAGCAGGACCTGCTAAAAACCCTGAAGTCGACGAAATTTTTTCAGCAGACAACGATAGATTGGGTTGAGGCCGGGTTGCAGGTCTGCCGCCAGGGCTTCAACATGCTGAACCTTTTAATTCACCGCAAGAACCTGACCTACCTGCACTTGGATTATAACTTCAACTTGAAGCCGGTCAAGACCTTGACCACTAAAGAGCGCAAGAAGTCACGATTCGGAAACGCTTTCCATCTGATGCGAGAGATTCTTCGTCTCACCAAACTCATCGTTGATGCACAAGTCCAGTACCGCTTGGGAAATATAGACGCCTTCCAGCTTGCTGATGGTATTCTCTACGCCTTCAATCACGTCGGGCAGCTGACGGGTATGTACCGCTACAAATACAAGCTGATGCACCAAATTCGATCGTGCAAGGACTTGAAGCATCTGATCTACTACCGCTTCAACTCTGGCCCTGTTGGTAAGGGCCCCGGTTGCGGTTTCTGGGCTCCAGCATGGCGTGTCTGGCTATTCTTCATGCGTGGTATCATTCCTTTGCTTGAAAGGTGGCTCGGAAACCTGCTTTCTCGCCAGTTTGAGGGCCGTCACAGCAAGGGAGTTGCCAAGACAGTTACCAAGCAGCGTGTAGAGTCTCACTTCGATCTG